>NC_054372.1:198268653-198578153 GCF_017654675.1 Xenopus laevis | reverse complement strand
TGTTTCCCCTCTACTGGCATCACAAACAGACTAGAGAAGCCAATATACAGACACAGGGGAGATGAGCCCCACTGATCCCTACAGTTGAGAAGCTGCAATTGCTTTCATGGTATTTCTTTTAGAGCAACAAATAGAAGCTTGTCCTCAGTCACAGTCTTGGCTGTGTGGTGCCTCAACAGGTAGAAACCCCGTGTACGTCGCAGAAGATTCCAAATCAAGAAAAACTGAACCGGGAGAGCACAGTGTGTTTCAAAGCATCATTGTGTTTATTCCAGTGTTTATTCCAGTGTTTATTCCAGTGTTTATTCCAGTGTTTATTCCAGTGTTTATTCCAGTGCGCACCAGAGGAAGGCAGAGATGCCAAAACATGTTGTGTAAGACACTCCTGTTATAAACACACAATGATGCTTTAACACACACTGTGCTCTCCGGGTTACATTTTTCGTTCTTTTATAGAAGTCATTTTGACTTAACTCTCCAACCCCACGGAGCTACCCATGAAAGGCAATCTTACCTGAGTTTTATTGTAGACAGAGCCACTGATATCAGGCACTCCCATGTTACTGGAACTCACAGACACCCCTGAACAAAGAACAAAAAATGATGGTAAATGGAAAAAGTGGGCAGCACTAGACTAATGGCTAAAGACCCTGTGCGCTATATGTACTGCCATGGCAACCAGCAGCCCCCACCCTGGAATATGGCATCTGTGCAGATCATTGCTCTATGCTGCCCACTCTGACAGTTCTGGTGCAACACAATGGGATGAGTAAACAAGACCCTATTACAGTACAAGCAGTGTGGGATGATATTATATAATTTTAGGCAGTGGTGAGTGCAAGTCAATACCTTTCCCAGGTCCAGCTCCGGCTGACTTGCTTTGTGCTTGAGATGAGCCACCATAGCCTCCTTTACTGTAATCTCCAGCCGCTGTTCCTTGTGTCAGATCATCATAACCTACAACAGGAACAATGCCCATTAACACCCATGAGATAACTAGGGAGAGGGCCCAATTACACCCATGAGATAACTAGGGAGAGGGTCCAATTACACCCACGTGATAACTAGGGAGAGGGTCCAATTACACCCATGAGATAACTAAGGAGAGGGCCCAATTACACCCACGAGATAACTAGGGAGAGGGACCAATTACATCCATGAGATAACTAGGGAGAGAGCCCAATTACATCCATGAGATAACTAGGGAGAGAGCCCAATTACACCTATGAGATAACTAGGGAGAGGGCCCAATTACATCCATGAGATAACTAGGGAGAGGGCCCAATTACACCCATGAGATAACTAGGGAGAGGGCCCAATTACACCCATGAGATAACTAGGGAGAGGGCCCAATTACACCCATGAGATAACTAGGGAGAGGGACCAATTACATCCATGAGATAACTAGGGAGAGAGCCCAATTACATCCATGAGATAACTAGGGAGAGGGCCCAATTACATCCATGAGATAACTAGGGAGAGAGCCCAATTACACCCATGAGATAACTAGGGAGAGGGCCCAATTACACCCATGAGATAACTAGGGAGAGGGCCCAATTACACCCATGAGATAACTAGGGAGAGGGCCCAAATACACCCATGAGATAACTAGGGAGAGGGACCAATTACATCCATGAGATAACTAGGGAGAGGGACCAATTACATCCATGAGATAACTAGGGAGAGAGCCCAATTACACCCATGAGATAACTAGGGAGAGGGCCCAATTACACCCACGAGATAACTAGGGAGAGGGCCCAATTACATCCATGAGATAACTAGGAAAGTGTCCAATTACACCCAAGAGATTACTAGGGAGAGAGCCCAATTACACCCATGCTATAACTAGGGAGAGTGCCCAATAACACCCACGAGATAACTAGGGAGAGTGTCCAATTACACCCATGAGATAACGAAGGAGAAGGCCCAATTACACCCATGAGATAACTAGGGAGAGGGTCCAATTACACCCACGTGATAACTAGGGAGAGGGTCCAATTACACCCACGTGATAACTAGGGAGAGGGTCCAATTACACCCACGTGATAACTAGGGAGAGGGTCCAATTACACCCATGAGATAACTAGGGAGAGGGCCCAATTACACCCATGCGATAACTAGGGAGAGGGCCCAATAACATGCATATGATAATTAGCCATAAGCACAGGTTAACCTTACCTGCACCGTAGCCATGCTGCCCGTAGCCCCCAGCCTGTTGGAAGGGAGTGGAGGCTGTGTTAAGATTGACCCCATGCTGTTTGGCTGATGCTGGAGGTACCTGGGAAAAATAGGAATGGTATAATATATAGAGAACACTAGCCCAAATAGAATAGATGTAACACTGACTGCTGAATAAACACTTTACTTGCAACTAGATCCCTCCCAGTGCCTTTAATCCCCGCATGCCTGACTGTAGCAAGTTTCTGGGAACTCAACCACCGCAAGCAGCATCATATCAAACCAAGCAAATAGTCAGGGGTCTATTCATAAACTAAGGACAGAAATTGCAGACTTTTAAACCTATATCTAAACTAAACCTATACTGGCATACTAGTATCATTCTGTACCGATTATGAGCAAACTTCGGGACTGTTCCTGCTGAATTGTGCTTAGTACAGAGGAATACCTATGCTGCCATAGTTTTATGGGATCTCTCTGTACAGACTATGAGCAAACTTAGGGGACTGTTCCTGCTGAATTGTGCTTCGTACAGGGGAATACCTATGCCAATATAGTTTTATGGGATCTCTCTGTACAGACTATGAGCAAACTTAGGGGACTGTTCCTGCTGAATTGTGCTTAGTACAGGGAATACCTATACTGCCATAGTTTTATGGGATCTCTCTGTACAGACTATGAGCAAACTTCGGGACTGTTCCTGCTGAATTGTGCTTAGTACAGGGAATACCTATGCTGCCATAGTTCTATGGGATCTCTCTGTACAGACTATGAGCAAACTTAGGGACTGTTCCTGCTGAATTGTGCTTAGTACAGGGAATACCTATGCTGCCATAGTTTTATGGGATCTCTCTGTACAGACTATGAGCAAACTTAGGGACTGTTCCTGCTGAATTGTGCTTAGTACAGGGAATACCTATGCCAATATAGTTCTATGGGATCTCTCTGTACAGACTATGAGCAAACTTAGGGGGCCGTTTGTGTTTAATTACATATTACAGGTTGCCAGACCCCCTGACTATAACTGAAGGAAAGAAAGCGAACAGGATCCTTTTAGAAAAAGCAGCAGTACTTACAAACATGGTAGGCCCGTACTGGAACGCACTGGGTACCCCAGGAACACCAGCATAATAGGGCAGGCCTGTGTAGCTGTAACCTGGGGGCAGAGTTGGGTTTAAGAAAGGCTGCTGAGCTGTATGGTGGGTCTGAGTTTGGTTCTGCTGAGGTTGAGCCAATGTTGTGGCTGGTGCTGGTGACGCAGAATCACCACGTCCAAACTTTGCTACATCACCTGCAAGAATAAACACAGCATTAATACAAAACATTAATACAAAAGATTAATACAAAACATTAATACAAAACATTAATACAAAACATGAATACATGTAAGAGAAGTGCAGAATGATTATTCCTACTGCACATAATGGTGACCCACCTGAGTATGGGTTGCTTGCAAGGCCACCGTCTCTGCCTGTAAGAGTAGCTGGGGCTGGGAATGTAATTCCATAGTAATCCTGGAAAATACATTTGTAAAACTGAAGAAAGTAGAAAATACTTAGCAACCAATTGCAAGGTGCCATTACAGCAGGCAGCCATGTAATTAAGTACAGACGATTCATTTTACTCACCATAGGCAGCCTGGACTGTAGCATCTGGAGATCGTCATACCCGTAGATCTGCTTAAAAATAAGGAATGGGCAAAGATTAGAAAATCTGGGGAAACATACCATGCTAAAACCTATAAACCAATTAACAAAACACAAGAATTACAGCGAGACCTTAATTATACATACCCGGATTTTATATAAGGTTTATGTACAGGTTTTTTGTGGTTCCCACCAATATAAAATGCATAATGAATTTCCCTAATTTTACATTTGCCCAGATAAAATGTGACTGCTTACTGGGTACGCAGGTAGTAGCCCTCCAGGTCCTACAATGTACTGGTTATGTAATAGAGGGGGCACGCCTTGAGGAAGGTTTGGTGGAGCTTTTCCTGCAAGAAACAAGGACAAAGTTAAAAGCTGAATACTCAACAAGAAATGGAGGATATTGCAGCACTTGGATCTAACAGCAGCAGAGAGCATACAATACCCAGTGAGCAATAGGAACATTTTGCAGTGGGTTAGAGTGATGCCGAGGTGCAAGCACACACAGGGTTAAACAGGAACCCTAGTTTAAAGGAACAGTTCAGCTTACAAATAAAAACTGGATAATAGTAATAGTTTTTGCATAATTGAAAAAATTCTAATATAGTTATACAACAATGTAATGTATAAAGGCTGGAGTGAGTGGATGTGTAACATAATAGCCAGAACACTACTTCCTGCTTTTTAGCTCTCTAACTACGAGTTATGGTGGCCATTCAAAGGCCGATAAAAGCTGCCGACAGACCGTGTCGGCAGCTTATTGGCCCGTGTATGGGGCCCCCCGACGGACTTCACCGATCGAGATCTGGCCGAAAGCTGGCCAGATCTCGATCGGACGGGACAGAAAATCCCGTCGGATCGCGGCCGCATCTATTCGTTGATGCGGTCCCGCAATCCGACCGCCCGTTAAGGCATCGTTAGGCCCTAGGGCCCACGATCGGATCAGCCCGATATTGCCCACCTCAAGGTGGGCATATAGGAGGGAGATCCGCTCGTTTGGCGACATTGCCAAACGAGCGGATCTCTCAGTGTATGGGCACCTTTAGTCAGTGACTATAAGGGGGGCCACATGGGACATAACTATTCAGTGAGTTTGTAATTGATCCTCAGCATTCAGCTCAGATTCTAAAGCAACAGTAATGTCCAATATGACCCCCCCCTCAAGTCACTGATTGTTTACTGCCTGGTAACCAATCAGTGGAAACCAAGAGAGCTGAAAAGCAGGAAGTAGTGTTCTGGCTATTATGTTAGACATCCACTCACTCCAGCCTTTATACATTATATTTTTGCCTAACTAACTATATTAGATACATTTTTTTATTTTGAACAGACTATTTATTTACCCAGTTTTTATTTTTACACTAAACTGTTCCTTTAATACTTCTATCAATTATTGTTCTATTAAGATTTAGTATTAGGATGTACATGCTCTGTACATATTCAGCCAACTGTATCCATCCCATTAATGTATACAAATCTGAGGCAGCAGTATCTTGCAGTGGCTACAGTATTACTGACCTGATGTAACGAGGGGTGCAGTCCGTGTTGTTGCTGCGGGCATGCTGACACTGGGTGCACCGAGTCCCAGGGTGTTGCTAGAGTTCATGGTACTTGCAATGCTGATCCCGGAGGAGGTGGTGCTGGTAGCAGACGTTGAAGCAGTGGAGAAGGTTGTGGTGGGCTGCACCGTGTTCTCAACACTTGTGTGCTGCAAATTACACACTGAATTAGTCTGGTGATAAAATGACATCATGAAATGGTGCCGAGATGAGGATCATAGTAAACAGGCTGGTTAAAGGAAAACTATACCCCCTGAACTATGTAGGTCTCCATAAAAAAATATTGCATAAAAAAAAAGCAATCATATGTAAAACCCTGCTTAAAGGAAAACTATACCCCCAAAATTAATACTTAAGCAACAGATAGTTTATATCAAATTGAATGACATATTAAAGAATCTTACCAAACTGGAATATATATTTACATAAATATTGCCCTTTTACATCTCTTGCCTTGAACCACCATTTCGTGACTCTATCTGTGCTGCCTCAGAGATCACCTGACCAGAAATAATACAACACTAACTGTAACAGGAAGAAGTGAGGAAGCAAAAGGCAGAACTCTGTCTGTTAATTGGCTCATGTGACCTTACATGTGGTTTATGTGTGTGCACAGTGAATCTTACGATCTCAGGGGGCGGCCCTTATTTTTTAAAATGGCAATTTTCTATTTATGATTACCCAATGGCACATACTACTAAAAAAGTATATTATTATGATAATGGTTCATTTACATGAAGCAGGGTTTTACACATGAGCTGTTGTACTCAGTATCTTTTAATAGAGACCTACATTGTTTGGGGGGTATAGTTTTCCTTTAATGACAAAGCCTGCTTACTGCAGGCAAAACGCGTGTCAGGCACATTTTAGAATGGTTAGGCAGGGGGGTCGAGCAGGACTGATTATAAAGGCCGTTTCTTCACATGCTGAACCCGGAGGGGAGCTCTGTGGGTGAAGGGGTTGGTGATCAGCGGAGCCTTAAGGGGTAGAATTCTTAAATTTTGCTCATGTGTTTTGAGCCTTCTATGTAGAACCGCAATTCGGCCAGGCAGGCTTGATGTGTGTTCAGATGCACATGCCACTCAATTTACCTGTCTTTTTCCACGAAACTGGGAGGGGTGGACTGTGGGTGAAGGGGTGGTTGTTGAACTGTGGTTTGGAGGGGTATCGGCGACAAGCTGAATAGGCGGGTCTGAGACCCATCCTGAAGTTCCTAGATACCCATTACTTACCTCTAGTCTACTCCTTGGCAACGCTAGTAACCGGCTGCAAATTGATTAGGCGGGTCTGAGACCCATTCTGCAGCCTTTGTATACCGACGACCAGTCCATTCGTCTCCCTGTACTTTACCTCATTTTAATGTTTTTCCTGGGTTCATTATTTTTTTTTTTTTTTATTTATTATGTAAAAGTTACGTTTTAAGCTTGTTCACGGAGTAATCAGCTCATGTGATGGGGAGGTGCAATTACAAAGGTTAGTTCTTTCTCTTTTTCTACTCATTTACAATTCAGACCCTGCCCACCATCCACTGTTTCTCTAAATTGATGGAAGGTGCTCCCTAATCTATAACGGTGTATATTCATGTAAATAAACAACTTTCATAATATACGTTTTAGTAGTATGTGCCATTGGGTAATCCTAAATAGAAAATTGCCATTTTAAAAAATAAGGACCGCCCCCTGGGATTGTAGGATTCACAGTGCACACGAAAACCATACATATTAGGTCACATGAGCCAATTAACAGACAGAGTTGTGTCTTTTGCTTCTACACTTCTTCCTGTTACAGTTAGAGCTGCAGTATTTCTGGTCAGGTGATCTCTTCCTGTTACAGTTAGAGCTGCAGTATTTCTGGTCAGCTGATCTCTTCCTGTTACAGTTAGAGCTGCAGTATTTCTGGTCAGGTGATCTCTTCCTGTTACAGTTAGAGCTGCAGTATTTCTGGTCAGGTGATCTCTTCCTGTTACAGTTAGAGCTGCAGTATTTCTGGTCAGGTGATCTCTTCCTGTTACAGTTAGAGCTGCAGTATTTCTGGTCAGGTGATCTCTTCCTGTTACAGTTAGAGCTGCAGTATTTCTGGTCAGGTGATCTCTTCCTGTTACAGTTAGAGCTGCAGTATTTCTGGTCAGGTGATCTCTTCCTGTTACAGTTAGAGCTGCAGTATTTCTGGTCAGGTGATCTCTTCCGGTTACAGTTAGAGCTGCAGTATTTCTGGTCAGGTGATCTCTTCCTGTTACAGTTAGAGCTGCAGTATTTCTGGTCAGGTGATCTCTTTCTGTTACAGTTAGAGCTGCAGTGTTTCTGGTCAGGTGATCTCTGAGGCAGCACAGTGACCATCACAAAATGGTGGTTCAAGACAAGAGATGTAAAAGGGCAATATTTACTTGAATATATATACTATTAATTTAAAAAGAGAAAGGAAAAGTAAAACCCTGTATGTCTTTGTGTTCTAGAATCACTTAAAGGAGAAGGAAAGCTATGGAGGCATTTTATTGACAATAGATTAGCAGCAATAGTGCAAGCTAGAATGCTATATTTATTCTGTAGAATGTTTTACCATACCTGAGTAAAAAGCTCTAGAAACTCTCTGTTTGTTTAGAATAGAAGCTGCAGTATTAACATGGTGTGACATCACTTCCTGCCTGAGTCTCTCCCTGCTCTGGGCTCAGATTACAGTAGAGAAGGGAGGGGTGGGGGGAGAGGAGCAAACTGAGCATGCTCTTGCCCAGGGCAATGAGGTTTAAGCTGAAGGCAGGAAGTCTGATACAGAAGCCCATGAGTACACAATAGAACGAAAGAAATGCAGTGTTTCTTTTGACAGGGGACTCAGAGAAACATTACTTTGGGGGTTTACTGGTATATTTAGATGGACCTTTCTGATAAGGCTTACTTAGTTTTAACCTTTCCTTCTCCTTTAAAAGAGTTTACACTGCTGCCAACAATTAATTAAAAAGTGCTTGTGCTTATCTATTTGTAGAAATATAAACTCTTTTAATTGATTCTAGAACACAGGGTTTTACTTTTCCTTTCTCTTTTTAAATTAATAAAATATAGTAAATTGGGGATTGTACTCCGCTGTGTCTTTTTTAAGGTGATAAGTTGCTGAGAATATACAACCTTTTTGATACAGAATAAAAAACTGACATACAATGTAAGGGGAACACATGGGAAATTTGAGAAAATATGGGAACCCTGGTTGGATGCCAACTCTCATGTATCCCTTCCAGATGACTGAACTATAGGTTTGTTCTAATATATACAATGATAATCACTAAATGTGTTACATGCTCCTCTATGCTTTGAAACTGATACGGTACATATAAAATAATTGTAAACAGTAGTCAAGGAAGTGTTTAAAATTCAAAATAAAAACATTTAAAAAAAAAAGTTTGGTAAAATTCTTTAATATGCAACTTAATTTGATCTGTGGCTCAACTATTCATTTTGGGGGTATAATTTTTCTTTAATGTTTCTGTATATTATAAAGAGATATAATGTGCACACTTACCAAGTGGGAGGCTGAAGATGACAACACTGAGGCTGCAGGAAGGCTATTCTGGTGCCCAGACAAAGTGCTAAAAAGAACAGATAGGAAACGGCTTGTTGGTATAAAATGGCTTAACATTGGCTGCCGATTTGCATTACAGAAGCGAAGCATCCTGATTCCTGAATGAGAAACAGCAGCTTTGTATGTCACAATACTAGTCAGAAAAGACTCAGTGACAATATGTTTCAACACATTCATTTCAGATATGTGCTTGGAATTCTCACATCATTGTCTTTCAATGAACCTTTATAAGCAGTTGGGAATCTGGTAGTGATTAGTCTCCTAGAATCCAGTTAACTAGCAGTCACTCCCAGTGAGACCTCGGGGGAAAGAAGATCATATGATATTGCTCTGGGTATCAGTAAATCATATTTACAGTGACTGTAAGGGAGGTGTAAGGCTCAAGGCTTGGGGGCTGCTGTGCTTGTGATTGGTAGATATCCAGTAAATATAGATAAGGTGTGCTTCAAAAGCGGATTAAGCTCTTTGCAGCCCCGGGTGCACGCTGTACCCCCTGCCAGGGCAACGCATACATGTAGTGAATAAAGCAGCAGCACTCCGGTATTTTTGAAAATTTGTAAACCTTTACTTAAATGCCATAGGCAACGTTTCGGGCTACGCAGGCCTTGACAAAGGGCCTGCGTAGCCCGAAACGTTGCCTATGGCATTTAAGTAAAGGTTTACAAATTTTCAAAAATACCGGAGTGCTGCTGTTATTCACTACATGTGATTGGTAGATATGGGCTACTTACCTGTTGAGCTGTGAGAGAGGGGTGCTTGAGAGGTCACTTGGCTGTGGGAGGCTCGAGAGAGTCACAGATGCATGCTGGGACGTAGATGGAAGGAGAGAGGAGGTGGTGGGAACTGTATTGGGCAGGGACCCTACAGACGAGAGGCTTGGAGGAGAAATTTCAGGCTTCACAGGCTGGACTGAAGGTGTAGCTGCAAGAGATTCCATGTAGAAATTAACTTCATAGCCCCTGTGGGATAGAATCGCTGAGGCACTGAACTACACCTGCTAACAAAAGTTCCACTGAGGTTATCAGATGAGTAAAGCGGCCATTTTCTCTCAAATATAATGAGGATGCGAACAGGTGGGATTGAATACAAAACTTATGTAACTAATAAGTAAAAACTAATTGTTGAATCAGAAGGCTGCAGTTTCAAGCACCTTTAAAGGACATGTCAACCATTTTTATACTTTTTGTATGAATGTAAACGTTATCTCTGCCCAACCCGAACCGCATTGTTAGCGCACGGAAATTCCGCTCCTGTTCCCTGCACCATCACGTTCTATCTTCATAGATCTAAGCTTTTACCCCGCGGCCATTTTGTCCATGCTATTCACTTCCTTGATTTATTGCGCATGCGCCGAAAGTCCCCCCCGCCTGACTTCTTCATTGATGTTAACTTTTCAATAAAACTTTATTTAAAAAAATTACAATCCTCTGAAACGAACGCTGGTAAGAGTTTCTGTACACCAATAGATGTTTTATCCCTCTGAAGATCAGTGATCTTTTATCCCTCTGAAGCAGTAAAGTAGTTAAAGACTTTGGCTCTCTTCCAAGCTCCCTTCAGTCAGCAGCAGAAATATGAGCAAGGAGCTGCGGGAACAGAGTTAACGCTGACAATTCTAAAGTCGCCATAGCAACCACCAATGCTATTGCGAGATTGGTGGATAGCATGGATAGGCGTGTCATCAGAGCTCAGTGTTACTCCGGCACAAAGCTTTTTTCCGACGCTGATTCCCCTGCACTGTGCATGTGCTAAATTGTGCATGAGGAACTGCGCATGTTTAGAACGCCAAGCAAGAGCGCTGATTCTGAAGGGAGGGGGGAGAGTGGCAGATCATGGAGGAAACCTGCAGGACACTTAAATCAACAAAGCTCCTTTGTTGTTAACGTAAAAAGGACTGGAATGCTAGGTATGTGACTAATTCAATTAGGCTTTTTACTATCCGCACTAAGTTTTGTCCTCAGACCCTGGTGTGTTCCTTCTGTGTCCCCATCCGCTTACCTAGAAGGGAGGGAGGCAAAGATTTGTGTGTCTTTTTTCTGGAGCAGCACCTATCTACTGCTGTCTCCCAAGGTGGGCTACTAGCTCCGCGGAGCAGTACTTGTGCCAAATCTCTGAAGACTTGGTCCCAGTAACCTGTGGCATGCCTATGGACCCCTTCATAGACTTACTGTATATCTGTCAATTGCTTAGATAGTCTTCAGTCATTGTGACAAAAGAGGCCCTGACCTCCTGACAGGACAGAAGAAAAAACTGACACGGAAAGAGGAGCACTGACTGCATACAATTCCCACTAAATACAAAATATAGGGAGCATAACCTGTACGTATATTTTACGCAACTCTTAGGGTGGTGGCACATGTGGCGATTATTTGCCCAGCGACAAAACGCCTCATCTTCCGGCGACTAATCTCCCCTAAATGCCTTCCCGCCAGCTAGAATGTAAATCACCAGCGGGATGGCACACGGAACCCTTCATTTTTTTTCAAAGTCGCCTCACGAGGAAACTTCAGGCAATTTCGGAAAGCTGAAGCAATCCGAGTGCCATCCCGCAGGCAGGCAGGCAGTTAGGGAAGATTAGTCGCCGGAAGAAGAGGTGATTTGTCGCTAAGTAGCCACGTGTGCCACCACCCTTAGTAAAAATGTATCCCAGGAAAGACTCAGTGACAAGTGTTTTCAACACAAAGTTCAGATATGTGCTTGGAATTCTCACATCATTGTCTCTCCAACATTCTGCATCACCAGATATTCAGCTAAGAAAAAGAATTACATTTTAAGGCACCACAGCACCAGGATTAATGGCTACATGTTTCATACACCTGCATGGGGGGTACTGGCCTCTGGGCATCACAAAGACCTGACCCTGGGGCTGTACAGCTCCCACACAGTCATACAGTAACCCTTTACCGCTCTGCTCCGGCCACTTTATGCTACTGATGGGAAAAAAACTCTTAGGAGAGTTAATATGTATTCTTCTTAATGCCTGATCATCACATATTATACTGCAATACCTCACTCATAACATAGCAATACTCTGCTATGCTGCCAGGCTACATCACTGGAGTCACAGTAGAAGTAAACAATGCACTCAAACTCATAGACTTCAATATAATTTCACATTTGGGTAGATGAAACAGAACATTGCTTTTTTGGATCTGAAAGTTGGAAGCAGACAGCAGTCAGCTGAATAGTAAAATCATAACAAAAAACATAGTGCATACCCAGAAGGCACTGTTATCTATACTTACTGCTCAGAGCTGTTTGTGCACGAATTCCATTATGTCCATTCTGTAGGAAAAACAAAATGATTCATTTGTGTTGATGCACGTTTGTTTCTATGCAGTAGAAGTATTATTTAAAGTGTTTCTGTCATGATTTTTATGATGTAGTTTTTATTTCTAAATGACACTGTTTACACTGCAAATAATTTACTCTACAATATAAAATGTCATTCCTGAACCAGCAAGTGTATTTAGTTGTAATATTGGTGTGTAGGTGCATCTCAGGTCATTTTGCCTGGTCACGTGATTTCAGAAAGAGCCAGCACTTTAGGCTGTTGTTTCTCCTATTCAATGCAACTGAATGTGTCTCAGTGGGACCTGGATTTTACTATTAGATCTACTGGAAAGTCGTTGTCTTGTGTTAGGGAGCTGCTATCTGGTTACCTTCCCATTGTTGCTGGGGGGGGGGGTGATATCGCTCCAACTTGCAGTACAGGAGTAAAGAGTGAATGAAGTTTATCAGAGCACAAGTCACATGACTGGGGGCAGCTTGGAAACTGATAACATGTCTAGCCCCATGTTATATTTCAAAATTAAATATAAAAACAGATTTCAGTGCAGAATTCTGCTGGAGCAGCTCTATTAACTGATGTGTTTTGAAAAAAACATGTTTTCCCATGACAGTATCCCTTAAAAACAAAGGCGCTGGTTTTTACTTCAATATGGAATGTGTTCTGCTGTGGATTGCATTGTATAGACAACAAATAACTGCTCACTCAAGTATGTTCAATAGAACTGCCAATGGAACATGTAGCATTGTTTTATACTTATGGATAGCCTAAGACAGTCCTCATTATCAAGTGGCACAAAGCATTACCCATTGAAGTGAATGGGAAGCAACAAGAAACAAAATGACAATCCAGTTTGCTTCTAGGCTTTAGACAATACTCACAGTAACTAAACTCACAGCGACAGGCAGCACCTCTGCAGGAGGCACGGAGCTTTGGTATGCTATCCGGCTATGCACAGACGTCTGCTCATAGGAAGAGGAGGAAGAGGATGTTGTGGTCACAGGACTGGTGCTCTGCGAGGAGCTGCTGAGGTTGGAAGTGGCGATGACAGTTGGGGTGTAACTTGGCTCCTGCACTCCACTGGATATTGGCAGAGAGGCACTCAGGGAGTCACTACAAAACAAAGACACACTTTACTAAACAGACACTGCTCTTCTTCACAGCCTGTGCTGAACAGACAGGCCAAGGCAGCGCAGCAGTGCAATTACGACGACATACAGCAAGGAAGGAGAATCGCCTAAAAATGTTGCAGTTTGAAGCATTTTTCACACATAATGTTTTACGTACAAAGAAAAATCACCCTAAATATGGACGTCTGAGGTCTAACGAATAGTTTTATGCCCAATATGCATAGATTTACCAAAGTATGTGGTGTGTACGGACCCCAAATGAAAAACATGCATATGAATTTTCACACTAGCCAACTCAGCTGCTGAAAACAGTACCCCGACTTTGCGTTATGTGTTGTAAGACCCCCAAACTGTAAAAAGACCCCTAGAACACCATATATTTTTGGAAAGTATATATTCTGACGGATCAAACTAAGTAAAATATATCTTTCTATACCAAAGCACCAAACAGCAAAACTATACTAAAGATACATAAGGAAAAATAATGCAGGGATAAAATTACAATAAAACCACAACAATTCTGTAAATCAATGAAATAACAAAATGACTGATCCGACAGCATAATTAGTGGCCAAAATCGATTACCCAACAGTCATGCTGCTAAAACAAACAGTTTTTAGGGGTAAAAAAAAAACACAAATTAGTAAAATGAAAAAGTAAAAAAATAAAAAAAGCCCTCTTTGAGAGGTTTTTTTGTGTATACACTTCTAAAGTGGTGTGACAGTGTGTATATAAGTGTGAAATGAAGTGCAAATAAGTGTACATAACTTGACACAAAAAAAGAAAAAAAAAAGAATCTTTACTAAAATGAGTGTGTATAGCTGTGTATAGCTGTGTATAGCTGTGTATAGCTGTGTATAGCTGTGTACAGCTGTGTACAGCTGTGTACAGCTGTGTACAGCTGTGTACAAGTGTGTGTAGCTGCTTCTTCTTGCGACTTTAGGTCGGCCCTGCGACAATCCTGTTTGCAGGACCGACATGACGGCCCCCCAGCCTTGTTGCCCAGGGGGCTGTCAGCACTGCTAAGTCTCTGCAGAGGCGGCTAAAGCTGCTGATGCAGAGTTCAGCATGATTTCTGCCAGAACGTACAGCAGACGTGCTTGGCAGGCAAAGGGTTAAAGGGAATCTGTCATGATGTAGTTTTTTTTTCTAAATGACACTGTTTACACTGCAAATAATTGACTGTACAATATAAAATGTCATTCCTGAACCAGCAAGTGTATTAGTTGTAATATTGGTGTGTAGGTGCATCTCAGGTCATTTTGCCTGGTCATGTGATTTCAGAAAGAGCCAGCACTTTAGGATGGAACTGCTTTCTGGCAGGCTGTTGTTTGCTCTTTTGAGAAATGGATTTCAGTGCAGAATTCTGATGGAGCAGCACTATTAACTGATGTGTTTTGAAAAAAAAAACATTAAAATGAAACCATGTGAGAATCAGCCCTCTTACCCTATTGTTGTTGAATACAAGTGGTTAGATTTTTGACTTGTATGATCTGGACTTGAATTTGATCCAAACTCTGTCAATGATGGTTCTGATCCAAATTCCAGGGCTCCAAATTGCACATTTAACCCGGAGACATCGGCCGATCCTGGCATCTCCACGGCGGATGCAGGAATCTGAAGAAAACCGAAGACAGATGTAATAAAATACGTAGCTGTATCGTCACAGTAAATGGCAAAGCATTCCAGAACACTCAGAAACATCTTTCAACATATTGATATCAGCTATGTGCTTGGAAAATAAAGCATCATTGTATTCTGGAATATAAGAGAGCTCAATGTAGATTAAAAGAATGTGCAATTTTCCTTCCGAAATCAGGTAATAAAGAAAGAAAATAAATGCTGCTTACTTTCTGGATGCCCACCTTTGAGGTTGGAGGTATCCGCCGTTTCTGAGGTTTGAGCTGTTTTTGCTGCTGCGTTTGTTGCGTGGAGATTGTCAGAGGATCTAAGGACAGGTTGGGAAGTTGCAGCATTTTACCAACTGCATTGGAGATATCCACAGGGGAGGTCTCTCTGAGCTTGACCTGGGGAGAGAAGGATTCTAGACCTGGAGGTGGCTGATGCTGTGGACGTTGGGAAAGTTGACTCAATACTGGGGAAGGTTCAGGTTGGGTCTTGAAATCTGTACACAGATAAGTGAAAGTTACCAACAGCCTTTCAGCCTTTTCTTTTTGCAAAAAAAAACCCAAAAAAAACAAAAAAAAAAAACATAACAGCATTCTGGGAAGTATAAATCAGTGCCCACTGCTTACAGTCAGCTAAAAGCATTCTGTGCCAGTGGCTTTCTGGAAGATATTATTGTGTTAAATTCCAAAAATAAATATCTGTATACCTCAAAACCAGAGGTTTAAATCGAGGTATAAATCGATAACTTTTTGAATTTATCGTTTTGGAGGTGGAAGAGAGCCTGTCAAATTGCTGGACTGGGAACACATCAGATTTGGGATTAACTTTTTGTAATTTTTTAAAGTTATTATGTGCCAAATTGTTCACAGTGCGTTTAACAGAATATAAATTATTCACATTACTCCCTGCCCTCATGGAACTTTCAATCTGAGAACATTATCAATTCACATACACACACAAAAATGTGTTGGGAAAAAAGAATTGGTAGGGGGTAGTAGTACATACAAACTCCTTGAAGTTTCCTGGAATTGGACCTGCAATGTTTGAGCATTGAAATATGCAGACTAGAGTTGCACCAAATCAAAATATTTTTCAGCAGGATTTAGCCAAATTCAAGAATATTTTTTTGCTAAAGAAAACCCGTTTGAAAACCTAGGGAAAGGGTTCAGACAAATCCCGAAAAGTCTGGTTTGGCACATTTCTACTGCAGACTATTTGAGATATCATTGACTCAATACCACTGCCAGGGCTAAATGCAGTGTTTGTATCTGGTCTGTGCATAGACACTATTAGCTTGGCAGGAAAATTGAACGCGAGTAAAGTAAGGTGCGGGGTAAGTCATGAATATATTGCATTCCTTTTATAACTACAATTTATTATATAACTATTTAACAGTGTTGCCTGAGCACTGGTATGGCAAATCAAGCAGGTATGCTAACTATTTAAGGTTTGTTTCTGTCAGTCCACAAACACACCATGCTCACAGAGTACTTACCGAATTGACCTAGGACGGAGGACTGTGGGCCGGTGGGCTTAATATCCCAGGAAGAAGTCACTGCTGTACTAGTGCTGCTTTGTTGGGAGTTTGAATTTGTGAACTGTCCCAAGCCAGGACTTTTCAGCTGTTCAAGTATCTGCGACCCAGGAGAGTTTGCCAGTTTTGAAGAACCAAGCTCACCAAACCCAGAACCAAGGACAGATGACTTTAAAAAATAAAAATAAAATTATAATCTAATCAAAACAGTCAAAAAAGCTGCTTATAGAATTTCTAGGCACTGTTGAAAGTACTAAGCGATTATTGTAAGGAAGACTCATAGCAAACTCTTTAAGACATGAGAAAAAAGTATAAGTACTAGCCTATATACCCTCTGCTTATCCGCTGTGCCTGTTTTACTAACCATCAATGTTCGCTCCCTCATAAGATACAGGCCTCCCCAATGTTGCATTTCCCTCTAGAGAGGTTTGGGGGGGGATAGGAGTGAGTTAGCAAACAATACTGTTCTTGCACCACACACACAACTTACAAGGCTTTGCGGAGAGTAACTATTAACGGCATTGGAGGTGGTGGCAACAGAGGTGATCTGAGAGCTGTGCTGAGAGTTTGTGAAAACCAAGGCCTGACCGAAGTTCTTCTGCTGAGAGGCTTCAAATGTAACAGTATCTGTTTCTGTGCTGGACGGCTGCTTCTGAAGAAGGGCAACCAAGTCGGTACTGGCAAAGGGAAGAGAACAAGTCCATATGATTGAGATATTACACAGTAAAACTTTAAAAAAAAACACATTAAATAAGTAAACCTTTAAAATAAGTGAAAGTAAAATTGACGAGGGGGCTATTCTAAGCACTTTTGTCATTTACATTCATTTTGTTTTTATTCCAAGATAAGGAGATTTTGTGTACTCACCATTAAATCTCTCTCTCTTTAGTCGCTTGGGGGACACAGGGACAGTGGGGTATAGCTGGTACATCCACAACTAATAAAAAAAAAAAAAAAAAAAAAAAAAAAAAAAAAGGGAACTGGCTCCTCCCCCAGCAGACAGATCTTCACTCAGTTTGTAACAAAGTCAACAGGATTCAATAATCCTTTATAACATGTAATAGTAAATAGAAAAGGTAAAGAGAGCCTCAATCCATGGAGGGAAGCCCCGTGTCCCCCAATTATGAGAATGAGGGTTGTCTACGTTTAAGGCTAGAGGATCTCTGTATCGAGCTAGATAAACTTCTACTTTTCGATTGTGTCGAGTCGACAGGCGGTCCACCTCTGGACTGCCCCACTTCTGTGTCATCTTGTAGAATACTTCATCGATTAGAGACCACTCGCCTGGGTCTATGGACTGTCTGCTTAGATGTCTGCTTCCCAGTTGACGATGCCTAGGAATGTAAATGGCTGAAAGCATGGTCTGATGACTCTTTGCCCATTGGAAAATTAACCTGACCTCGTTTAAGGCCCCTCTGCTTCTCGTGCCCCCCTGGTGGCCGATGTAAGCCACCACTGTGGCATAGTCCGTCTGAATCTTCACAGCCTGATTTGTTAGCTCTCGTTGCCAATGAAGGAGGCCCTGACGAATCACTAGAAAATTTATATGTGAATTCCAGAGTCCCTGAGCTGGCTGCCCCTCAAGAACAGCTCCCCAACCTGAAAGGGTTGCGTCTTTAGTGAGAACTCGCCAGTGTGGGTCGCCTAGCTGTCTGCCTAATGTCAGGTGATTGGTCTTCAGCTACCAACGCAGGGATACCCTCGTCTGGTGAGGTAGATGGATCTCTTGTAGCAGGGACCGTCGCTTCCACAACGTCAAGATGTTCCATTGAGGCTCTCGAAGATGGAATTGAGCGAATGGCACTGCCTCTATGGTGGAGACCATCACTCCCAGCAGCTTCATACAAAACTTGACAGCGTGTTGTTGTTTCTGCAAAAGCGATCTTACTAGCAATCGGAGATGAAGTGCCTTCTTTTGAGCAAGAGATTTTCTGGGTCTGTGTGTTCAATTGCATGCCGAGAAACACCATCGATGGACTGGGCGTCAATGAGGATTTTGTTAGGCTTAGAACCCAACCTGGTTCCTGCAACATGTTCAGAGTGATTGCGAGGGAATGATGAGCCTCTGGAAGGAATGGAGCCTTGATCAACAGATCCTCCAGGTACGGTGTGATGGAGACACCAGCACTGCAGATCGCCGCTGTGGCAGCGGCCATAATATTGGTGGAGACTCGGGGGGCTAAAGTGAGCCAGAAAGGGAGACTAGTAAATTGGATCTGCGGACTGCAACTATCAATGCCGAAGATCTACTGAATACCTGGACAACGTCCAGGGAGGCCGCACAATAAGGTAATAAGCTTCCTTTGTCTGAGAGGCTCAATGATAAATTAGTTAAGGAGAGAATCAGACTAGGATTGAAAAACTCTGCTCCCCCCAGCCGTTGCTAAAAACGGGACGTAGAGAAGTGCCCGAGGCCGAAAGGAGAGAGTGGAGGAAGCTGTCTAGCCTCTTGTCCCTAGAGTCCTTGAAGGAGAAGGCATCAGGGACTGGTAGAGCAGTGTTCTTGGAAGCCAGGACACTGGAGCGTCCACAGGTGGCGTACTGACAATATTACTGTAGCCTCAATGGAAAAGGACAGAACTTCTGAAACCGGCGGTAAGTTTGAAAAACACCTTTCAGGTTGGTCCCACACCTGTTGAATAATCTCGTCAAGTAGTGAGTGGGAAAGGGATAAAACTGGATAGGTCTTACTGTGACTCTTGAAAAACCTTAGAGGAATCGGTAGAGGATTCAGCTTTGGTCACCTTTGTCCCCTAAAAATGAGGGTGGGCGGAATAAGCTGATGTGAAGGAGCTCTGTGTTCATGACAAAACAGTAGATGCCCAGATAAAAAGGGGTTGCTTTTACCCTCAGACTGTATTCAATTATACAGTTTCCCCAAAATAGAATGTATTTCAGCCTGGCAGCTAAGTAATCAGGGTTCTGTAATAAGGACTCCTGAGTGACCTTAGCAGCCCCTATAACAAAATCCCACACTAACCTGCAAGGGTAGAAGCAGGGAAGGGGGAAGAGCAGCTGTGTGTGTGCTGTTGAATTTGTGTGCATCTTGCCAGAAGCAGCCAGTAGTACCCCACTGTCTTCTGGAGCTGTAGGTAGAGCTGAGAGCAGTAGCGCTAATTAGCCACTTAATAGGGACTGCGTGCAGAGGACAACCGGCGTGACTGCCCTGTCAGAGAGCCAGGACAAAATGGCAGCCCGCTGAGGGAGATCGCGCGAGACGTGGCGTCATCAGAAGCGCCCGGTGCCTGCGAGGAAGGGAGCGCGGAAAGAAAGAGTGCTTCCAGGCTGACAGCACCGCTCCCTCCCCCCTCCCCTATGGACCCGAAGCAGGTCTGAGGAGACTGAAGGCAATTGAGGCCAAGGAAAGGGGAAATTGCCTTCTCTGGTAGCCAATGTGTGCGCACAGATGCACACCCTGTTAGGGAATCCCCAGGAGCGCACAGGAAAGATGTGAGAAAGGTTTCTAATTTTATTCCTAAGCAGAAGAACATCAGCCTCTTTCTTTCTCCTGACAACTTCCTTGACTACTTGCTGGTCAGACTGGTGGGAAACTGACCAGCAGGTGGAGCTGTTGTAACAAAATTCATTCAAACAGTAACGTCAAAAAATATAATGCAGTGTTGCCCTGCACTGGTAAAACTGTCGTGTTTGCTTAAGAAACACTACTATTGTTTATATAAATCAACTGCTGTGTAGCAATGGGGGCAGCCATTCAATGGAGAAAAGGCTCAGGTTACATATTAAGATAGCAAATAAGCTCTGTCTGTCTAATGGTGTTATCTGTTATCCATTAGTTAACCTGTGCCATATAGCCGTTTTTCAATTTCCGCCATTGCTCCACAGCAGCTTGTGTATGTATATGAACTATAGTAGTGTTTCTGAAGCAAACACATCAGCTTTACCAGTACATGATATTTTCAAGTACACTTAAATTATTTGCTGTTACTGTTCCTTTAACAATACATGTATCCCTTAATAACTTGGAATAAAAACAAAATAAATAATGAATGTAAATTAAACATTGCTTAGAATAGCCCCTTCATCAGTTTTACATTCACTTATTTTAAAGGTTTACTTATCCTTTAAAATAACATTCATTCCCGGAGGTATATGTACCTATGATTGCGAGTATTAGACGTTAATGATGTTTGTAAGCAAAGGAGACTTACCTTTGACCTGGGGTGATGTGATTTTCTGTGGGAACTGAAGATGCAGTGAAAACCTTTGTTTCAGAGAGCTGCAAGAAGCAATAATACAAGGATTAATAACATTATATGAGTTTTCTACATTTGGTTCAATGTTTCTATTTGTTTTGCTGCCACACTAGCTATCCAGTCTATGATGGACAGTACAGTTCACAAGTATGATTTAAGCACTGCAATGCCTCCTGCCTGTCAGTTATTCTGCCATCGTTATTTTGGCCCGCATGAATCATGACTAAATCTACACCAAACGTCCTATTAAAGGATAAATAAACCTTTAAAATAAGTGAATGTACTGACGAGGGGGCTATTCTAAGCAATTCTGTCATTTACATTCATTATTTATTTTGTTTTTATGCCAAGATATTAAGGGATACATGTACTGTTAATATGAATGAATTTTGTTACAACAGCGCCACCTGCTGGTCAGTTTCCCACCAGTCTGACCAGCAAGTAGTCAAGGAAGTTGTCAGGAGAAAGAGGCTGATGTTCTTCTGCTTAACTATAGTAGTGTTTCTTAAGCAAACACAGTAGTTTTACCAGTGCAGGGCAACACTGCATTATATTTTCATTACTTTAAAACACTTTTATTTTTTGATGTTACTGTTCCTTTAATATGAATGAATTTTGTCACAACAGCGCCACCTGCTGGTCAGTTTCCCACCAGTCTGACCAGCAAGCCTTAACTGGCGGGGGAGGATCTAGGCTCCAGAGTGAAACCAATGTTCCACAAACACTGAATACAGGTAATGCTATTATGCAGAGAATTGTCTTTTTATATTATGACCTGAGAATAAACAAGTTAGGGACCGCCATATGGGGTTTACCTTGACGTGGTATGGTGGCTTTTCAACTTTATGATCATAACTTTGTAACTAAAAACCCCTGTTTTGTAAACACATGCACTTGCATTTATATTGAATTACTTATGAGACAGGGGCCCAGGGAAGTGCATTGTAAGTAGCACTTCCATTATACTTAAATATACTTTGATTTAGCCTTAGGAGTGCTTCCACAACCCCCCAATTTTGTACATTGTATTAGCCTGAAGCTGTGGCTTAGCTTCATGTGGTTTTTTAATAGCACCCCATACCACCCCTATATACTAATGGTGGTCCTATGCTTTTAAATATGGGCGTTGGTTTGGGCAATCTCTCTCTCTTAAAAGCCTTAACTGGCGGGGGAGGATCTAGGCTCCAGAGTGAAACCAATGTTCCACAAACACTGAATACAGGTAATGCTATTATGCAGAGAATTGTCTTTTTATATTATGACCTGAGAATAAACAAGTTAGGGACCGCCATATGGGGTTTACCTTGACGTCCCTGTGGGACATGTTTGCAGGTCAATAACAAAACCTTAATGCATGGGAGCAACAGCTTCACAATGAAATGATATGGATTTCCATATACAATGAGAAAAGCTTCTAACTGTACATGTGTCTGTAGTTAAAAGCAACTTCAGTGACTGTAAGCTGACTTAAAACATATAACTAGGGATGCACCAAATCCAGGATTCGGCCGAATCGAATCCGACCCCTAATTTGCATATGCAAATTAGGGGCAGGAGGTAAATCACATGACTTTTTTGCCAGAAAACGAGGGAGTAAAAAAATGTTTTCCCCTTCCCACCCCTAATTTGCATATGAAAGTTACGGTTCGGTTTCAGTTCAGTATTCGGCCGAATCTTTCATGAAGGATTCGGGGGTTCAGCTAAATCCAAAATAGTGGATTCGGTGCATCCCTACATATAACAGCCTGCCTGCTGGCTCTAGATATATTTATTTATAGTTTACTATATTTATAGTTTGGTACAGTGCAGGCACTACAGTGGAACCAAAGACATGTGCAACAAGGAAGCAGCAGTGTATTTACTTACATCTTCATTCCAGTCTTCCGTTGTCCACTCCTCTAGGGAATTGCGCCAGGCACCTTTCACAGGAGGCACGAATGGACTGCTTGAAATCTCTGTCACAAAGCAATGGACTCGACAATCACTTACACAAATACAAACAATGGGAAGATGAATCATATTAAACAAAAACACACTCAAGCTTAAATTAAATAATACCTCTACATTATCAGACGCGACACCGATGCTAGAATATCATAAATGTTACAGTGATTAATTATAAAAGACCTAAGGGATCTGCAGGAATTGTATAGACTTCATAGTAATCTGAATTCTTATAGAAACAATTGCAGACTATTCCATTGGTTACCCCACAATATGCTCTTATTGGCTGCTTGATAATATAAGCAGCAAATGGAGTGGTAGTTAAATTGCACTGGCTGGTCCTTATAGTTCAACAGGGATAGCGTAACAGCTAAATATGGAGAGGATTTACTATTCACGCATCAACCTAAAGAAAAAAATTACCGGTTCCATCATATCCATCGTTCTGGCCAGTTTCCCAAACTTCTGTTTTCCCATCATTAGCAGCAGATTCTGTGTAATCAGCGGGGTTAAATGTTCTGAAACAAGAAACAAATCTTTGCTTAAAGGATAAGTAAACCTTTAAAATAAATGAATATAAAACTGATGATTCTAAGCACTTTTGTCATTTACATTCATTATTTATTTTGTTTTTATTCCAAGATATAAAATAGATAAAGGACCAGTAACAATTAATTTTTTTTTTTTAAATTCGTTAGACAATCGCATCAATCGTGCGGCACTCGATTTCTCCTCCCAGCCTTCCTTATAGGAGATAGCTAGGGAGGTGAAATCGAGCGCCGCACCATAGATCGTTGCCCTGTCACCTTTTCTGAAGAGGAGCGGAAGCGGAGTTTTGGTAAGTTATTTCTTAATAAAGGCATTGCGATTTTAAAGTTTAATTTGTCTTGGTGGGTTTTTTTTTTTCAATCTATACCAATGATTTTTTTTAAAAATTTGATGTTACTGGTCCTTTAAGGGATACATGTACTGTTAACCGCACAGAAGGAGCTATTACTTGCCGGCAAGAGGAGAAGAAGTCAGGGATTCCACCTGACTGAGTGACCATGATTACTGAAACAAATTATTAAATAAACGCTTGAAAAAAAAAAAAAAAAAACATTAAAAGTGCGCCCCTCAATGATGGCTAGACAGCCGCCTACTCTGCCTACCCCTAGTTCCGGCCCTGATCCCTGAAGTGAGAACCAACCATCTGTTTTTTTGGTGTGCTATTAATGTGGGCATGGTCTTGCGGTAACATGGGTGTGGTTAAAGTGGGTGTGGTCTAAAAATAGGGAGTGGCTAACACTGGCTTTCAATATCGGCCCTCCACCATGTAGATTAGAAAACTTCCGGCCCTCTGTACCATATAAATTGGACAACCCTGGTCTAGAGGAAACAAGGCCAGTCATTGCACAGTGTAGCAGACGGAACACTCCAGTCAGGGAGAGTATTACTTCACTGTGCAGAAAGCGCGGGTTGCTAGGCGACAAGATCGCCTTACAGTTTATCGCGCCAAAAGTCTGCGCTCTTTCCCGTGCGTGGTAGACGCAATGACGTCATTCCCGGCTGCCGACTGAGAAAGGGAGACATAGTTAACGGCGCAGTGCCTTATTCACACTAATTTAACGATCTCCTTCAAACAGCAGAGAACTCCGCTTGTGCAGGGGTCGCGGTTCCTGAGCAAACCGCACGACAAAAGTGAGTGTCTCACGATTATATTAATATCATTATGGAACAGACTGATTCCCTTAAGGAACTAAGGGACGAATTACAGTCCACTAAAAGGCCAAAGAAGCCTGACAAACAGGTTAAGAGCGCACCCACATGCAGAACATGTAGTAAACATTCCTTAAGAAAGGTAGAGAAAACATATTGGTCGGACTATAAAATTGCTAGGACAGAGGAGTCATTGGAGGCACCTGTACTGTCCCCTCAACCTGCTCTGGTCCAACTTATGGAAGGCCCCAGCTCAATTCCAAATACACCACCAGTAGCCATGCCTACTACATGCCTACTACATCTCAGACTAGGGTAGATAACTCTCCAAGAATGCCTTGGGAACAAAACCAAGTAGGGATACAGAACCCTCAAACTCTTCCATCTGCACCCCCACAGCTGGGGGAATTTTTACAGTGGATTATGAACACAGTTCGAACCCCACAAGTACCAGCAGCTGGGAGGGGTAAGAGGCATAAAACTCGGGCCCCTGAAGTCTCATCCTCAGAATCAGAGGAAGGTCTTGCCTCAGACTCAGGAGGATAGACCCCTTCTCCTAAAATCAGAATTATCCGAGCATGCTCACTCAACTACAAGTTCTGACTCAGACGACAACACTCCCTTCTACTGCAAACCCTGACATTTCCAATAAATTACTTACAGAAATGCTACAAACCTTAGAGATAAAGGATGAGAGAGTTACCCTATCAAAGGCTGACAAACTACTGGGCGTACAGAAAAAAAGCTAAACAAACATTCCCAATCTTTAACGCCATCACTCAAAACAATTGAAACAGAGTGGGCCCAACCTGAAAGGCGTATTGCACTAACTCAGAGATTCTTCAAGACATATCCGGTACCAGAGGACCATCAAAAGAGATGGGACAAAGCACCCAAAGTGGACTCTGCGGTTGCTCGGCTATCCAGACAAACGGCATTACCCGCAGAGGAGGCCGAGTTTAGAGATCCATTAGATCAGGGGTCCCCAACCTTTTTTTACCCGTGAGCCACATTCAAATGTAAAAAGAGATGGAGAGCAACACAAGCATAAAATAGTCCCATGGGGTGCCAAATAAGGGCTGTGATTGGCTATTTGGTAGCCCCTATGTGGACTGGAAGCCTACAAGAGGCTCTACTTGGTACTATGCTTAGTTTTTATGCAATTAAAACTTGCTTCCAAGCCTGGAATTCAAAAATAAGCATCTGCTCTGAGGACACAGAGAGCAACATTCAAGGGGTTGGAGAGCAACATGTTACTCACGAGCTACTGGTTGGGGATCACTGCATTAGATCAACGCATGGAATCTACACTAAAAGGAGCATATGTCCTGGAGGCATCAATACTCCGCCCAGCTGCGGCATCTGAAGGCCTGTCACGCACGGCTAGACACTGGGCACAGGAACTAGCACGACACCCACCCTCCTCCCAACAACAACTCCAGACGGAGGCGGCCAGGTTAGCCACAACATTGGGCTTTTTAGCTGATGCAGCTATGAAAGTAGTCAAGTTAGCAGCCAAAACAACAGAAAACATAGTCGTCGTGCACTATGGCTACTACATTGGCCAGGTGACACAGCTTCCAAATTGAGATTACTATCCCTAAAATTTACGGGAGACTCCTTGGTCGGCCCGGACCTCAAGCAAATTATTGCAAGGTGATAGGGGGTAAGAACACTTTCCTACCCACCGATAAACAACAAAAATTTGAAACACCTACCAGAGGCCAAACTCTGAGAAATTGGACATCTCAAAGTAGACCCTTTAGGTCCTTTCGATCCAACTTCAGAACCTTATCGTCAGAGCAGGGCAACAAATGTACCAGACCCCCCTGGCATCAGCAGGGTCGCACAAATAAAAAACCAAACAACCATAAACCCAGCTCCGCCTGACTTCAGGAGACGACAGGGGCCACAACACGTAGGGCGCTGACTACAAAGTTACCTGGGAGAGTGGCAGACATGTGTCAGACACTTGGGTGCCAAGTATAATTCAACAGGGATACAGAATCCCCTTCACTCCACATCTACCACAAAGGAGATTTCTTCCATCCTCCACTGCGCCTCGCAGGGAACAGATCTTTCAACACGCAGTTCTCACACTGCTACACACTGATTTGATAGAGACAGTACCAGAGACCCACAAATTCAAGGGGTTTTATCTCTTTCTTGTGCCCAAGAAGGACAGCAGCTTCAGACCAGTGCTCAATCTAAAACCATTAAACCCCTTGGTCGAAAATCAAAAATTCAAGATGGAATCTGTCCGAACAGTAATCTCAGCCATGGAACCAGGAGTCTTCATAACGTCAATAGATCTCCAGGATGCTTCCCTGCACATCCCCATCTATCAGAGTCTCGACGCTTCCTGCTTTTGCCCTCGCAGATGCACACTATCAGTTTATGGCATTGCCCTTTGGGCTTTGTACTGCTCCATGTTTTTTCACCAGTGTTCACCAGTGCTCTCACCAATAGTGGCCTATCTCAGATCAATCGGAATAAATATAATTCCATACCTAGACGACCTTCTGATCTTAGCATCGTCAGCCATGCAAGCAGAAAAGGACACATACACATGTCTGCACATGCTAAACCAGCATTGTTAGCTAGTCAACTACTGCAAGAGCAACCTCAAGCCAAGTCAGACCATTCTGTTCTTAGGGCTCCAGTTCGATTCAATAAATCTCCTACCAGACACAGTCAAGACATTGATCACTACCACTCGATCATTCCTGTCCAAGGTGACGGTTTCAGCAGAGGATTGCCTCCGCCTTCTAGGGTTCATGGTGTCTGCCCTAGAAGCAATATCATTTACCAGATTCCACATCAGGCCTCTCCACACAACTTTCTAAAGTATTGGAACAAAAATCACAAGGACCTGCAGCAACAAATACTTATAGACGCAGCCACCAGAGAGAGTCTACAATGGTGGACACTACCGATCAATCTACAACAGGTGTGGGGCTGGGCAACTGCCTCCTGGCAGATAGTAACCACAGACGCAGGGGCTGGGGAGCAGTGTACAAACATAACTGTGGACAGCAGAGGAAGCCTCCTTATCCATCAATGTTTTGGAGCTGCGGGCGATTGTCCTAGCCCTCCAAGGCTGATCACCAATACTTCAAGCTCAACCAATATGGATTCAATCCAACAATGCCACCGCGGTGTCATATATCAACAAGTAGGGCGGAACACGCAGCAGGATGGCAGGAGGTATCGCAGATCCTCACTTGGGCCGAAAGATCAGCACCCAGCATCTACGCAGTGTTCATTCCAGGTGTCCAAAATTGGGAGGCCGATTACCTCAGCAGAACGACAGTCGATCAAGAGGAATGGTCTTTAAACGACGAGGTGTTTGCCCAGCTGACATACAAATGGGGCACACTGGAGGTAGACATGTTAGCTTCCAGACACAACCACAAGGTTCCCCTGTATTGCTCCAGAACCAAGGATCCAGGAGCAGCATTCGTGGACGCACTAATCACTCCCTGGAACCTCAAACTAGTATACGCATTTCCACCACTAGCAATACTACCCAGGGTAATAAGAAAGATAAAGCTGAGCGATGCCACTGTGATTCTAATCCCACCAGACTGGCCAAACAGTGTTTGGTACACAGATTTAATTCAGTTGTCCATAACAAGACCTTGGAGACTACCCAATCAACCAGACTTGCTATCCCAGGGACCTCCCAAATCTGCCTCTACTCTGTTTAATGGCTTGGCTATTGAGACCACATGGTGGACCCAACAGGGGTTCTCTAGATCAGCAACTGAACTTTCAGGCCCGAACTTTCAGTGCAGTAAGTCCCATCCAGGCTGATTTTAGTATGGGCCACGGGACCTCTTTCTCGCTATCCTTTCTACCTATTGTCTCTTGGCCTTCTTTCTACCTGTCCTGTCTCCACCGACTGAGCTTTCCAAACGAACTGAGGATTACAGGTGGTGTTGACACATATAACCAGTGGGAGGGGCCAAGAGACATCAATTCTTCTGTCCTGCCTCCAGAGGTGATGGAGACAAAACCCTAAGTCTGCACTGACAGTTCAGGCCTACTAGAAAAGGATTTTTCGGTGAGTACAAAATTCCTTTTTTAAACTTCAATTTTGGAAAAATGAGAAGAAATAAAAAATTAAAGGCAATTGAAAAAAGTTATTTCTGGAGAGCAATCAAAAAACCACTGAAATGAAAAAAAGTGTTTGGAAGATGAACAACCCCTTTAATAATTTGTACCTACCCCATGCCTTGTGCGGAAAATCTTCCTGATCCCCTTCCTCTGCCCCTGCCTCCAAATCCTTTCAGAGAAAATAGAAACAGAACTTTTATTTTGCGGTTTAAATTGGAAATGAAAGTCACGTATAATGTTATAATGTTCATGTTGTACCTCTGCCACGACCTCGTCTGCCACGGTCAGAAGGTCTGTCACCAGGGCCAATGTCTACGCCATTTTCTTCTGATCTAACTGTAAAAGAATACACCTTTATAGGAACAGTAACACCAAAAAATGAAAGTGTTTTAAAGTAATGAAAATATAATGTAGTGTTGCCCTGCACTGCCCTACTGTGTATCATGTGCTTGAATGGCTGCCCCATGGCTACACAGCAGCTTGTTTATATAAACTATGGTAGTACTTATCTGTTATCTACTGTGTATCCTGTGCTTGAATGGCTGCCCCCATGGCTACACAGCAGCTTGTTTATATAAACTATAGTAGTACTTATCTGTTATCTACTGTGTATCCTGTGCTTGAATGGCTGCCCCCATGGCTACACAGCAGCTTGTTTATATAAACTATAGTAGTACTTATCTGTTATCTACTGTGTATCATGTGCTTGAATGGCTGCCCCATGGCTACACAGCAGCTTGTTTATATAAACTATGGTAGTACTTATCTGTTATCTACTGTGTATCCTGTGCTTGAATGGCTGCCCCCATGGCTACACAGCAGCTTGTTTATATAAACTATAGTAGTACTTATCTGTTATCTACTGTGTATCCTGTGCTTGAATGGCTGCCCCCATGGCTACACAGCAGCTTGTTTATATAAACTATAGTAGTACTTATCTGTTATCTACTGTGTATCATGTGCTTGAATGGCTGCCCCATGGCTACACAGCAGCTTGTTTATATAAACTATGGTAGTACTTATCTGTTATCTACTGTGTATCCTGTGCTTGAATGGCTGCCCCCATGGCTACACAGCAGCTTGTTTATATAAACTATAGTAGTGTTTCTGAAGCAAATACATCAGTTTTAAAAGTGCAGCACAAAATTACATTTAATTTTTTTGATGTTACTGTTCCTAAAAATATCTAAACCCAGTGTCCAGGGAATTCATGTCATCAATAAAAAAAAAAAAAAGACACAAAGAAAAAGACGACCTACACTCTCTACCACGGCTTCCTCCCCGCCCTCGCCTACTGGAGCTGCCACGGCCACGGCTCATTTCTCTGTCGCTTCTCCTTTCTCTGTTTTCTTTGTTTTCAGAGCTCTCTTTGCCAATGCTTTTCTTTTTCCCCCCAACGGTCTCCCAAGATGTCTATAATGAGTAGGAATGAAGAAATGATGGGCAGGAAGAACACATGAGAAGTTAATAACAGTAAAATGCACATTTTGAACCTCATCATGGTCACTATATCAGCTAAACAAGCTGGTATATCATGTATATGCTGCGGGATACTGTCGTGGGAAAAAAAATTTTTTTTGAAAATGCATCAGTTAATAGTACTGCTCCAGCAGCATTTTTTTTTTTTTTTTAAGAAGTGAATGTGCCCTGGGTAGGAAACAAACTGGTTCCTTAAAGGGGAACTAGCGCAGCAATGAAAATTTATACTGAAATAAGAAACTTTGTAAATACGGTCAATTAAAACTGCTGTACCGTTTCTGAAATCAAGTTTACATTCACTATTCCTCTCTCAGCATCTGTTTCTCTTCATTCTGTCTTCATGCAGCAGTTGGGTGTCAGATATTCACTGGCAGTTAGATCCAATATATCTTATGGGGGGACATCACGTCTCTCTACATGCAGGATTTGTGCAAAAGGCAGTTATTTTGTTAGATTTTGTTTGTACTGGAATCAGTTATTTGAGTGAGCTCTAATACATCTGCTAGGAAAGGAGCCCCCCTATAAGATATATTGGATCATTCATCTGACACCCAACAGCTGAATATATTGCCCGATATATTGAATCTGTCAATGATTATCTGACACCCAACTGCTGCATGAATACAGAATGAAGAGAAACAGATGCTGAGAGAGGGATAGCGAAGATAAACTTGATTATTTCCAAAAAAAATGCAATCGTTAATTGATTGTATTTAGAAAGTTTCTTACTTCAGTATGAGGAAGCTTATATTAAATTTTCATTTTCACGATAGTTCCCCTTTTCTTTTCTTTTTTTTTTTTTCTTTTTCTTTTTCTTTTCTAAAATAATTTTTGTTTTTTCTGACATCTGTCAGACCTCAACTAATAGTTGTGAATATAATTTCTTGGTATTTGAATAAAGGTTTCGTTTTTTAGGTTTACAAGTTCCCCTTGAAGGTAATGCAGATGAAATGCTTTTGGGGCTTCGGATTGCATTTCTAGGCCAAAAGCAGCCTAAATATCATAACTCACTTGCACTGTAATTGCCTGAAAGCATTTTTCAGGTGATGGTTGTCTAGAATCGCAAATTATTATTACCAGCACCTTTACCCTTATAACAGTTCGTATCTCGTTAATGAGTAGGGTTTACCTCTTCCCATAGTTCCCTCTGTGCGGATAATAGATGCTAAAATGAAAGACCAAATAAAACAAGCCGCAAACAGATGCCACACACAGAGGGCACTTTTATATGGAGATCCACAAGTCCTGTTTAAATGAAAGAAAGCGAAAGAACTTACTGTATCTGAATTGCCTTCCAGCAGAATGTTTATAGCTCTGTTAACATCTCCGTTACAGTCATGAAGTGCCACTATGCATTCGTCCTGGTTCTTTCCTGTGACTTCCATAAGCTGCACATCACAAAATGCTAAGTTTTACATACAAATAACAAATTCCTCCATTCACAATACATTAATAAAGGAGAACTAAAGCTTAACTAATGAAGTAGCTATAAATGTTGTACGTTATGTTTTGTGCTTCTGTACCAGCCCAAGGCAACCACAGCCCTTTAGCAGTAAAGATCTGTGTCTCCAAAGATGCCCCAGTAGCTCCCCATCTTCTTTTCTGCTGATTCACTGCACATGGTCTGTGCTGCTGTCACTTACTGAGCTTAGGGAGCCACTCACAATATACAGTACACATAGAATAGAAATGTCACAATATAAGGCTGATTAGTAATTAATACAGATACTTACTACATGGCAGCACAGAAACCAGTGCAATTAGCATCAGAATTTAATAATCAGCAAACCTGTAGCATCAGCTTATATTACAGCCAGGGAAGCTCATTTTCTGCTGGATAATTAGTGACGAGCCCTAAGCTTAGCTTCTCAACAGCCAATCAGAGCCCACTGAGCATGTGAGTGTCACAGACATTTTCCAAAATTGCCGCATTCATAGTTCTACTTACTGCTGGCTTCAAAAAGCTAATCACTGATTGGTTGCTATAGGTAACTGCATGTGCAGATTTGCTCAGTGTTGATCTTGTCTATTAATAAAGCCTTGGACTGGCCTAGTTCATGGAAATAAAAGAAGCAGAGAGGAAAAGCCTGCCTGAAAGCCAGGTACCCAGTTTTAATATATTAGTGTCTGTTCTTCAGGCTGAAATCCGTAGATTAAAAAGGGGGTCATTTTGTATAACTTTTGTATGATGTAGAAAATGATGTTCTGAGACAATTTGCAATTGGTTTTCTTGTTTTCCCTTTTTCTTTTTTATTAATTGTAGTTTTAAGTTATTCAGCAGTCCTCCAGTTTGCAATTTCAGCAATCTGGTTGTTAGGGTCCAAATTCCCATGGCAACCATCCATTGATTCGACCTGAAGATACGGCAGAGCAGTTTCATAAAAAGATGAAGAATACAAAGTAGCAATAATAATTTGGGATGCACCAAATGCAGGATTCGGTTCAGGATTCAGCCGAATCCTTGTGCCTGGCCAAACCGAACCCTAATTTGCATATGTAAATTAGGGGCAGATAGGGAAATCACGTGACTTTTAGTCACAAAAAAGATATTGACACTTCTTCCCCCTTTCCTGCCCTTAATTTGCATATGCAAATTAGGATCCGGATTCGGTATTTGGCAAACCGTAATACATTTTTAGCCTTACAGCACATTTGTTTTTTTTAGATCATCAATAATGCAACAGTGCATTTAACAACACTTGTGAATTAAATGGCAACAACCCCCATGGAAACAATTCTATTTTCTTTACCTGTTTCACTTTGTCCTCAAAATCTGCATCATTTTTGTCATAAATCATCTGTGCAAGGCGAATCTGCTCAGCTGTTGCCTTTAAAGAAAAACAATATGGAATAATGATGGTTTAGTTCAAGTAACAGCAGCTCAAATGTTTTAAGCTCACTGTTTGGCAATAACAAGCAATATGGCAGCTTCTGCAGTTGTGGGATCTGTTATCCAGAAAGCCCTGAATAACGGAAAGGGCATCCCCCATAGACTGCTTTTGATCCAAATATTTAAAAACAATTTCCCTTTACTGTGTAACAAAAAAACAATAGCTTGTACTTGATCCAAACTAAGATATAATAAATCCTTATTGGAAGCAAAACTAGTCTATTGGCTTTATTTAATGTTTACATGATTTTCTAGTTCACTTAGGTATGAAGATTCAAATTACAGAAAGATCTGTTATCCAGAAAACACCAGGTCCCGAGATTCTGGATAACAGGTCCTATACCTGTACGTTTATAAATGCAATGATAGAAGGTACTAAGCACATAATTAGCTATGCATGGGGAAAAGGGAAAAGCCAGCAATATTATTGATGTTTATACAGGTATGGGACCGGTTATCCAGAATGCTTGGGACCTGAGGTATTCCAGATAACAGATCTTTCTGTAATTTGGATACCTTAAGTCTACTAGAAAATCATATAAACATTAAATAAAGCCAATTGGCTGGTTTTGCTTTCAATAGGGATTAATTATATCTTAGTTGGGATCAAGTACAAGCGACTGTTTTATTATTACACAGAAAAAGGAAATCATTTTTAAAAATGTGGATTATTTGATTATAATGGAGTCTATGGGAGATGGTCTTTCCTTAATTCGCTTCTGAATAATGGATCCTATACTTGTATAGACATGGGGCACTTTCATGTTGATAGCCCCCTACTGCACGTGTGTATATAAGTTTGTCATCATACACCCAGGAAGAATATTCTACCATAAATCATATTCCTGATGCAGCAACATTAGGATCGAATGTCTAAGGAGAGTCCTTGTCAAAGGCTGAAGCAACAAACACTCCGTTTCCTTTGGTCTCTACAAATAAATCTCTGTGGACCGGCTGCTTAAGAGGTTATGTTAAAGGAGAAGGAAACCCCCAGGGCGCTAAACCCCTCCCCCCCCTCCCCTGTGCTGCCCCCCTCCCTCCTCCCCCCTGGCCTACCTGTCCCCCTGGGCAAATGCCTCTAACTTTTTACTCACCCCTCTGCGCAGGTCCTGTCCACGGAGTACGCAGTCGCCATCTTCTCCACGCGCGTCTTCTTCCTGCTCTGATCGGCGTTTTCTGGCGCATGCGCAGTAGGAACAGGTACCGGTACGGCTCTACTGCGCATGCGCCGAATGTCACGAAGTGAAATCGGAAAACTTTGTGACATTCGGCGCATGCGCAGTAGAGCCGTACCGGTACCTGTTCCTACTGCGCATGCGCCAGAAAACGCCGATCAGAGCAGGAAGAAGACGCGCGTGGGAGAAGATGGCGACTGCGTACTCCGTGGACAGGACCTGCGCAGAGGGGTGAGTAAAAAGTTAGGGGCATTTGCCCAGGGGACAGGTAGGCCAGGGGGGAGGAGGGAGGGGGGCAGCACAGGGGAGGGGGGAGGGGTTTAGCGCCCTGGGGGTTTCCTTCTCCTTTAAAGTTATTTTATCAGGAAAACCTTGAAGACAAAGGATTTCCTCCGTTCTGAACACAACTTTATTGTTGCTATCCTGAAATACAGAAACAAATGTGTGTATGGGAAAAGACCAGAAGACTGCTCCCCTGGAGAGAGAGAGAGGCATCAGATACTGATTAGCACCAGTTCAGGATCTGAAATATACATGCTTACAATTAGTCTGCTTATAGTAAACCTTGTAAAATAATTTTCAAACCCTATTACTGCACCACTTCCTCGCTAACATATGTTGCCCTTCATAAATGTCGCATCTAGGTTTATTCCGTTATCCCAGCCTCTGCCTCAATCTAGTTTTCCATGCTGACAGCAGAGCCTATGGACAAACTATAATAGTGGTCCCCAAATTGTAGCTTAACATCCCTAGTCTGTGATAATTTAAAGGTGACCTAGGAGTAAAACATATTTTAAGCCTTAAAGGGGTTGTTCACATTTAAATTAACCGTTAGCGTGAAAAAGAGAGTGATATTCTGAGACAATTTGCAATTGGTTTTAATTTTTTTTATCACTTGTGGTTTTTTATCTTTATTTAGCTTTTTATTCAGCAGCTCTCCAGTTTGCAGTTTCAGCCATCTGGTTGCTAGGGTCCAAATTACGTATAATTGAAAAAACAACATAATTAAAAAACAGTAACAATTAATCCTATTCACTCAAGTTTAAAAATAATTAGATTTTTATAATAAATTTCGAGTTCCTTGGAGTTTTAAAAAAAAAAAAAAAAACTCACATGAAATCGAAATTCGACCCTTGATAAATGTGCCTCTAAGGGCAGAGACCCACGTTGCGATTCAGGGAGATAAGTCTACCGGCGACAAATCTCCTCTTCTTCAGGGGGATGACGGATCTCCCTGAACTGCCTCCCCGCCGGCTAGAATGTAAATCGCCGACGGGATGGCACTCTGAGCGCTTCATTTTCCGAAGTCGACGAAAGGCAAATTCGGACGACTTCAGAAAACGAATCGCTCATAGTGCCAGTTCGGGGTAGATTAGTCGCCCCAAAGAAGAGGAGATTTGTCGCCGGGCAACTAATCCCCCCAAAACACAGTGTGTGTCTCTGCCCTAAAAGGTAATTTAAAGGTGAATCAACCCTTTTAAATGCTTGTGATATTATAGCAATGAGAGGGTGTTGAATAAAAAATAAATAAATAAAAGCTCCAGGGGGGTTATGTTTGCTTTCTGATAAAGAGATAAGAGTAGCTGAGCAGCCATTGCTTCGACCACATCTGGTAGGGAGATGTACACACGTACCTGTACTTGTACCTGTTTCTGGGTTTGTGTCTGTGGGGTTGAAATCGGTGGCTTCTCCCGAGTGACCCGGGTTCGTTCATTTCCCACCGAAGTCATCATATACAGTATATACAAAACAATGTATGTACAAAATAGAAAATCTGGAAAAAAAAAAAGAGACAGTCATCAGCACAATGAAAGGCTTGCATAACTCTGTCCTATGATCAAGAATCACCTACACTTTCTACCTGTTGCCTTTAAGTTATAAGGGTAGGGACACACTGGGCGATTTGGGGAGATTTAGTCGCCTGGCGACTAATCGCAGCGACTTTTCTCCCCGAATGCTTCCCCTCGCTCTGCGCCTGGCTAAAATGAAAAATCGCCTGCGCTAATCACACGCGGCGATTCGTTTTCCGAAGTCGCCCCACGAGGAAACTTCGGGTGACTTCGGAAAACGAATCGCCGCGTGTGATTAGCGCAGGCGATTTTTCATTTTAGCCAGGCGCAGAGCGAGGGGAAGCATTCGGGGAAGATTGGTCGTGGAAAGTCGCGGCGATTAGTCGCCAGGCGACTAAATCTCCCCAAATCGCCCAGTGTGTCCCTACCTTAAGAGGTAACACATGCCCACATGTAACCCGAAATCATAAATGGAGAAGCAACAAGCCAGGTCCCATACAGTGTTACTGTGAGAGCTGCTGTACATACTGAAGAACTCAACTGCCTTTCACCCAAATTCCCCTGGAACAGAGCAGCACTCCCAGCAATAACCCTTACACAGGCAGTTAGTAAAGGGTAAGTAAACTATTAAAATAAGTGAATGTAAAGCTGATGAGAGGGCTATACTAAGCACTTTTGTCATTTACATTCATTATTTTTTTTTTTTATTCCAATATATTAAAGGGTGGTTCACCTTTAAACATCTAGTTGTTTTCAGATAGATCACCAGAAATAATGACTTTCTATTTTCTATGTGTGACTGTTTTTCTAATATTGAAGTGTGAAGTGTAATTTTTCACTTCTGAAGCAGCCCTGGGGGGGGGGGTCGCCGACCTTTTAAACTGTTCTAAATGGATAGAGTTTGTTGATACATTTCTTATCTTTGTCCCTGCTGAGTAGAATATCTGGGTTTCATTAAAGGCAGCTGTTAGAATTGATACAATAGTTGCTAAAACTCCAGCTAAATGTTGCAAAATTGTAACAGTTCAGAGTCTGCACCTGAATTACTGAGCTGTCAGACAAACACCAGAGACACCAACATTCAACTTTACACTTAGATTTTGGAAAAACAGTAAAAAAAAAAATAGTGGAAAGTAATTGAAAAAAAAAAGTCTTTATTTCTGAGGAACAATCTAAAAACAACTGAATTAGAAAAAAAAAATTGGAAGGTGAACAACCCCTTTAAGCAAGTAGTCAAGGAAGTTGTCAGGAGAAAGAAAGAGGCTGATGTTCTTCTGCTTAGGAATAAAATTAGAAACCTTTCTCACAGCTCTCACAGTAACACTGTATGGGACCTGGCTTGTTGCTTCTCCATTTATGATTTCGGGTTACATGTGGGCATGTGTTACCTCTTAAGGTAGGGACAGACTGGTGGGAAACTGACCAGCAGGTGGCGCTGTTGTAACAAAATTCATTCATATTAACAGTACATGTATCCCTTAATATCTTGGAATAAAAACAAAATAAATAATGAATGTAAATGACAAAAGTGCTTAGAATAGCCCCCTCATCAGTTTTACATTCACTTATTTTAAAGGTTTACTTTAAAGAGCATGAGGCACAGGAGGCAGCCCAACAGCAGCCCCTGTGGCCACTTTGCAGCCATTTGGATTTCAGGCCTGACAGACCCTCCAGTTATGAATTGCATTACAGTTACCCCAATCCATAGAGATTTGGACTCTCTATGCAGATGCAACCACCAGATCAAATGTGAGGCACAGACTAAACCATACTAGGGAAAAGCACCACTAAATGCTGTGTATCATAAACCGGTTGGCACAATAAATTCCCTAGTCACTTAGATTAAACATCTTCTAGTCTAGTTCTGCTTTGTAACAATGCTAGCTAAAGACAAAGCAATCCCTAAACTTCTGCATGGACAATAAAATTGCAGACTGGATCCATTAGGGTTGAATGTGACTCCGCTGAAAGCCCACTGCTTAGCTATGTATAACTAAGGAACTAGTAACCTCATACGTTCTTATAGGAGTCACATTACAGGACAGAACAGTGTCTAATAAAGCCAGACACCCTACAGGGAAAAGTATTTTAAGCTCTACAGAAGACAACGTCATGTTGAATCGAAGATTCTGGGAGAGACAAGGGGCGGGAGGAGGAATCCCCAAATCAATCAGAGGGATTATCCTGTGCTGGGAAAACACAAACAGCACTCCTGGGGGGCAGGACAGATGCAGGCAGTATAGTTCCAAATATAACTGCATGTCATATATATATTTATATATACACCAGCAACTGCTGCACTCACATGTCCCCGACAATCAGCACATGCGCCCAGAGCTTCTACTCATGGCACCCAATGTTAGCCAACAATAAATCTACTACACAAACAGAACCTGCGTAACCCACAATGTCCATCAAGTCCAACCCTCTAAATGAAAACCCAGCCCCATACACACACCCCTCCCTACTGTCACATAAATGATATATCCCCATATCTATACTAACTATAGAGTTTAGTATCACAATAGCCTTTGTATTATGTCTGTCCAAGAAATCATCCAAGTCCCTCTTATAGTCATTAACTGAATCATCACCCGGCAGTGCATTCCCCAACCTCACTGTCCTCACTGTGATGAACCCCCTACTCTGTTCCTTTAAATGAAACTTCTTTTCCTCTAGTCTGAAGGGGAGGCCTCTGGTACGTGATTCTCTTTATGGGTAAAAAGGTCCCCTGCTATTTGTCTATAATGTCCTCTAATGTACTTGTAAAGTCTAATCATGTCCCCTCACAAGCGCCTTTTTTCCCCCAGAGAAAACAACCCCAAGCTTGTCAGTCTCCCCTCATAATTTAACTCTTCCCTCCCTCTAACCAGTTTAGTTGCACTTAGTCTCTGCACTCTCTCCAGCTCATTTATATCCCTCTTAAGGACTGGAGTCCAAAACTGCCCCCATACTGCAGATGAGGCCTCACCAGGGACCTATAAAGAGACACAATTATGTTTCATCCCTTGAGTTAATGCCCTTTTTTATACAAGAACTTTATTTGCTTTAGTAGCCACAGAATGACACTGCCCAGAATTAGACAACTTGTTATCTACAAAGACCCCAAGATCCTTCTCATTTAAGGAAACTCCCAACACACTGCCATTTAGTGCATAACCTGCATTTATCAGAATTGAACCTCATTTTCCAGTTTGCTGCCCAGTTTTCGAACTTAGACAAATCACTGTGCAAAGTGGCAGCATCCTGCATGGAACCTATAGTTCTGCACAATTTAGTATCATCTGCAAAAATAGAAACAGTACTTTCAATGGCCACCTCCAGGTCATTAATAAACAAGTTGAAAAGCAAGGGACCTAGTACAGAGCCCTGCGGTACTCCACTAACAACACTGGTCCAATTAGAAAATGTTCCATTTACCACCACTCTTTGTAGTCTATCTTTTAGCCAGTTCTCTATCCAGGTACAAATACTATGTTCCAACATTCCTTCATTTAACCAGTAACCTTCTGTGTGGCACTGTATCAAATGCTTTAGCAAAGTCTAAGTAAATCACATCCACTGCCATCCCAGAATCGAGGTCTCTACTTACCTTCTCATAAAAAGAAATTAAGTTAGTCTGGCAAGATCTATTACACATAAAACCATGCTGGCACAAACTCATAGTATTATGATTTGCTATAAAGTCCAGTGTCTTATCCTTTATTAACCCTTCGAAAAGCTTTCCTACCACTGACGTCAGACTAACTGGCCTATAGTTTTGAGGCTGAGAACGGGATCAGTGGTATAACTAAATATCACTGGGCCCCACAGGAAATAATTTTATAGGCCCCAAAAATGTCTAGAGATTTACCTGTTTTACCAAGTTGACCTGTTTTACCAAGTTGTTTTGAATTTGTATATGAATTAGAGCCTCGTGGGGCCCCTATACCTTCTGGGCCCCCCAGCAGAATTCTTCACTGAAATTCGTTTCTCAAAAGAGCAAACTGATTTTTTTTATATTTAATTTTGTCAGTTTCCCAGCTGCCCCCAGTCATGTGACTTGTGCACTGATAAACTTCAGTCACTCTTTACTGCTGTACTGCAAGTTGGAGTCATATCGACCCCCCCCCAGCAGCCTTACAATTAGGGATGCACAGAATCCACTATTTTGGATTTGGCCGCTAATTTGGCCGCTAATCCTTCGCAAAAGATTCGGCCCAATACTGAACCCTAATTTACATATGCAAATTAGGGGTGGGAACGGGAAAACATTTTTTTACTTCCTTGCTTTGTGAAAAAAGTCACGCAATTTCTCTTCCGCCCCTAAATATGCAAATTAGGATTCAGGTTCAGTTCAGACGGGCAGAAGGATTCAACCGAATCCTGCCGAATTCTGGATTTGGTGCATCCCTACTAACAACAGAACAATGGGAAGGTAACCAGATAGCAGCTCCCTAGCACAAGATAACAGCTGCCTGGTAGATCTAAGAACAACACTCAATAGTAAAATCCAGGTCCCACTGAGACACATTCAGTTACATTGAGTAGGAGAAACAACAGCCTGCCAGAAAGCAGTTCCATCCTAAAGTGCTGGCTCTTTCTGAAATCACATGACCAGGCAAAATGACCTGAGATGCACCTACACACCAATATTACAACTAAATACACTTGCTGCTTCAGGAATGACATTTTATATTGTACAGTGAATTATTTGCTGTGTAAACAGTGTCATTTAGAAATTAATAAACAACACCATAAAAATCATGACAGTGTCCCTTTAAGCAGCTACACTCGGTCTATAGAATATCCATCAGATCTGACACAAGCAAGCGGTTACTTTACAGTAATACAGAGTATCTTTATATGCAGAGCCTAATCTGGAGTTGGCATGGAGAGACACAAGCGAGGGGAAATGATTATTCTTCTATTTATACAGTGCCAGCATATTCGGCTGTGAGGTACAAGAGAATTAAAATAAAATGAGACTGATGAATTGAGAGTGCAGCCAAAGATGGATTGGTTGAGTATTTACAGCAATGCAAAGCGATCCTTCCTCATTCAATAATATAAATATATGTGCAGAGTGTGTTCTTTAAATAAGAACACACTGTATATCCATTAGCAAAATATCAACAGACGTTGCACTCGGATAAACTCTATATGAAAGTTGTTCTGATTTCCAGGAAAATCCTGGCTCTGGCTTCTTGGTGGCAACTAAAACTAAGGATACTGTGATGTGGTTTAGACCCATGACGGGTAGCAGATGCTAGCCTGCTGGGAGTTGTAGTTTAAAGGATAAAAAAAACCTTTAAAGGATAAGTAAACCTTTAAAATAAATGAATGTAAAACTGATGAGGGGTCTATTCTAAGCACTTTTCTAATTTACATTCATTATTTATTTATTTTTTTATTCCAAGATATTAAGGGATACATGTACTGTTAATATGAATGAATTTTGTTACAACAGCACCACCTGCTGGTCAGTTTCCCACCAGTCTGACCAGCAAGTAGTCAAGGAAGTTGTCAGGAGAAAGAAAGAGGCTGATGTTCTTCTGCTTAGGAAAGATGTGAGAAAGGTTTCTAATTTTATTTCTGCACGTGACAATTTACAACTCAGCAGAAATGTGTAATGAGACAGGAATGGACGTCACAATGAGGGAACAGACACTGGGGAATGAGGTTCCCGGGAGTTCAGATTCCCAGTAGCAGAGATTCAGGCTTTGTCACAAATATAAACATGGGGAGGGACAGCTGAGTATACCCCACAGATTGGCCGACAGGTCAGGTGAGTTCAGGCTAAATACAAATATGGAGGAAAAAACTGCTCTGATTGGTGAATGGGGAATATATATGCGCTGGTGTATTTGCAACTTTGTAGATATAATTAAATAAATGACAAGATCTCCAGGTATGACTGTAGCAGAGATGCACCCCTACATGCAGTATTCAGATGAGCCAGCCCGTGTGCATGGAGCACTGCTGGCCTTAACACTCCTCTCAGTGTAAACAAAGCCTAATGCACAGCTGTTAGGAATAAAGGGGAAGCAAACATAACATTGACAACAAAAACCCAGGCTGCGCTTGCAGGCATTACTTTAAAGGGGTTGTTTACCTTTCAGTTAACTTTTAGTATGATGTAGAGAGGGGTATTCTGAGACAATTTGCAATTGGTTTTCACTTTATTATTTGTGGGTTTTGACTTATTTAGCTTTTTATTCAGCAACTCTCCAGTTTGCAATTATAAGCACTCATTGCTAGGGTCCAAATAACCCTAGCGACCATGCATTGATTTGAATAAGAGACTGGAATATGAATAGGAGAGGCCTGAAAAAAATTATTAAAAAGTACCATTTTGGATTTGGCTGAACCCCTGAATCCTTTGCAAAAGATTCAGCCAAATACCAAACCAAATCATAATTTGCATATGCAAATAAGGGGTGGGATGGGGAAAACATTTACTTCATTGTTCTGTGACAAAAGACACGCAATTTCCCTTTCCACCCCTAATTTGCATATGCAAATTCGGATTCAGCCGGGCAGAAGGATTTCGCCAAATCCGAATCCTGCTGAAAAAGGCCGAATCTTGGATTCAGTGCATCCCTAATTGTTATTGCTACTTTTTATTACTTATGTTTCTATTCAGGCCTCTCCAATTCATATTTCAATCGTTTATTCAAATTTGGACCCTAGCAACCAGATGGCTGAAATTACAAACTGGAGAGCCGCTGAATAAAAAGCTAAATTACTCAAAAACTACAAATAATAAAAATTGAGAACCAATTGCAAATTAACTCAGAATATCACTCTCTGCATCATACTAACAGTTAATTTAAAGGTGAACAACCCCTTTAAGCCAAATACAGTGAAACCTCAATTTTACATCCCCTGATTTTGTTTTCCCTCATTTTACATTTTTGCTTTGTGGTCCGATTTACATATTATGAATAATAATTTACTCCATTTTCCTGGATTTTACACCATTTATTTCTGGTCCCCTGAAAAACGTAAAATGGGGGGTTCTACTGTACTGAACAGGCTCAGGCAGAGTCCTGTGCGGGTCCATTTTTTGCAACCCGTACCCGAAACGTGCAATCCGGAACCGCACTTAAGTACCTTATTTGCAACCCAGACCTACTGACCATCAAGAATCAGGAAGCACTGTCATTGTAAACTGGAAGTGACATCAGGAAGTAGGCGTGATCAGAAAAAAGGAGTAAAAATTGCTATTGAGAAGACCAGCGGCCCGACCCGCAAAACCGCCGACCCGCGTCTATACCCGCACCTGGAACTTTTATCTGCAACCCGCAGGGTACGGCAGGTTTTTGCGGGTTACCCACAGGTACCCAACCCGATGTAGGACTCTAGGCTGAGGCACTTGCCCTCTAACAGATAAGTTCTAACATAAAAAATGGAATGCTACCCCCAGTGCCCCCATAATCCTAGAGACACAAGGGATTCACATTCTTTTGCTCCAGAGACTTTGTTATCTAGTGAAGAGACTCCCACCACATTAGCCTGACAGTCTCCAGAAATAACACAGAATGGATGTCTGGCCCACAATCCACGTCACAGGAAACAAAGGGAAAGTAAAAAGATTCTTGGCTAAATGGCAACTTAAAAGTCTTCCATTCCATTTAGCTGTGCCAGAGATCAGTCCATCTGGGGTATTTGCTGCAAAAAGAACAGAACTGAGGCATTTGAAGTCCATTATTTGGTTCTCCAAGGGATCATTGATACAATTCACTTACAATTTCAGGGGCTGGGGAACCTCTACAAAAATGTAAACTATTGGCTTTGACTAAGACATTGGCTTTGGATAGGACAGGCCTGCTGAACAGTCAAATGCTTGTGTGCCTGTGTTCCTATGGGGACTTCTCCTGTACATAAACAGAAGTGAAGAAGCAGAAGGGATGGATACAAGTGAGAGGAGCCCCGCTGTATGTATAGGAGAAAGCTGCCATACTGATTGCTGTAAGGTGCCTTGTGTAGGGTTAGAGAAATGTGCCGCTCCTTAAATAGCCAAGCAGTAATCCCTCCTAGTATGCCCGAAACATGAGCATGTGTTTCATAAGTGGCTCTTAGCATATGTTTAAACGGAAAACTGCCTCTCAGATCCAATTTCTTCTCTGAAAGGAGCAGCTGCTCCCCCACCCACCCAGCCTGACCTCAATCCAACAGCAAGATACCCCCCCCCACCGCTTTTATTAGACTGCCCAATACAGGCCCCTATGTAACAATCTGACAGCAGCCAGACAAGATGGCTCCCACGCAAAGCCAGAAATGCATCTCTTTTAAAGGAGAACTAAAGCCTAACTAAAGAAGTAGGTAGAAATGTTGTACATGATGTTTTGTGCTTCTGTACCAGCCCAAGGCAACCACAGCCCTTTAGCAGTAAAGATCTGTGTCTCCAAAGATGCCCCAGTAGCTCCCCATCTTCTTTTCTGCTGATTCACTGCACATGCTCTGTGCTGCTGTCACTTACTGAGCTTAGGGAGCCACTCACAATATACAGTACACATAGAATAGAAATGTCACAATATAAGGCTGATTAGTAATTAATACACATAATTACTACATGGCAGCACAGAAACCAGTGCAATTAGCATCAGAATTGAATAATCAGCAAACCTGTAGCATCAGCTTATATTACAGCCAGGGAAGCTCATTTTCTGCTGGATAATTAGTGACGAGCCCTAAGCTTAGCTTCTCAACAGCCAATCAGAGCCCACTGAGCATGTGAGTGTCACAGACACTTTCCAAGATGGTGACCCCCTGTGACAAGTTTGAAGTCCTGGATCATTGCTGCTATTGACAAGCTCAAACTTTAGCCTCGTGCTATAAGATTGCTATATAAAATATGCCATTTTTAGGGTTTAGTTCTCCTTTAACTAAACGTACATATACATTATGGACATAGAGCGGCTACAGTATAAGCTCCAACGCCCTATGGGAGACACAGCCACACAGATTGCACATCTCCCAGCCACCATAAAGGGCAAATACAAACAAAATTAAACAATACAATGTCCTTAGATTACTTTAGTTAAAAAAAAAAAAAGTTTAGGATGTTAACTTCAGCTTTAATACTCTTTGAGGGCCCCTCTGATAATTATAATGGATCATTAATTCCCAAAATGTAAGGGATGTGTATTTATTTGCCCTGTTACCCTGCACCGCCAATTAATGTAGGATTGCATCAGAAATTCTAATATTTGTGTAACTAATAATATACAGTACAGATCAGTAAACTGTAACCTCAAGGGCTTCATAGTACAGTAGATAGTCCTTGATCCCATTTAAGATATAATTAATCCTTATTGGAAGCAAAACCAGTCTATTGGGTTTATTTAATATTTACATTATTTTCTACTAGACTTAAGATATGAAGATCCAAATTACAGAAAGATCCATGGTCCGGAAAACCCCTGAGCATTCTAGAAAATAGCTCCCATGCCTGTATAAATATTAGGATAGGGCAGTAGGGCCTACACAAGGCTGGTTTAGAATACAAAGATAAACAAAGCTGAAATGCCATGCACATTTATAGGAGGACACCCTCTCACATAGAAGAAGGTTTATGAGCAGGTGCTGGACATGCCGTTAGAGCCTTTAAGTGTAAATAAAACATTCTTCATTTTATGATGTTAATGGCACTTCAAGGTCTGCCACTGACATGTAAACAACAGATAAAGTGTGTCACGCTTGAGGACACAATTCAGACTGAAATTAAATGAAGAGTTGCAGGGGTACCACAAACTGCTCCCCCACACAAGCAGAAAGTCATGATACATATACACGAGACATTCCATCGGGACTCTTCTGAACCAACTTAGGGGAAAGGATCATTGGATAATTGTTCCCAATTAAACAAAAAAACAACCCATTTCTTTATAGATTTTTTTCCGTGATTACGGAGTCAGTTTGAAATTTCAGGATTGGAAAACAACTCCATTGTTCTCCATCTTAAGATGTGCCATAGAGGTGCAGATTTACCTTCATATCGGATGAACGATCGTTTGGTGCCATCTCACGACCTGTCACTAACCATTCAGATAAATATAAGTAGTAAAAGAACAGATCAGACCATGTTCTGCCCCTGACTGCAATCGTACGATAGTTATGTCCGACAGTCTCCCACAGCAATACATGCAGAGAAATTATCGGTAGCCAAAAGAAATCGTACGAAACGGAGATTCATACGATCAAATCTTTGGATCTATGGCCAGCTTAAGGCTTGGGCCAGATGGACCGAAATCAGCCTGGGGAATTTCACAGACCTATTCAGCCCCCGGCCTCTAGCAGAATCCTCTCCTCATCATGTTCTGTGATCATGTCCGGAAGCACTGTATCGGCTACAGAGCGAAAACATGGGCGGATTTTGGTGAACAAGAGGGAGACTTTGCATTTTGAGTTAAGCCTATGGCACACATGGGATTCTGAACACCACTGAAACAAGGGAAGAGGTTCTGCCCATCACCACCACAGCCTTAACGTTGACCATACACGGCAGTAGTGATGTGGGGGTCGGCCCGATACCTGCGGGTTTGGGCCAACCTTGCACCTCCGGTTGTGGGTGAAGGGCAGGCCCATAGTTGAGCTCTTGTGCCTGCTCTCCCTGCCCACCACCTTACACTGGCGGCTTCAGACTTCCACTTTTATAGATGACCGCCGCTTTTGTGACGTCATCGGAGGGGGCGTGTCTATAAAAGGAACACGGAAGTCGTGGGCAGGCGCGAGTGAAGGAAGGTCGGGTGAGGGTCGGGTAAATCCGCACATCACGAACGGCCAGATTAAAGCAGCCGATATCAGTCCGATTCAGCATCTTATTTGCCCATGTGTGGGGGCTTCCCAAAAACTGGCCTGATATCTATCGGCAGGTTTGACTTTGCCTTCGATCAAGGACCACCGTGGCAAGTTGATGAGGTCCTACAACCTGTCTGCGCCTATTTCCTTCGTTATAATCCAGCCATAGGGCCAAACAATCGGATTAACCCAATATCGTCCTGCCTTTGGTGGGTATATCGGGTTAAGTTCCGATTGTTTGGCAAACTCGCCAAAAGAGTGAATCTTATGTATGGCCAACTTAAAGGCTAGTGCAACACAGAGGCAAAATCAGTCTGTCTCCTCTTCCTTCCACATCCAGAGAAATTTTGTGGCACCAAAACCAGCAGTATTTGTGTCGGAGCAAACAATGGTTCCAGATGTGAAAGGAAGAGGAGGCTTATTGCCTATTGTAGGGAATGAAATTAGTCTGCATGTGTGAGGTGGCAATTGATGAACAGATAATTTTGTATGAAACAAATTTATGTACGATATTCGGTGAGTATATAGTGGGAGACGAGCTGCCGAAAATTGGCAGAAGAATCGGATATCGGTCGGCTCATCAGTTGGGCTGGTTGGAAAATTTTGATCGGGCGCCTTTGAAGGCACCAGAACATCATCCATTGTTGTGCTGAATCATAAGATACATGTATATTCTATTGTTTCTACCTGTATATCTGATGAATCATCTCTACACCTGTGTGTTGTAACTAATGATCTTTCCTGGAAATATCGTAATTGTAACGTCTATGGCCACCTTAAGTCATAGGCTAGGGCGAGTTGGATCTCAGACTGCAGAGAAAAACAGGATGACTCCACTGCTGCCACCTGAATACATTGCCTCAACTGTGGTGCAGGCTGATGGGACAGATTTTGTAAAATAGTTGGCTGAATACCGACCTGAATCCTAATTTGCATATGCAAATTAGGAAATCGTTTAACTCCTGGTTGTGTGATGAAAAGTCACATGGTTTTTAGGAGCTTGGATTCGGCAAATCACTGAATCCCAAACCAAATGCCGGATTCGGTTTGTTCATAGTGAAAAGCAAAATCGTTTGTTTCCGTGCCGAAATCCACGGCATCTCTCAGCACCTGAGCAGAGGCAATATATTCTTGGCCTGCATTTCTCCGCAGGCTGAGGTAACGCTTGCCTGACAGGTAGGGGAGTGTGAATCCATGTTTGCTGTCTAACTACAATGGTCAAAATGTCCTGTGTGCTTAAAGGGGTGGTTCACCTTCAAACAACTAGTTGGTTTCAGATAAATCAGCAGAAATAACGACTTTTTCCAATTACTTTCTATTTTCTCGTTTTTCTAATATTGAAGTGTAAAGTGTCATTTTTCACCTTCTAAAGCAGTTCTGGGAGGAGGGGGGTCGCCGACCCTGTAAACTGTTCTAAATTGATACATTTAGTTGATCCATTTCTTATCTTTGTCCCTGCTGAGCAGAATCCCTAGGTTTCATTACAGGCAGCTGTAAGAATTGATACAATAGTTACTGATACTCCAGAGATGCTGCTGAGAAATGGATCAACTAAATGTTGTAAAATTGTAACAGAATCTGCACCTGAATTACTGAGCTGTCAGACTCAAACACTCAGACAAGGACATTAAACTTAGATTTTGAAAAAACTGTAAAAGATAACTAACGGAAAGTAATTGAAAAAAGTCTTTATTTCTGTGGATCAATCTGAAAAAAAAAAAAAAAAAAAAAAAAGTGTTTGGAAGGTGAACAAGCCCTTTTAGCTGCCCATACACAAACATCCACTTGATTGGGGAAATGAGCAGATCTTTGTCGATTTTCCACCTACATGCAGAGCTGAATCGGGACTCATAGACCTGCCTGGGTATTGAGTTAAACGCTTTTATTGTGAGAAATTAATTATAGTCAGGACCAGACTGGACTGCCAAGGTATCAGGAAAACTCACTAGAGTGGACAGCGTTTGCTAGAGTATCAATACCGGCCATAAATACACAGATACAATTTAGCAGATTTTCCAAAGTTTGTGGCAGTCGGCTGCACCAATCTAACACGGATTAAAGGCCACCTGCCATGGATATTTTGTTTCAATACACGGTGTACTTGCCGATTTATTCTACAAAGCCAAAAACAACCTGCAAATAGTGAAAAGCAGAACCCGTATCGAATACTAAATAGTCTACTATTGAAGGGGAAGCTTTTAAGCCAAAACAGATCAGCCATGTTGACAGAAACACCTATCGCTTACAATGGAAAGACTGAATATTACAGAATAATGTGCAGGTCTAGATGCCAAAGAGACACTTCTAATTGTATCCAACAAGCTGACAAGCAAATATTCTCGTTAGTAATTGAATAAGGATTATATGTCATAATAACCTTTAGTGTTTCTCCCATTGTTAATGCTCAGTGCAGCAATATTAACATTAAAGCTGGCCATAGACGCAAAGATCCGATCGTACGAATCAAGGATTCGTACAATTTTCTGACCGTGTGCGGAGAGTCCTGACATTTTTTTGTCCCATGGAGATCGGTTGTTTAGTCGATTGGACAGGTTAAAAGATTTCTGTCGGCTGCTGATAATATCTCTGCGTGTATCGCCGATCGTACGATTTTCAGAGGGAGACAGTCACCAGCTTTGGTTGGACATAGATATCGTACGATTACTGTCAGGGGCAGAGCATCGGCTCATCTGTTCTTTTACTACTTTATTTCATCTGACTGGTAAGACTTTGATCTGAATGTTAGTGGAGGGTCGGGAGATGGGAAAGTCTGATCGTACGTTTGATTCGTACAATCGGATCTTTGCGTCTGTGACCAGCTTAAGGGGCAGAAAAATCCCCAATCACTTCTTTAAAATAAACTTATTTAATACTCACCTAAAAGTTGCCTGGCAGCTGCTGATAAGAAGATATAAAATAATTAGGGATACACCGAATCCAGGATTCGGTTGGGGATTCAGCCAGGATTGGGCCTTTCAGCAGGATTAGAGTTCAGCCGAATGCTTCTGCCCGGCCAAAACGAATCTGAATCCTAATGTCACAAAACAAGGAAGTAAAAAATGTTTTCCCCTTCCCACCCCTAATTTGCATATGCAAAATAAGATTCGGTCGAATCTTTTGTGAAGGATTCGGCTGAATCCAAAATAACGGATTCGGTGCGTCCCTAAAAATAACAAATGTTACATCTACGTTGGTTGGGATTCCCTTGCTGTGCTGAGCTTTCTAAGGGCAGAAACACACGTGAACTGCCTTCCCGCCTGCTAGAATCTAAATGGCCGGCGGGATGGCAATGAGAGCGCTTCGTTTTCCGAAGTCGTCTGAAGTTGCCTCGCGAGGAAACTTCGGACCACTTCGGAAAACGAAGCACTCCAAGTGCAATCCCGCCGACGATTCAGATTCTAGCTGGCGGGAAGGCAGTTTGGGGGGAGATTTTTCGCCCGAAGAGGAGATTCCACGTGTGTCTCTGCTAATAACACACAGTGATCAAGATTCCAAAGTACAACTGTCAGGGTGATTAACCTAAATTATCTTTTGTGATGCCACAGACAATAGGATTTTAGGATAATCCTCAATTTTCATTTTTACTTCTGCAGCACTCAAACAGCTATCTGATTGCTGGGGCTTAATTACCTTAGAAACCAGGCAGCTGTTTGGAGCCGAGACTTCAAGAGGAATAGAAAAAAAAAATGAAAAGCAGCTGATAAGTGGATTGGTTTAGTTACCTCTGTAATTGATTTAACATTATTTAAAATGACCATTTCCCTTTTAAAGGAACAGTAACACCAAAAAAGTAAAGTTTATTAAAATATAATGTCCGGTTGCCCTGCACTAGTAACTGGAGTGTTTGCTTCAGAAACTCTACTATAATTTATATAATAAAGCTCATGTGCAGCTATTCAAGCACAGGATACACAGTAGATAACAGATAAGTACTACTATAGTTTATATAAACAAGCTGCTGTGTAGCCATGGGGACAGCCATTCAAGCACAGGATACACAGTAGATAACAGATAAGTACTACTATAGTTTATATAAACAAGCTGCTGTGTAGCCATGGGGGCAGTCATTCAAGCACAGGATACACAGTAGATAACAGATAAGTACTACTATAGTTTATATAAACAAGCTGCTGTGTAGCCATGGGGGCAGCCATTCAAGCACAGGATACACAGTAGATAACAGATAAGTACTACTATAGTTTATATAAACAAGCTGCTGTGTAGCCATGGGGCAGCCATTCAAGCACAGGATACACAGTAGATAACAGATAAGTACTACTATAGTTTATATAAACAAGCTGCTGTGTAGCCATGGGGGCAGCCATTCAAGCACAGGATACACAGTAGATAACAGATAAGTACTACTATAGTTTATATAAACAAGCTGCTGTGTAGCCATGGGGGCAGCCATTCAAGCACAGGATACACAGTAGATAACAGATAAGTACTACTATAGTTTATATAAACAAACTGCTGTGTAGCCATGGGGGCAGCCATTCAAGCACAGGATACACAGTAGATAACAGATAAGTACTACTATAGTTTATATAAACAAGCTGCTGTGTAGCCATGGGGGCAGCCATTCAAGCACAGGATACACAGTAGATAACAGATAAGTACTACTATAGTTTATATAAACAAGCTGCTGTGTAGCCATGGGGCAGCCATTCAAGCACAGGATACACAGTAGATAACAGATAAGTACTACTATAGTTTATATAAACAAACTGCTGTGTAGCCATGGGGGCAGCCATTTAAAGCTTAAAAAGGGTAAAGGGCACAGGATACACAGCAGATAACAGAGTATCTATGTATTACACAAGGAGGCTTCTAGTGATACTGTGGAGCTTATCCAATAACAGCTTGAGGGCCACAGGCAAAGAGCCTATAGGATGTAAGTGGTGAGCTATTCCCGCCCCATTATTATTGTTACTCACAGAAATGCAGCAGAGAATGCTGGGAGTTGCAGTTAATGAGTAGAATGAGACAGGAGAGGGAGGGATCAGTTTGGAGACAGGCTAGCAGGGATTCCCAGGAGACACACAAGGATGTCAGGGGATGCTGGGAGTTGCACACATTCAATAGAAAGACACAGGATTGCACAATGGGGAGCAGAGGGTGTCGGGAGATGCAGGGAGTTGTGGCTAATGGTGTTCGGTTTAGGGATTGAGAGGGTGTCGGGAGTCGCAGGGAGTTGTAGCTAATGGTGTTCGGTTTAGGGATTGTGAGAGGGTGTCGGGAGTCGCAGGGAGTTGTAGCTAATGGTGTTCGGTTTAGGGATTGTGAGAGGGTGTCGGGAGTCGCAGGGAGTTGAGGCTATTGTTAGCAGTAAGACAGGAAGGCCTGAGACTGGACATGACGTGCGACTACAGACAGAGCTGTTATTAATGGCCACACAGCACTGCGACACACTGCGGCCTCCCTCTCCTCACACACTGCCCGCGCCTAACAACAACACCCGGCGCCATCCCCACACCCGTAACCATAGCAACGCCGTGAGGAACCTTCCCTGCCGGTGAGGGGCCCCCGCCGCTTTACCCCGCCGCCTCCCCAGGGCGCCAATTGTCCCCCAGCCATTTCCCGGCCGTGCCCGGCACAGTCTCGTCCCCCTCATTCTTACACTCACTGTCCCTCCCAGGCGCCTTTCCGCTCGCTGGAACTCCCGCCGGTCGCGGCCTCCCTCTTACCTGCAGCACAATGCGCCTCACAAAGCAGCAGCAGCGGCGGCAGTAGCAGTAGCGGGCGCCCGTCACGTGACCGCGCCCCCTCCCTCGGACTAATGCTCGTCACTCGGCCGCGCGGACTGCCTCCCAGACATGACGTCATTGCAGCGCGCCGCCGCGGGCCTCACACAGAGAAGAAAGGGCGGAAGCGAAACGCTGAGAATAGAGACAATAGGCTTCGCGTCTTCTGTCTGTGTCCTGCAGCGTCGCTCCATCCCCGGCCAACAAATCTCCCATATCATCCAGAACAACCGCTGGAAACCGAACTGTTACCTCTGCTCGCCTCGTTCTTCTTTCCGGCGGCGTCGGAGGAGGAGAGCTTGTAATGGCGGCCCGCTGGTTGTTAGGGGTGACGGCGCAAAGAGCCGGTTTGTGGGTGGAGCATCTTGTTGTTTCCTGACAGGTGGGGACACAATAGAGACTCGCTGATCTGACTTCTAGTAAACTCCCTGCAGCTTTTATTCATTGAGTCTCCTGAGAGATTTAGTTCAACAACGAACCTGGAATCTGCAGCGAACACAGACCTGACTCTCTGTGTCTTCTTTATCTTTCCTCTTGTGTCTTGTGTGTGACCTCTGACTGGTGGTATCTCACTCCCAACAACAGTAACACCAACAACTACTGACTACACAGCAGCTTGTTTATATCAACTATAGTAGTACTTATCTGTTATCTACTGTGTATCCTGTGCTTGAATGGCTGCCCCCATGGCTACACAGCAGCTTGTTTATATAAACTATAGTAGTACTTATCTGTTATCTACTGTGTATCCTGTGCTTGAATGGCTGCCCCCATGGCTACACAGCAGCTTGTTTCTATAAACTATAGTAGTACTTATCTGTTATCTACTATGTATCCTGTGCTTGAATGGCTGCCCCCATGACTACACAGCAGCTTGTTTATATAAACTATAGTAGTACTTATCTGTTATCTACTGTGTATCCTGTGCTTGAATGGCTGCCCCCATGGCTACACAGCAGCTTGTTTATATAAACTATAGTAGTACTTATCTGTTATCTACTGTGTATCCTGTGCTTGAATGGCTGCCCCCATGGCTACACAGCAGCTTGTTTATATAAACTATAGTAGTACTTATCTGTTATCTACTGTGTATCCTGTGCTTGAATGGCTGCCCCCATGGCTACACAGCAGCTTGTTTATATAAACTATAGTAGTACTTATCTGTTATCTACTGTGTATCCTGTGCTTGAATGGCTGCCCCCATGGCTACACAGCAGCTTGTTTATATAAACTATAGTAGTACTTATCTGTTATCTACTGTGTATCCTGTGCTTGAATGGCTGCCCCCATGGCTACACAGCAGCTTGTTTATATAAACTATAGTAGTACTTATCTGTTATCTACTGTGTATCCTGTGCTTGAATGGCTGCCCCCACGGCTAAACAACAGCTTGTTTATATAAACTATAGTAGTACTTATCTGTTATCTACTGTGTATCCTGTGCTTGAATGGCTGCCCCCACGGCTACACAGCAGCTTGTTTATATAAACTATAGTAGTACTTATCTGTTATCTACTGTGTATCCTGTGCTTGAATGGCTGTCCCCATGGCTACACAGCAGCTTGTTTATATAAACTATAGTAGTACTTATCTGTTATCTACTGTGTATCCTGTGCTTGAATGGCTGCCCCCATGGCTACACAGTAGCTTGTTTATATAAACTATAGTATTACTTATCTGTTATCTGCTGTGTATCCTGTGCTTGAATGGCTGCCCCCATGGCTACACAGCAGCTTGTTTATATAAACTATAGTAGTACTTATCTGTTATCTACTGTGTATCCTGTGCTTGAATGGCTGCCCCCATGGCTACACAGCAGCTTGTTTATATAAACTATAGTAGTACTTATCTGTTATCTACTGTGTATCCTGTGCTTGAATGGCTGCCCCCACGGCTAAACAACAGCTTGTTTATATAAACTATAGTAGTACTTATCTGTTATCTACTGTGTATCCTGTGCTTGAATGGCTGCCCCCATGGCTACACAGCAGCTTGTTTATATAAACTATAGTAGTACTTATCTGTTATCTACTGTGTATCCTGTGCTTGAATGGCTGTCCCCATGGCTACACAGCAGCTTGTTTATATAAACTATAGTAGTACTTATCTGTTATCTACTGTGTATCTGTGCTTGAATGGTGCCCCCATGGCTACACAGCAGCTTGTTTATATAAACTATAGTAGTACTTATCTGTTATTCTACTGTGTATCCTGTGCTTGAATGGCTGCCCCACGGCTAAACAACAGCTTGTTTATATAAACTATAGTAGTACTTATCTGTTATCTACTGTGTATCCTGTGCTTGAATGGCTGCCCATGGCTACACAGCAGCTTGTTTATATTAAACTATAGTAGTACTTATCTGTTATCTACTGTTATCCTGTGCTTGAATGGCTGTCCCCATGGCTACACAGCAGCTTGTTTATATAAACTATAGTAGTACTTATCTGTTATCTACTGTGTATCCTGTGCTTGAATGGCTGCCCCCATGGCTACACAGCAGCTTGTTTATATAAACTATAGTAGTACTTATCTGTTATCTACTGTGTATCCTGTGCTTTAATGGCTGCCCCATGGCTACACAGCAGCTTGTTTATATAAACTATAGTAGTACTTATCTGTTATCTACTGTGTATCCTGTGCTTGAATGGCTGCCCCAGGCTACACAGCAGCTTGTTTATATAAACTATAGTAACTTATCTGTTATCTCTGTGTATCCTGTGCTTGAATGCTGCCCCAGGCTACACAGCAGCTTGTTTATATAAACTATAGTAGTACTTATCTGTTATCTACTGTGTATCCTGTGCTTGAATGGCTGCCCCATGGCTACACAGCAGCTGTTTATATAAACTATAGTAGTACTTATCTGTTATCTACTGTGTATCCTGTGCTTGAATGGCTGCCCCACGGCTAAACAACAGCTTGTTTATATAAACTATAGTATACTTATCTGTTATCTACTGTGTATCCTGTGCTTGAATGGCTGCCCCATGGCTACACAGCAGCTGTTTATATAAACTATAGTAGTACTTATCTGTTATCTACTGTGTATCCTGTGCTTGAATGGCTGTCCCATGGCTACACAGCAGCTTGTTTATAATAAACTATAGTAGTACTTATCTGTTATCTACTGTGTATCCTGTGCTTGAATGGCTGCCCCCATGCTACACAGAGCTTGTTTATATAAACTAAGTATTACTTATCTTTATTCTGTGTATCCTGTGCTTGAATGGCTGCCCCCATGGCTACACAGCAGCTTGTTATATAAACTATAGTAGTACTTATCTGTTATTACTGTGTATCCTGTGCTTGAATGGCTGCCCCATGGCTACACAGCAGCTTGTTATAAAACTATAGTAGTACTTATCTGTTATCTACTGTGTATCCTGTGCTTGAATGGCTGCCCCCAGGCTAACAACAGCTTGTTTATATAAACTATAGTAGTACTTATCTGTTATCTACTGTGTATCCTGTGCTTGAATGGCTGCCCCATGGCTACACAGCAGCTTGTTTATATAAACTATAGTAGACTTATCTGTTATCTACTGTGTATCCTGTGCTTGAATGGCTGCCCCCAGGCTACACAGCAGCTTGTTTATATAAACTATAGTAGTATTATCTGTTATCTACTGTGTATCCTGTGCTTGAATGGCTGCCCCATGGCTACACAGCAGCTTGTTTATATAAACTAAGTAGTACTTATCTGTTATTTACTGTGTATCCTGTGCTTGAATGGCTGCCCCCAGGCTAACACAGCTTGTTTATATAAACTATAGTAGTACTTATCTGTTATTACTGTGTATCCTGTGCTTGAAGCTGCCCCATGGCTACACAGCAGCTTGTTTATATAAACTATAGTAGTACTTATCTGTTATCTACTGTGTATCCTGTGCTTGAATGGCTGCCCCATGGCTACACAGCAGCTTGTTTATATAAACATAGTATACTTATCTGTTATCTACTGTGTATCTGTGCTTGAATGGCTGCCCCATGGCTACACAGCAGCTTGTTTATATAAACTATAGTAGACTTATCTGTTATCTACTGTGTATCCTGTGCTTGAATGGCTGCCCCCGGCTACACAGCAGCTTGTTTATATAAACTATAGTAGTACTTATCTGTTATCTACTGTGTATCCTGTGCTTGAATGGTGCCCCCAGGCTACACAGCAGCTTGTTATATAAACTATAGTAGACTTATCTGTTATCTACTGTGTATCTGTGCTTGAATGGCTGCCCCACGGCTAACACAGCTTGTTTATATAAACTATAGTAGTACTTATCTGTTATCTACTGTGTATCCTGTGCTTGAATGGCTGCCCCATGGCTACACAGCAGCTTGTTTATATAAACTATAGTAGTACTTATCTGTTATCTACTGTGTATCCTGTGCTTGAATGGCTCCCAGGCTAACACAGCTTGTTTATATAAACTATAGTAGTACTTATTGTTATCTACTGTGTATCTGTGCTTGAATGGCTGCCCCCATGGCTACACAGAGCTTGTTTATATAAACTATAGTATTACTTATCTGTTATCTCTGTGTATCCTGTGCTTGAATGGCTGCCCCATGGCTACACAGCAGCTTGTTTATATAAACTATAGTAGTATTATCTGTTATCTACTGTGTACTGTGCTTTAATGGCTGCCCCCATGGCTACACAGCAGCTTGTTTATATAAACTATAGTAGTACTTATCTGTTATCTACTGTGTATCCTGTGCTTGAATGGCTGCCCCCATGGCTACACAGCAGCTTGTTTATATAAACTATAGTAGTACTTATCTGTTATCTACTGTGTATCCTGTGCTTGAATGGCTGCCCCATGGCTACACAGCAGCTTGTTTATATAAACTATAGTAGTACTTATCTGTTATCTACTGTGTATCCTGTGCTTGAATGGCTGCCCCCACGGCTAAACAACAGCTTGTTTATAATAAACTATAGTAGTACTTATCTGTTATCTACTGTTATAAACTATAGTATACTTATCTGTTATCTACTGTGTATCCTGTGCTTGAATGGCTGCCCCATGGCTACACAGCAGCTGTTTATATAAACTATAGTAGTACTTATCTGTTATCTACTGTGTATCCTGTGCTTGAATGGCTGTCCCATGGCTACACAGCAGCTTGTTTATAATAAACTATAGTAGTACTTATCTGTTATCTACTGTGTATCCTGTGCTTGAATGGCTGCCCCCATGCTACACAGAGCTTGTTTATATAAACTAAGTATTACTTATCTTTATTCTGTGTATCCTGTGCTTGAATGGCTGCCCCCATGGCTACACAGCAGCTTGTTATATAAACTATAGTAGTACTTATCTGTTATTACTGTGTATCCTGTGCTTGAATGGCTGCCCCATGGCTACACAGCAGCTTGTTATAAAACTATAGTAGTACTTATCTGTTATCTACTGTGTATCCTGTGCTTGAATGGCTGCCCCCAGGCTAACAACAGCTTGTTTATATAAACTATAGTAGTACTTATCTGTTATCTACTGTGTATCCTGTGCTTGAATGGCTGCCCCATGGCTACACAGCAGCTTGTTTATATAAACTATAGTAGACTTATCTGTTATCTACTGTGTATCCTGTGCTTGAATGGCTGCCCCCAGGCTACACAGCAGCTTGTTTATATAAACTATAGTAGTATTATCTGTTATCTACTGTGTATCCTGTGCTTGAATGGCTGCCCCATGGCTACACAGCAGCTTGTTTATATAAACTAAGTAGTACTTATCTGTTATTTACTGTGTATCCTGTGCTTGAATGGCTGCCCCCAGGCTAACACAGCTTGTTTATATAAACTATAGTAGTACTTATCTGTTATTACTGTGTATCCTGTGCTTGAAGCTGCCCCATGGCTACACAGCAGCTTGTTTATATAAACTATAGTAGTACTTATCTGTTATCTACTGTGTATCCTGTGCTTGAATGGCTGCCCCATGGCTACACAGCAGCTTGTTTATATAAACATAGTATACTTATCTGTTATCTACTGTGTATCTGTGCTTGAATGGCTGCCCCATGGCTACACAGCAGCTTGTTTATATAAACTATAGTAGACTTATCTGTTATCTACTGTGTATCCTGTGCTTGAATGGCTGCCCCCGGCTACACAGCAGCTTGTTTATATAAACTATAGTAGTACTTATCTGTTATCTACTGTGTATCCTGTGCTTGAATGGTGCCCCCAGGCTACACAGCAGCTTGTTATATAAACTATAGTAGACTTATCTGTTATCTACTGTGTATCTGTGCTTGAATGGCTGCCCCACGGCTAACACAGCTTGTTTATATAAACTATAGTAGTACTTATCTGTTATCTACTGTGTATCCTGTGCTTGAATGGCTGCCCCATGGCTACACAGCAGCTTGTTTATATAAACTATAGTAGTACTTATCTGTTATCTACTGTGTATCCTGTGCTTGAATGGCTCCCAGGCTAACACAGCTTGTTTATATAAACTATAGTAGTACTTATTGTTATCTACTGTGTATCTGTGCTTGAATGGCTGCCCCCATGGCTACACAGAGCTTGTTTATATAAACTATAGTATTACTTATCTGTTATCTCTGTGTATCCTGTGCTTGAATGGCTGCCCCATGGCTACACAGCAGCTTGTTTATATAAACTATAGTAGTATTATCTGTTATCTACTGTGTACTGTGCTTTAATGGCTGCCCCCATGGCTACACAGCAGCTTGTTTATATAAACTATAGTAGTACTTATCTGTTATCTACTGTGTATCCTGTGCTTGAATGGCTGCCCCCATGGCTACACAGCAGCTTGTTTATATAAACTATAGTAGTACTTATCTGTTATCTACTGTGTATCCTGTGCTTGAATGGCTGCCCCATGGCTACACAGCAGCTTGTTTATATAAACTATAGTAGTACTTATCTGTTATCTACTGTGTATCCTGTGCTTGAATGGCTGCCCCCACGGCTAAACAACAGCTTGTTTATAATAAACTATAGTAGTACTTATCTGTTATCTACTGTGTATCCTGTGCTTGAATGGCTGCCCCATGGCTACACAGCAGCTTGTTTATATAAACTATAGTATACTTATCTGTTATCTACTGTGTATCCTGTGCTTGAATGGCTGTCCCCCATGGCTACACAGCAGCTTTTTATATAAACTATAGTAGTACTTATCTGTTATCTACTGTGTATCCTGTGCTTGAATGGCTGCCCCCATGGCTACACAGCAGCTTGTTTATATAAACTACAGTAGTACTTATCTGTTATTTACTGTGTATCCTGTGCTTGAATGGCTGCCCCCATGGCTACACAGCAGCTTGTTTATATAAACTATAGTATACTTATCTGTTATTACTGTGTATCCTGTGCTTGAATAGCTGCCCCCATGGCTACACAGCAGCTTGTTTATATAAACTATAGTAGTACTTATCTGTTATCTACTGTGTATCCTGTGCTTGAATGGCTGCCCCCATGGCTACACAGCAGCTTGTTTATATAAACTATAGTAGTACTTATCTGTTATCTACTGTGTATCCTGTGCTTGAATGGCTGTCCCCATGGCTACACAGCAGCTTGTTTATATAAACTATAGTAGTACTTATCTGTTATCTACTGTGTATCCTGTGCTTGAATGGCTGCCCCATGGCTACACAGTAGCTTGTTTATATAAACTATAGTATTACTTATCTGTTATCTGCTGTGTATCCTGTGCTTGAATGGCTGCCCCCATGCTACACAGCAGCTTGTTTATATAAACTATAGTAGTACTTATCTGTTATCTACTGTGTATCCTGGTGCTTGAATGGCTGCCCCCATGGCTACACAGCAGCTTGTTTATATAAACTATAGTAGTACTTATCTGTTATCGTACTGTGTATCCTGTGCTTGAATGGCTGCCCCCATGGCTACACAGCAGCTTGTTAATATAAACTATAGTAGTACTTATCTGTTATCTACTGTGTATCCTGTGCTTGAATGGCTGCCCCCATGGCTACACAGCAGCTTGTTTATATAAACTATAGTAGAGTTTCTGAAGCAAACACACCAGTTTTACCAGTGAAGGGCAACACTACATTATATTGTCATTCCCTTAAATTGCTTTAATTTTTTGGTGTTACTGTTCCTTTAATCTTACTTCTCCTTTGCTGTTTTCACTTCTCTTTCAGATTAACCCATTCAGTTTAATTTGCATACAGCTGTTTACAGATTTACAGTATTGGGGTTCCACCCGTCCCCACCCTTTGTCTTGTTCTCACACCTCTTTGAGACAAATCCTAAAAATCACATGAGCTTTCATCACACAAACAAGGAAGTTAAGGGTTTTTTTTAGTGTTTTCTCTATAACTCTTCCTTGTTCTAATTTGCATATGTGAATTAGGATTCCAATTTGGTACTGGATTCATAAGGAGTCAAAACCACATGAAAGATTCAGGATTTCACCATATCCCAAAACAGTAGATTTGATGCATCCCTGGTGCCTTTGGTCATTTTCACATTTCTCTTTAGTTTTTTTCAGCCAGTCTCTCTTTTGTTTTCAGCTGCACTCCCTTCTCAAGCTGTCACTGCTCTCTCCCTGTCATTTGCTCTCCAGTAGAGTCCTGCTCCGAGTTGAGTACCCTGGATAGGGGTTTCCAGATTATGGATCCCATACCTGTATATATTGGCTAATGTGGGAGTTAGATTCTCTCGTATCACAATATTGTCCTGGCAGCTACATCTTCAGGAATCAAACAAGGACAATTTTAGTTAATTCCTTTATTTGTGCTGCCTATAGTAATTCTGGATGATTTGATTCTCTTATGTATTTCCCAAGAGTCTGCCTGATTCAGAAGGGACTGCCCGGTGCTGGAGGGATTGCCATGACTCACGTGCATAGAACAGCGACAGATGGGCCACACAAGCGTAGGGGTTTTATAGAAAGAGGACACTTTTCATATAATTTAATTAAAAATAGTCAGAGGCTGATGGGGGAATTTGGGCCGCCATTGTTTTGTAGCAGATGGCCCACTGAGATGGAGAGGGAGGGGGTTTGATAAGAAAATAGGTTGTAAGCTAAGGTTTTGTGTTTATTTGAATACATATGGTGATAGTGGACAGCCTTGCCTGGTGCCATGTTTAATACTCAATCTGATGATCTATTGTTTATCACAATTGTGGGGGGTATTATTGGAACATATCTATTGGATCATATTCCATTGTGTGCCAGCGTGTTTGAGGCATTCAGGAGGTTTAAAGGGGAATTAAAGCCATAAATGCATTTTGCCAAAGGAAGCTGTCACTCTAAGCAACTTTCAAATATATCTTCATTCAAAACTTTCAACGGTCAATTAATGGTTTCTTGTTCTACAATAACAACCATTAATAAACTTATTTTCAAGATATATAAAATGTTTGTTTTACGTTCGTAGGGTAAATTCATTTTTTCTCATGGTACGGCCAATGTTAGGATGTCTAAAACATTCCGATTTATAATGGTAGGATTAAAGTAGGAAAAAGAACAAATCTGATGAGGTTCTGGCCATGAACTGACAGACCATAATCGTAAGAAAGTTACATCCCAGAAATACTAGTGACAGTCACCCATGGATATGGTCCGATAGGCACCACAGGCCTAGATATCATTACCCAATAGGGTTGCCACCCGGCTGGTGAGCTGGTATTGTAAATTTACTGGCAATTTACTTACTGGTAAATATGTACTAACTTGTCCTCTGCCTCTGATCTGCCCCAGCTCCCCCTCTAGCCCAGTCTACTCAATGTTTCCCCTTGTATGTGGAGCAGGACGTTATGCCTCCGCCCCATTTATATCATGACCCGCCCCAATGTCATGGATCCACCCACTCATGGACCCACCAAAAGGTGGCAGCCCTATTACCCGACAGAAGTGTTCTAGCTTGTTGGGATCCATTTTCTGAGTCCACATGTGAACCGTCTTAAACTTTGTTTTGTATGATTATATCTACACATGAATAGCCAGCTTTAGACCTAGAATTGGTAATGGCACCACTTTATTAAAGGGGAAGTATATAATGTAATATAAGCTTCCTCATACTGAAGTAAGAAACTTTATAAATAGAATCAATTAAATATTCTGCATTGTTTCCGAAATAATCAAGATTATCTTCACTATTCCCCTCTCAGCATCTGCACAGGGCATAGTGAATGTGTGTGTAATACATTGGGTGAGGGTAAGTATTAGGGCAGTTCAATAGGCCCCGCCCCAGCAGGTTAGTAGGCATCACTGTCTTCCCCAAAATATGAAATTCCTCATAGCCAGGGTCGGTACGGACATCAGACTGTCTCCTCTGAAGTGGGTGGGAGACAGAAGGGACAGTTTTGGGCATTTTTCCTGGATGATTTACAGCAGAGAAACTGCCCCATTGTTACTGGTCTCAGTCACTCAGTGGAGAGAACAGGCAGTTACATTTTCAGCAGCAGACTTCATACTCACAGGCACCCGCAAGCTTTGGTACTGGCTGTTCTGACCAGAATGGAGCTTGCTCGTCCCTCTCCTCTACATAGTTACATAGGGTTGAAAAAAGTCCATCAAGTCCAACCCCTCCAAATGAAAACCCAGCCCCCTCCCTACTGTCACATAAATGATATATCCCCATATCTATACTAACTATAGAGTTTAGTATCACAATAGCCTTTGTATTATGTCTGTCCAAGAAATCATCCAAGTCCCTCTTATAGTCATTAACTGAATCATCACCCGGCAGTGCATTCCCCAACCTCACTGTCCTCACTGTGATGAGCCCCCTACTCTGTTCCTTTAAATGAAACTTCTTTTCCTCTAGTCTGAAGGGGAGGCCTCTGGTACGTGATTCTCTTTATGGGTAAAAAGGTCCCCTGCTATTTGTCTATAATGTCCTCTAATGTACTTGTAAAGTCTAATCATGTCCCCTCACAAGCGCCTTTTTTCCCCCAGAGAAAACAACCCCAACCTTGTCAGTCTCCCCTCATAATTTAACTCTTCCCTCCCTCTAACCAGTTTAGTTGCACTTAGTCTCTGCACTCTCTCCAGCTCATTTATATCCCTCTTAAGGACTGGAGTCCAAAACTGCCCCCATACTCCAGATGAGGCCTCACCAGGGACCTATAAAGAGACACAATTAGGTTTCATCCCTTGAGTTAATGCCCTTTTTTATACAAGACAGGATGGTGTCTGGTGTTCCCTCATGTTGGGGAGCCAAGACAGGACAGAAATCCCGATTTATAGGTTAGATTAACCCATCCTCATCAATAACTCAGGTATGAGTAGAAGGATAATAGTAACAAGTACACTAGCCTGTGGCACAACACATTACAGCTAATAAAATGCTGAGAGATGAACCTCAATATGACTGTGTGACCGGTATCTATAGGATCAGTGCAGCATTCAGAGCCCCATTCTCTCAGCATCACCCGATCAGCCTCCATGTTATTATTAATGCAAGTCCTGCCTGGGCCTGTGAAGCAATGATTCTGCAGATCTGAGCACAGTCTGAGCCTGGAGTGGAATAATCATGTTCTCCTGTCTGTCTTCTTCTCAGTATCAGACATTCAACTGCTACAGAAACATGAACAAGCACATTAATGTAGTACATCTATATCTCCTTTAGCAACCTTTCCAGGGCAACTGAACAACCTCATTATCTCATGAAGTACAAAAAATATTCAAAATTGTGGAAACTTGTGTGAGTGGGATCTCTCTGTACAGACTATGAGCAAACTTAGGGGACTGTTCCTGCTGAATTGTGCTTAGTACAGGGGAATACCTATGCTGCCATAGTTTTATGGGATCTCTCTGTACAGACTATGAGCAAACTTAGGGGCTGTTCCTGCTGAATTGTGCTTAGTACAGGGAATACCTATGTGCCATAGTTTTATGGGATCTCTCTGTACAGACTATGAGCAAACTTAGGGACTGTTCCTGCTGAATTGTGCTTAGTACAGGGGAATACCTATGTGCCATAGTTTTATGGGATCTCTCTGTACAGACTATGAGCAAACTTAGGGGACTGTTCCTGCTGAATTGTGCTTAGTACAGGGAATACCTATGTACCATAGTTTTATGGGATCTCTCTGTACAGACTATGAGCAAACTTAGGGACTGTTCCTGCTGAATTGTGCTTAGTACAGGGAATACCTATGCTGCCATAGTTTTATGGGATCTCTCTGTACAGACTATGAGCAAACTTAGGGGACTGTTCCTGCTGAATTGTGCTTAGTACAGGGAATACCTATGTACCATAGTTTTATGGGATCTCTCTGTACAGACTATGAGCAAACTTAGGGACTGTTCCTGCTGAATTGTGCTTAGTACAGAGGAATACCTATGTACCATAGTTTTATGGACCAGTTTTACAGCCAGTTGGACACAATGAGGGGATAGAGGTGTAAGTAAATGTGCAGATTATACTTTGGTTTGGAGACATCCCCTTTACCCACTGAATGTTCCAGATAAAGGGTCCTGCCTTGTGATACAATAATAACCCTGTCTATAAACTGTCCTTGAGCTAAACTTGCCTTTTCCGAATGAATATAAAAGATAAATGTGAGACAAGGATCCCCAGGCTGGTCCTACTAGTGACGCTGGAGTCAATGACAGTAATGAGCCGAGTGTAAGAAATAATTCCTGTACATCCATTAATGTCCCATCAGCTCCACTCAAGCTGCACTCTAGAGACGAGTAATCTGTATAAAGAAATGATTGGATGTGTAACATTTATATACCAGAGCCTCCCTCTGTCAGTATGAGATGTAGTCACAATGGAGATACTGTACCTCCTCTTATTAGTCTGCGGGGGCTACTTACCTGCATCTCCATCACCTGAGCAGCATTAAATGGGTTGTTCACCTTTAAATTCACAGTTAGTATGATGTAGAGTGGGATATTGAGACAATTTGCAATTGGTTTTCATTTTTTTTTATTATTTATAGTTTTTGAGTTATTTAGCTTTTTATTCAGCAGCTCTCCAGTGTCAGCCATCTGGTTGCTAGGGTCCAAATTCCCCTAGCAACCATGCATTGATTTGAATAAGAGACTGGAATATGAATAGGAGAGGCCTGAATAGAAAGATGAGTAATAAAAAGTAGCAATAACAATACATTTGTAGCCTTACAGAGCATTTGTTTTTTTTGTATATGGGGTCAGTGACCCCATTTGAAAGCTGGAAAGAGTCAGAAGAAAAATAAGGCAAATAATTCAAACACTATAAAATATAAATAATGAAGACCAATTGAAAAGTTGCTTAGCATTAGCCATTCTATAACATACTAAAAGTTAACTTAAAGGTGAACCACCCCTTTAAATGGAATATCTGCACAGAGACCCCCAGGACTGCCATTGGTACAATATGATCGACCCCCTCGATGAGGCTACAGGTTGTTCCTCTCTGGGGGCCGCACACTTGTACATAATAATAATAATACTACATATATGTCCCTGTGCCAGGCATTAGTTGGTGAAAATGAGAAAAGTAAAGTGTGAGGAATAATGTACAGGCAGAACTGCAGATACTTCAACTACAGAGATGGTTTTAAACTCTGAAACAGCAGCAAATACCCTGAACCCCCAAAAACACAGAAACCCGCACTCCACCCAGAGCAGCAGCCAATCAGATAGTAGCAGGGAAAGGGGCAGTAGTCAGTGGTGACAGTTTCACAGATACATTTCATGTAAAATAAAAACTTACCATAATCTTTACCCCGAGCCCCACAACTAACAGCCCTGAATATCTGACACATCTCCCTGGGACATTCACACTTACTGAACCTGCACCACAACTGTGTATATGTGTATATGTGTATATATGTGTATATATATGTGTATATATATGTGTATATATATGTGTATATATATATATATATATATATATATATATATATATATATATATATATATATATATATATATATATATATATTATACACAAACGCCATGAATATCTTGTAAATTATATCCTTATAAACGGTGAGTTCTGATGTCATCAGTTATAAACGGTGAGTTCTGATGTCATTTCTCACATGACTCACTGAAATTTGTGTATTATAATAAATAATTCCCCCAGTGGTAAAATATAAGGATATTAGAAGTAACCTCAGAGTTCCATGACCTGTATAAAAACACTCGGCCTTCGGCCTCGTACTTTTATATGGTCATGAAACTCCTCGGTAACTTATAATATCCTTATATTTTACAAGAGGGGGTACTTTATTCACTATATAAATATATATATATATATATATATATATATATATATATATATATATATATATATATATATATATATATATATATATATATACACACAGTATAAACCACTTCAACAGACATTGGCTTCTCTGCATTAGATCCTTTTTGTTCTCCTTATATGAATTCTATAAAAAATGTCATAGGATTATCCCCAGTAGCTCATAACAAGGTTACAGATATTTAGAAACATTGGGGTGTCACCCTGCTATAGTTCCAGGGGTACCCAGGGTACAAATAAACACTCACCCCAAATCTCCCCCTAACTGACCTTCAGACTGGGCCCCCTTAGCTCATAACAAGGTTACAGATATATAGAAACATTGGGGTGTCACCCTGCTATAGTTCCAGGGGTACCCAGGGTACAAATAAGCACTCACCCCAAATCTCCCCATAACTGACCTTCAGACTGGGCCCCCTTAGCTCATAACAAGGTTACAGATATATAGAAACATTGGGGTGTCACCCTGCTATAGTTCCAGGGGTACCCAGGGTACAAATAATCACTCACCCCAAATCTCCCCCTAACTTACCTTCAGACTGGGCCCCTTTAGCTCATAACAAGGTTACAGATATATAGAAACATTGGGGTAACAGTCACCCTGCTATAGTTCCAGGGGTACCCAGGGCACAAATAAGCACTCACCCCAAATCTCCCCCTAACTGACCTTCAGACTGGGCCCCCTTAGCTCATAACAAGGTTACAGATATATAGAAACATTGGGGTGTCACCCTGCTATAGTTCCAGGGGTACCCAGGGTACAAATAAGCTCTCACCCCAAATCTCCCCCTAACTGACCTTCAGACTGGGCCCCCTTAGCGCATAACAAGGTTACAGATATATAGAAACATTAGGGTGTCACCCTGCTATAGTTCCAGGGGTACCCAGGGCACAAATAATCACTCACCCCAAATCTCCCCCTAACTGACCTTCAGACTGGGCCCCCTTAGCTCATAACAAGGTTACAGATATATAGAAACATTGGGGTAACAGTCACCCTGCTATAGTTCCAGGGGTACCCAGGGCACAAATAAACACTCACCCCAAATCTCCCCCTAACTGACCTTCAGACTGGGCCCCCTTAGCTCATAACAAGGTTACAGATATATAGAAACATTGGGGTGTCACCCTGCTATAGTTCCAGGGGTACCCAGGGTACAAATAAGCACTCACCCCAGTTCCTAAATATCACTTTTGCAATATGGCAACCTTATTTCATACTATCACTGCATTGTTTGTGTAAACTGAAGTGTGTACATAAAAAGCTGCACATTAAAAACAAATTAAAACCTAGCAGTTTGCAGACAGTGATGGGGCAACTGTTTGACGGTTTTGGGGTCACTGTGTGATCATAAATACGGCTACTTGCCCTTTAGCGTGATGTAATTGGCTTGGAATACCCTGTCCATCAAACCTGCTCAGCCATTTTGGATTTCACATCTTGCTTTATTTGTCCTTCTGCTTTACAACAGTGAAAGACACCCACAAACAAACATACCACAAGAGCCCTGCAACTGCAGTAATACCCTTTTTTTTTTTTTTTGCAGCCATGGGTGCTAGAATGCAAAAAAACATTAAAAGAAACAACAAAAAGAAAAGAAAAAAACAAATCTAGAGAAAATTAAAAACAAGGAGAGAAACAGAAAGGAAACACATTAGCTAAGCCATGACCTCTTGCACAAAAATATCTGTACACTTTTGTTTTGTTGTGTTTTTCAGTTGTGAAGATGTAGCAATAAAGTGTGTTGTGCCGCATACCACAATACCCCTGTTGTCTCTCCAGCTTATTTGTAGCTTCTCTACATTTCACCGACACAGACAGAAAGCCATTCACGCTGACAGCAGTAGTAATAAGGGCCCCCGGCTGGCCCTGACGCGTTTCACAACTGGGGATGGGGGTGCCATGTTGGAGGCTCTGCACAGGTAGAGGCCTTGAAGGATCTCCTGAGGTAAATGTAAAAAGGTACAAGTGTGATTGCTGGAACCTTGGCAATATTGCATCATGGTTACATCTTACGTTTGCTCAGTCGCTTCTCTGCATCAATTCCAAAATGAAAGTCGCCTTCCCTCAACGGATAAAGAAACCAGCAAAGAGGGGGCACCGGGGTGACCGCAGTCTCCTTCACAAGTACAATCAAAACCAAGTTGTTTTGTTTGCCTTTCAACAGATTATGAAGGTATAAGGACCAATAGGAAAACAAAATAGTTTTGTGTTACAGCATAGAGGAATTGCAGAGATTCCGTGCCGCTTTCCCATCCATTGTCCGTAAAACAAACGCAGTCCATGCGTCTCTCGCTGCAGGATGCAAAAGGCAAGTTGGTCTTTGAGAAGAGAGAGCGACGGTTTGATTGATTTCTTGACTCCCGCCAGTTGAGATGTGCTCCATTTCCGGCCTGAGTTAGCAGGGGTAGAAGGAGCAGCAGGAGGAAGCCGAGGAGTGGAGAGAGGAGGAGAGCAGGGAGGTGGAAAGGATCAGGCTGTGGGAAAAACAAAGGGAATCAAGAGCAGGTCAGGACTCTTCATTCCCAGAGTCGTCGTCATCATAACAATCCGCATCCTCCTCCTCTTCGTCTTCATCGTCTATGTCATCGTCATACAAGTCGTCATAAAGTAAGTCAGAACTGTTGTCACTAGAAGGCACTTTGGTTTTGATGCAGTACTCCGCCAGCGTGGTGGGGACCTTCACTCCGTCCTTTTCTGCCTCCGCTTTTGTGGCCGAAACTTGTTTCCTAGAAAGAAATAATCAGAAACAATATTGTTTATTTGTACGGGAAGAGATGGTGCTTCCAACTTGTGTGAGCGCTACTGGAATAAATACAATAAAACAGCAGGACCTACTATACTCACAGTTCAGCCCAGTCCCAGGTGCAAATGCACAAAGGCAAAAACCAAGAATTCCTCCAAAAAACAGATAAGGCAGCAAGTAAAAAAAAAAACGACAAAAAGTTTATTAGGACATACAAGCTTCATTCATTGGTTGAAGCTTGTATGTAAATTAGCTCTTGAATAGGTCATTTGTTTGTACTGATTGTGATTGGTTGATATATGTGGTGTGTTTGATTGGTCACACTCCCTATAAAAACATTGTACAGGGATGTGCCATTTAGGGTCAGTCCACACCAGCAGATTCAGGGAGATTAGTTGCCCCAGCGACAAATCGCCTCTTCTTTGGGGCGACAATCTCCCCGAACTGCCTTCCCCCTGCCCTCCTCCGGCTAAAATTAAAATCGCCTGCGACAATGCACACACGACGCTTTGTCTGAAGTTTCTTCCTGAGGCAACTTTGGAAAACAAAGTGCCGCATGTGCATTGCCACAGGCGATTTTCATTTTAGCCGGAGGAGGGCAGGGGGAAGGCAGTTCGGGGAGAAGAGGCGATTTGTCGCTGGGGCAACTAATCTCCCCGAATCTGCTTGTGTGGACTGATCCGTAGCCAAGCACGAAACCCTTTAGGCCATTTCTTAATAAACCTCCTAATAAACTTTTTGTATTTCTTTTACTTGCTGCTTTATCAATTTTTTGGAGGAACTCACATTCTTGGCTTTGCAAACAGAAACGTGCGGTTAGTTGTGACACAGTCAATGACCTGTCCTGTTTATGTAGGTCTGGCTTGTCACACAATAAATGATTATTCCATTACTAGAATGCTTGCGGTTCCTTTGATGGTGCAGTTTCCGTTTGTAACAGTAGTGGGCGCTCCTGTTCTACAAAGTTTTTTTTTCAAACACACAAGGCCCAATGGTACGATCCTGCAGTGCAAGCGACCAGCATTTTGCCCCCGGTGCATCTCTAGTCTGAACCCCCCCTGTGAGAGTTCAGACTAGGGATGCAGCGAATCCAAATTCAGTTTAGCATGTGGCCCAATCAAAGCTATTTTCAGCAAGGCTCATCCAAATCCAAGAGCCTGGGCCAACGGAATGCAGGGTTTGGTGCATCCCTAGTTTAGATGCAGAATACAGAAATGTTTGTTAAAGTTACAAACTGTGCGTGTGCAAACTTTGAAGGGCAGCTCGGAGTAGGAGGAATAAGATTAGATTCATTGGGGGGTGTTTAAAAATGGCATCACCCCCGTTTGAGGTTTTCTTGTCCTTTAAACAATGCTGATGCTAATTGCACTGGTTTCTGTGCTGCCATGTAGTAATTATGTGTATTAATTACTAATCAGCCTTATATTGTGACATTTCTATTCTATGTGTACTGTATATTGTGAGTGGCTCCCTAAGCTCAGTAAGTGACAGCAGCACAGAGCATGTGCAGTGAATCAGCAGAAAAGAAGATGGGGAGCTACTGGGGCATCTTTGGAGACACAGATCTTTACTGCTAAAGGGTTGTGGTTGCCTTGGGCTGGTACAGAAGCACAAAAGCTTCACTGCCTGATTTGCGTTTTGAAAAAGCTCCGTCGGGTGTACATACACATAAACTGCACTACCACTGAAACTAGGGATGCACCGAATCCAAGATTTGGTTCGGAACGGTATTCGGCCGAATCTTTCAAGAGGAATTCAGGCTTCGGCAAAATCCAAAATAGTGGATTCGGTGCATCCTTAATTAAAACTAATGGAAAAGGCACTATGGGAATTCACACAGAGCAATTGAAAGCCGAGATCTGCCTTGGGACGTTAGTATTGGTGTTTTTTCAGCAGAAACGTCGATACGTCAAAAACGTCAATCTGCAAGTTTGAAAACACACTTTACGTAAATACGCAGCGTATTTTAAATATGGCGTCCAAATTCTCACCAGATAAATGACGCATATACGTTTTTACGGCGTATCAGGTAAATTACGTAATTCCATTGCGTATTGACAATCATTCCGGCTCCATTTTGCATGTAAATAACTTTTCTATTGTCAGCCAGTGGAATTATGGGGAATGAGAACAATGAGAAGTGCATGTTGGGAAAAGAAACCTACGTGCTGAAAAATGCATGTTGACGGTCTCGTTTGCTTTCAGTGGCGTATTTACGCCTGACTGAGCTATTTTACGTAATGTAAAAACTAGGGGTGCACCGAATCCAGGATTCACCCTTTTTCATCAGGATTCAGATTCCGCCAAATCCTTCTGCCGGGCCAAACGAAAATCCTAATTTGCATAAGCAAATTAGGGACGTGGAGGGAAATTGCGTGACTTTTTGTCACAAAACAAGGAAGTAAAAAAACGTTTTCCCTTTCCCACCCCTAATTTGCTTAAGCAAATTAGGATTCGGATTGGTATTCGCCCGAATCTTTCACGAACGATTCAGGGGTTTGACAGAATCCAATAGTGGATCCGGTGCATCCCTAACTAAAACTAATGCTAAACGCACTATGGCAATTCACACAGGGCACTTGAGAGCCGCGTTTTTCAGCAGAAACGTCAATACGTCAAGAAACTACTAACTCAATAGACTCTATGGGATCTGCACGTTTGAAAACACACTTTACGTTAATACGAGATAAATGACACATATACGTTTTTAAGGCGTATTAGGCCGGTGACGTAATTCCGTTGCGTATTAATGATCATTCCTGCTCCATTTTGCATGGAAATAACTTTTCTATTGTCAGCCAGCGGAATTATGGGGAATGAGAACGACGAGAAGTGCATGTTGGGAAAAGAATCCTACGTGCTGAAAAACGCATGTTGACGGTCGCGTGTGGTTTCAGTGGGTTACGCCCGAATGAGCTTTTTTTAAAAATGCAATGTAAAAAACTAGGGATGCACCGAATCCAGGATTCAGCCTTTATCAGTAGGATTTGGATTCGGCTGAATCTTTCTGTCCGGCCAAACCAAATTCTAATTTGCATATGCAAATTAGGGGCGGGGAGGGAAATTGTGTGACTTTTTGTCACCAAACAAGGAAGTAAAACATGTTTTCCTTTTCCCACCCTAATTTGCATATGCAAATTAGGATTTGGTTCGGTATTCTGCCTAATCTTTCTCGAAGGATTTGGGGGTTGGGTCGAATCCAAAATAGTGGATTCAGTGCATCCCTAGTAAAAACGCCACGTCTGGCCTTGCCCTAAGAGGAGGGATCAGACCCCTTGATATTGTTGATATTGTTGATGTTGAATTGCTTATCCTGGGATGTATGTTTTCAGCTAATGCCAATGGAATGAGATATAAAATAAAGAGGAATAACTGTCCATTGGCTAAAGACTAAACAACTCATCCTGCCCTTCATTCTTATAATCAAACGGATTCATTACAAATGTACTGCTTGTACAAAGCTGCCCCACACATGAGCTCTATAGGAAACCCTGTTTGTAGTTAGTGGCCATTCCCATGTCCTGACACTTTGAAGAAAAGAGAAGCAAAATCTGCAGGCAAAGTGCCAGCTCTGCGTATTAAACAAAACAAAACACCAATTACACCTCGGCTACAAATATATTAACCAGAAGAACTCACTCACCTGATAATTTCTGCATATTCTTTGTCCTTTCCTTTACTGTCCCTCCATTTTCTAAACATAACCGAGGCATCGACATTGGCCGGGGAGAATGTGTTTGGTTCATTGAGCAGTGAAATGACACTTAGTAATATAGTCCTGCAACAGAAGCAAATGTGGAGGTTATTACTGGAGGCGTAAAATAAGTGAATGTAAAACTGATGAGGGGGTTATTCTAAGCACTTTTGTCATTTACATTCATTATTTATATTGTTTTTATTCCAAGATATTAAGGGATACATGTACTGTTAATATGAATGAATTTTGTTACAACAGCGCCACCTGCTGGTCAGTTTCCCACCAGTCTGACCAGCAAGTAGTCAAGGAAGTTGTCAGGAGAAAGAAAGAGGCTGATGTTCTTCTGCTTAGGAAAGATGTGAGAAAGGTTTCTCATTTTATTCCTAAGCAGAAGAACATCAGCCTCTTTCTTTCTCCTGACAACTTCCTTGACTACTTGCTGGTCAGACTGGTGGGAAACTGACCAGCAGGTGGCGCTGTTGTAACACAATTCATTCATATTAACAGTACATGTATCCCTTAATATCTTGGAATAAAAAACTAAATATAGGGGGTAGGGTTTTTCTATTAAGGGTTTTTTTTTTTCAAAGTCTCTCTTGGTAACTTTACACTGCCCCCCATTTACACCCCCATATACCCTGAAACTATGCCAACACAGATTTCCGGATATCATCCAGTACCTAAATAAGGTTGAATCAATGGAAGTGATTCAACCCCCTGGTAAATCTAGTTACAGATTTATTACCTCTGGCTGACACACATGCAGTACCAATGTTCCTTGTCAATTTCTATACAGTACAAACAAAATGTAACAAAATAACTGCCTTTTGCACAAATCCTGCATGTAGAGATACATGATGTCTGGTGAGTTTAATAGAGTGACCTCTAATCCATCTTCTAGGCAAAAGGAGCCCCCCTATAAGATATATTGGATGTAACTGTCAGTGAATATCTGACACCCAACTGCTGCATGAAGAGAGAATGAAGAGAAACAGATGCTGAGAGAGGAATAGTGAATATAAACTTGATTATTTCAGAAACAATGCAGAATATTTAATTGATTGTATTTAGAAAGTTTCTTATTTCAGTATGAGGAAGCTTATATTACATTTTCATGAAAGTTCCCCTTTAAGCTAGTTTTTGCATGTCGGAGCCTCCGTGACAGCTATTTAGCAATACAGGCAAAGCTTTCTGTTCAGGGATTTATAGCAGTGAATGGAACAAATGGCAGGAGTCGGCTCAGACTCACTTAAAAGAGAATTTAAACCTTTAGCAAAAAAAAAAAACCCTACTCCCCCACCCCACGTAGACCCCCCTCCCTCCTCCCCCCAGCCTAACTGCCGCCCTGGAGAAATGCCCCTAACTTTTTACTTACCCCTCAGTGCAAATTTAGGCATCGGAGTTCACCGCAGCCATCTTCTGGGTCTTTGGTAATCTGAGACTGAGACTGGCAAATTAACCAGAAATGTACCAATTTGCGACAACTGCGCATGCGCCAAAATGGACGGGAATCGTAGAATCGCCGGAAGAAGACACAAAGAGCCCGAAGATGGCTGTGGTGTAATCTCTCAATCAGAAATAACAAAAAATTATACAATTGTAGTCTGTCTTTGCGGGAATGATTTCCCTACCCACTCAGGCTCACAGGGTCATGCAGCCCCTCCCTCACCTTGTTCCACTGTGCAGTGATGGATTCTGGGAATTGAAGTCTCTCAATCTGTGCAGCACTACAGAAAACACAGGGACCTCAAGCCTAAGACTCCCATCAATTTACAATGGAAAAAGGTGAGTCAGGGGTTCCATTACACTGTGAGCCTAAGGGATTTTGGAAAAGGGTTTGTCACAGTTTCATGGATTCCTTTCAAGATATAAATCAGGTATGTCTGCATTAAAGGGATTGTCATTCCTGAACCAACAAGTGTATTTAGTTGTAATATTGGTGTGTAGGTGCATCTCAGGTCATTTTGCCTGGTCATGTGATTTCAGAAGAGCCAGCACTTTAGGATGGAACTGCTTTCTGGCAGGCTATTGTTTCTCCTACTCAATGTAACTGAATGTGTCTCAGTGGGACCTGGATTTTACTATTGAGTGTTGTTCTTAGATCTACCAGGCAGCAGTTATCTTGTGTTAGGGAGCTGCTATCTGGTTACCTTCCCATTGTTCTGTTGTTTGGCTGCTGGGGGGGGGGGGTGATTTCACTCCAACTTGCAGTACAGCAGTAAAGAGTGACTGAAGTTTATCAGAGCACAAGTCACATGACTACGGGCAGCTGGGAAACTGACAATATGTCTAGCCCCATGTCAGATTTCAAAATTAAATGTAAAAAAACAATGTTTGCTCTTTTGAGAAACAGATTTCGGTGCAGAATTCTGCTGGAGCAAGCAACTTTTCAATTGGCCTTAATTATTTATTCTTTATCGTTTTTTTTAATTATTTGCTATCTTCTTCTGATTCTTTCAAGCTTTCAAATGAGGGTCACTGACCCCATCTAAAAACAAATACTCTGTAAGGCTACACATTTATTGTTACTTTGTATTACTCATCTTTCTATTCAGACCTCTCCTATTCATATTCCAGTCTCTTATTTAAATCAATTCATGATTGCTAGGGGAATATGGACCCTAGCAACCAGACGGCTGAAACTGAAAACTGGAGAGCGGCTGAATAAAAAGCTAAATAACTCGAAGAACCACAAATAATAAAAAATAAAAACAAATTGCAAATTATCTCAGAATATCCCTCTACATCAGTTATCTCAAAGGTGAACAACCCCTTAAATTTTCTATTTTTAACCCATGAAACAATACTGGCAGTTGTATTCTGTAAAAGTGGCCATACTGTATCTGTGCTGGGCCAGGAGATGCAGGGTTAATACAACATGCAGCTTTAGCCTCCAGTACAATGATGCTTTGCAACTCTTTATCCCGGTGGGATTTTTCAGCTCTGCTGACAATGGATAGAAAAAGATCTTACCTTCCCATTTAAGCACAACTCAGTGTAGTGCAACTTTAATAACCCAACAGGATAGTGAGAATTATATGCAGAATGGTCTCGCATTGGAGTTGCAATTGTATATGTGAATTAACCCATGGTTGACTGGCCTAGCAGCTGCAAAAAAGTGCTGTGGGGCTGTTAGTACTGGGAGAATTCCGACAGTAAAGTTACACTCATCCAGCCTGACTCTCTATGAAATTGTGCAGGTAAGTACTACTATAGTTTATATAAACAAGCTGCTGTGTAGCCATGGGGGCAACCATTCAAGCACAGGATACACAGTAGATAACAGATAAGTACTACTATAGTTTATATAAACAAGCTGCTGTGTAGCCATGGGGGCAGCCATTCAAGCACAGGATACACAGTAGATAACAGATAAGTACTACTATAGTTTATATAAATAAGCTGCTGTGTAGCCATGGGGGCAACCATTCAAGCACAGGATACACAGTAGATAACAGATAAGTACTACTATAGTTTATATAAACAAGCTGCTGTATAGCCATGGGGCAGCCATTCAAGCACAGGATACACAGTAGATAACAGATAAGTACTACTATAGTTTATATAAACAAGCTGCTGTGTAGCCAGGGGGGCAGCCATTCAAGCACAGGATACACAGTAGATAACAGATAAGTACTACTATAGTTAATATAAACAAGCTGCTGTGTAGCCATGGGGGCAGCCATTCAAGCACAGGATACACAGTAGATAACAGATAAGTACTACTATAGTTTATATAAACAAGCTGCTGTGTAGCCATGGGGGCAGCCATTCAAGCACAGGATACACAGTAGATAACAGATAAGTACTACTATAGTTTATATAAACAAGCTGCTGTATAGCCATGGGGCAGCCATTCAAGCACAGGATACACAGTAGATAACAGATAAGTACTACTATAGTTTATATAAACAAGCTGCTGTGTAGCCATGGGGGCAGCCATTCAAGCACAGGATACACAGTAGATAACAGATAAGTACTACTATAGTTTATATAAACAAGCTGCTGTGTAGCCACGGGGGCAGCCATTCAAGCACAGGATACACAGTAGATAACAGATAAGTACTACTATAGTTTATATAAACAAGCTGCTGTGTAGCCACGGGGGCAGCCATTCAAGCACAGGATACACAGTAGATAACAGATAAGTACTACTATAGTTTATATAAAAAGGGCAATACTATATTAAATTTATATTACTTTAAAACACTCATTTTTTAATGGTACTGTTCCTTCAATTTCTTTGCTGTGTTTGGGGTCCAGATAGCTAGCCACTTTGTTGATGGTATAACCTTTCCTGGGCCCGCCCCTTTCTGACATCATCTCTGACATCAGCTAAGGGGACAGGTCAGGCTCAGGTCTTCAAGTCCCCTTTTAACCTTGGGGTGCACCTTATTATCTCACACAAAGAGCAGGAGACAGAGCTCCTTCAATAAGAATATTTGTAGATGTGGTTGAAACTGCAGAAATGCTTAATGTTTAAATTACTGGGTTAAATTAGCTCGTTAGATGCTGTGGATTGATGTAAATTATCACTGTATTGCCCTTTCCTAATCACACCAATAACCACCCTCCTGAATGGTTTACTCCCTGTGACTGGTCACATGACTGTACATTCCTTGTCCAACTGCTCACACTCAGTAGAGCAGGTCAGGAATTGAAGGTGTCTGCCAACCTGACTGTGAGTTGTTGTTATAGGTATGGGGTTGTAGGGTCGTTCTGCAATGTCTCTTTGGGGAGATGGAAAGGGTGCTTGTGCAGGGGTTAATATGTGGCTTCCATTTTCAAGTGTGGAAGTTAAATATATAATTTAACAGGTCAATTAGCAAGCGGAACTGTCACACACACAGCTGTACCTGACATTCTGCGTGGGATTCCATCTTTCTGACGGTAACTCTCCGCTCTGAGGATCATCTACTGGGGGGTGAAGGATTGAAATGCAGACATCACCATTCTGGAGGGGCAGAGAGAGAAAGGAAATTCCAGTAAGTGCACATGAAGTTCTGTATCTTACCTGAATGCTGTCTGTATATGTCCAGTTCAACTTGCAGTACAGCAGTAAAGAGAGACTGACGTTTATCAGAGCACAAGTCACATGACTGGGGGCAGCTGGGAAACGGACAATATGTCTAGCCCCATGTCTGATTTCAAAATTAAATATAAAAAAAATCTGATCTTTTGAGAAACTGATTTCGGTGCAAATTCTGCTATTAACTGATGTATTTTGAAAAAAATTTTTTTTTTCCCATGACAGTATCCCTTTAATATCACGAAAGATGGCTTTATTTTCCCCTCTGCATTTTTTATTTTGAGGCTTTTGAATTATTTAGATGTAGCTGTCCCTGTTGGAATTTCAGCAGTTGGTTGCTAGTGTACAATTTACCCTAGTAACTAGGGATGCACCGAATCCAGGATTTGGTTCGGGATTCGGCCTTTTTCAGCAGGATTCGGCCGAATCCTTGTCCCTGGCTGAACCAAATCAGAATTATGACTTGCATATGTAAATTATTGGCAGGTAGGGAAATCACGTGACTTTTCGGCACAAAATAATTTTTCCACTTTTTCCTTTCCTGCCCTTAATTTGCATGTGTAAATTAGGATATGGATTCAGTTCGGTATTCGGCCGAATCTTTCAAGAAGGATTCTGGATTGAGATCCTGGAAAATTAATAGATGAGGCCTAAAAAGAAAGATAAGGAATATAAAGTAACAATAATAATATTGTACAATTGTAGTCTCACAGAGCAATAGATTTGTGGGTGCTGAGGTCAAGGACCCCCTCAATTTGAAAGTTTCCCAAATGATAGAAACTGAAATTATAATTAACTTCCCAATAGGCATATGTTTTTATTTAGGGGGTTTGGCTAAATAAAGGCATTTCCTACACAAACAATAAAATAAATCAACCCTCCAACCTACAGCAGCTGCAAATGAAAGCAGAATTTGTCTGGCTGGTAGTTTCTCTGCACTGCTGGTTCTGACTCTGCAAACAATGTAGTAGAAACTAGCTGAGTTACAGGCCTGGAAGAGAAGAGACGTCTGCTACATTGTTTCAAGAGTGAGAACCAAAGAACAAAAAAGAATAAACCAAAAAAAGGACAGCAATTACATCTGGACATATCTTCAACGGGATTGGTCACCTTTAACGGTTAGTATGATGTAGAGAGGGATTTTCTGAGACATAGGGCCATTGGTTTTAATTTTTTATTATTTGTGTTTTTTGAGTTATTTAGCTTTTTATTCAGCAGCTCTCCAGTTTGCAATTTCAGCCATTTGGTTGCTAGGGTCCTAATTCCCCTAGCAACCATGCATTGCTTTGAATAAGAGACTGGAATCTGAACAAACCGGATTAGAATGAGGAGTAATAAAAAGAAGCAATAATAATACATTTGTAGCCTTAGGGCAGAAGCACAGGTGGAGATTCGAGGGAGATTAGTTGCCCAGCGACAAATCGCCTCTTCTTCGGGCGACTAATCTCCCCAAACTGCCTTCCCACCACTAGAATCGAAGTAACTGGCGGGATGGCACTTGTGATTCGTTTTCTGAAGTCGAAGTTTTCTCGTGAGTCAACTTCAGAAAATAAAGCGCTCAGAGTGTCATCCCGCCGGCGATTAGTCGCCCGAAGAACAGGCGATTGTTGCCAGGCAACAAATCTCCCTTAATGTTCACGTATGTCTCTGCCGTTTTTTTGTTATAGAATGGACAGTTCTAAGAACCTTTTCCATTGGTCTTCATTTATTTTTATTTAATTTTTTTTAATAGTTTTTAAATGATTTGCCTTCTTCTTCTGACCCGTTCCTGCTTTCAAATGGGGGTCACTGACCCATGCTCTGTAAAGCTTCAGATTTATTGTTATTGTTTATTACTCATCTTTCTATTCAGGCCTCACCTATTCATTTCCCAGTCTCGAATTCAAATCAATGCACGGTTGCTAGGGTAATTTGGACCCTAGCGACTAGATTGCAGAAACTGGAGAGCAGCTGAATAAAAAGCTGAATTAATTAACCACTAACAATTACAAATTAATTAATTGCAAATGGTCTCAGAATATCAGGCTCTGCATAATACTAAAGCTAAACAAACCCATTAAAATACATGATCATAGAGCAACGTTGTATTTTCTTTCAAAACGAACAAAAAGTTTATTCTCTCACCTCGTAAATATTGGGATGCCACATCTTTGTCAGGAACCGGAAGGTCGGAGGAGAATACGGGTAGTCGATAGGGAATTTTATGTGAGCCTGTAGTTAAAACAAAGATCAAGAAACAATGAGATCACAGCAAACAACTGAACGTGATTATTCAATGAGATCTAAAGCCTAGAAACATATGGCTAGAAATGGCCCTAACTGCCCCCCATCTTTTCATCCTGTTGAGAGGCCATCTTGTGTGTGTCAGCGGCACTGCACATGCTCAGTGAGCTCTAGGCTGCTGTTGCATCGAACCTTAGGGGTCGTGGGCAAACCATCAAGCAGAAAAGGAGGTCCAATTTTTTATTGAAGCCGATATTACAGGGCTAATTATGACTCAATCCTGATGCAGACTGCACTGATTTATATGCTGCCATGTAAAGGGAATCTGAATTATCTACGAATCAACCCTTTATTGTAAATGATATTGTGTATATACTGTATATTGTGAGTGGCTCCCTAAGCTCAGTAAGTGACAGCAGCACAGAGCATGTGCAGTGAATCAGCAGAAAAGAAGATGGGGAGCTACTGGGGCATCTTTGGAGACACAGATCTTTACTGCTAAAGGGCTGTGGTTGCCTTGGGATAGTACAGAAGCACAAAACATAAAGAAGAGAATCTCAAGCCTGATTCTTTGTTATAATGTTCCCTTTAAACCAAAAACCTTTTTGTGACATTCCAAAAAGTAAGCCCAGGTAAGTAAATATGTAATAAGTGTGCCTTCCAGCATGTATTGTGTCACGCCATGCCAGGTCTGTACAGGGTCACCTTAAAGGATAAGTAAACCTTTAAAATAAGTAAATGTAAAATTGATGAGAGGGGTATTCTAAGCACTTTTGTCATTTACATTCATTATTTATTTTGTTTTTATTCCAAGATATTAAGGGATACATGTACTGTTAATATGAATGAATTTTGTTACAACAGCACCACCTGCTGGTCAGTTTCCCACCAGTCTGACCAGCAAGTAGTCAAGGAAGTTGTCAGGAGAAAGAAAGAGGCTGATGTTCTTCTGCTTAGGAAAGATGTGAGAAAGTGAAGAACATCAGCCTCTTTCTTTATTTATTTTGTAAGGTTATTTGTAAATTTAACTGCTGTATGAAGCAGTATCTGTCGGTCTTTTTATATTCGGTCTTTTTATAGTCCCTGCACTGCTGGTTCTGCCTCCTGCAACAATGTAGCAGAAGCCAGCTGATTTACAAAGCAGGAGAACTCGCTTCTGCGTTTCAAGAGCCAGAAAGATGCTGCTTTAAAGGGGTGGTTCACCTTTAACCCTTTAAGTGCCACAGAACGTAGAATCTACGTTCTGTGGAAAAGTAACTTGAAATGCCACAGAACGTAGATTCTACGTTCTGCAGCACTTCCGGGTTCTGGAGCGGAGGAGCGGCTGTTAGAGCCGCTCGCTCCGTTCCGCTTCGATCCCCTGCCCCTAGGCAACGAGCAGAGCAGGGGATCGAGTGGCCCCTGGGGCGCGATCGCCCAGGGGCCCAAAAACAGCAGCAGGCACGTGTTCCTTACGTGTCCTGCTGCTGCAGCCTGCACTGCGCCATCCAGCTCCGCCCCCACAGCACAGAGACACGCAGATCGTCGCAGATGTCTTCCTGGGACCCCTCCACATCGTGTGCAACAGTCTTCAGCGACTTTTTCAGGTTAGTGCAACAATTACACACACAAACACACCAACACACACTTATTACAGTAATACACACTTAGATTCACACTTACACACACTTACACATACATTTTTGGGGATTGGGGGGGTCACTTACACTCACTGCACTTACACACACGTGCACACGCACACACGCGCACATAACATGTAATTTACCATTTGTACACACGCACACGCACATACATGGCATTGTGGCTTTTTTTTTTTTTTTTTCTTATCGCATCGTCTCTTTTTTTTGCTGAAAAAAATGTTTTATTGCCATTACGAATAGCGTATTCGCTAACCGTACTGTGCAATATCTTTTGTATGTTATTTCGGTGATTATATTGCAATTTTGGGTATTTTGGTGCATTTTTAGCCATTTTATTGAAATTTTAGCCATTTTATTGCATTTTCAGCTCTGCATATGTTGTGTTCACTTGTTTCTAGCCGTATAACCTGTTTGGCCCAGCTAAAATATTCAAACTGTGATTCTGATGCCCGATAACACTATTCTGGAAAAAAAACATTGATTTTTGTGGTTTTATTGGATTTTTTTTCATTTCACTCTTTACTGCCTTATTTTGTTTTGCCTTGTAAATTTTATCTACTATATATCCATTTGGGGGTCTCTGTGCGCCACATAGTTTGGTATATCTATGCACATTGGGCATCAAACTATTTAGTAGACCCCTGGCGTTCATATTTAGGATGTTTTATGCTGATACGTTACGAAACGTGGAGCGTATAATGGGGTAAAATTCAAGCTTTGTGACGATTTTCAGAAATTTGATAAAAACCGTTATGTTCAGCATTGCTTTGCAGTTTGGCAGTTTGCAGTAGAAACACTTATTTACCCATATTGGATTCGTCAGAATGTGTACTTTCTGAAAATATCTGGTTTTCTGGGGTCTCTGTACTGTTAGGTGGTCTAATGTCGCATGATACACACACCGGGTGGTTATGTTGCAGCAGCCAGCGCGTCAGCCGTGAAAATGTCTATACATATTGTCATTTGGGGGTCTCTGTGCGCCACATAGTTTGGTATATCTATGCACATTGGGCATCAAAGTGTTTAGTAGACCCGTATGTTTATATTTAGGATGCTTTATGCTGGTAATGATACATGGACAATACGATGCTGGAAAGTTGAAGCTTTGAGGCAATTTTCAGATATTTCACCAAAACCGCCAAATTTGGCAAAGCCTTGCGACTCAGTAGTTTGGAGCAGAAAAGCATGGGTACCCATTTTAGATTCTGTAGAATGTGTACTTTCCAAAAATGTATGGGTTTGGGGGGTAAACATATATTTCTGTGTTTTTACCCCACAAAAATGCAGTCAATGTGTTGATCTTTCATTAGCTGAAGTTACCCACAGGACTATTTGTATGCGCTAACTTCATTTTGGGGCCTCTAAATGCCAGATACTTTGGTAAACCTATGCACAGTGGGCACCAAACTGTTTGGAGGACCCCTGGCAATCACAATTTGGGTGCTTTTTTGTGATACGTAATGATACATGGGCGATATGATGCTGGAAAGTTGAAGCATTGAGGCAATTTTCAGATATTTCACCAAAACCGACAATTGTGGGAAAGCCTTGCGACTCAGTAGTTTGGAGCAGAAAGGCATAGGTACCCATTTTAGATTCGGTAGAATGTGTACTTTCCAAAACTATATGGGTTTTGGGGGGCAAACATATATTTCTGTGTTTTTACCCCACAAAAATGCAGTCAATGTGTTGATTTTTCATTAGCTGAAGTTACCCACGGGACTGTTTGTATGCGCTAACTTCATTTTGGGGCCTCTAAATGCCAGATACTTTGGTAAACTTATGAACAATGGCCACCAAAATGTTCAGAGGAACCCTGGCAATCATATTTAGGGTGCTTTTTCTTAGTACGTAATGATACATGGGTGATATAGTGCTGGGAAGTTGAAGCTTTGAGGCAATTTTCAGATATTTCACCAAAACCGACAACTTTGGGAAAGCCTTGCGACTCAGTAGTTTGGAGCAGAATGGCATGGGTACCCATTTTAGATTCAGTAGAATGTGTACTTTCCAAAAATATATGGGTTTGGGGGGTAAACATATATTTCTGTGTTTTTACCCCACAAAAATGCAGTCAATGTGTTTATTTCTCATTAGATGAAGTTACCCACAGGACTATTTGTCTGCGCTAACTTCATTTTGAGGCCTCTAAATGCCAGATACTTTGGTAAACCTATGAACAATGGCCACCAAACTGTTTGGAGGAACCCTGGCAATAATATTTAGGGTGCTTTTTCTTGGTGCGTAACGATACATGGGCGATATGGTGCTGAGAAGTTGAAGCTTTGAGGTAATTTTCAGATATTTCACCAAAACCGACAATTGTGGGAAAGCCTTGCGACTCAGTAGTTTGGAGCAGAAAGGCATGGGTACCCATTTTAGATTCGGTAGAATGTGTACTTTCCAAAAATATATGGGTTTGGGGGGTAAACATATATTTCTGTGTTTTTACCCCACAAAAATGCAGTCAATGTGTTGATTTTTCATTAGCTGAAGTTACCCACGGGACTGTTTGTATGCGCTAACTTCATTTTGGGGCCTCTAAATGCCAGATACTTTGGTAAACCTAGGAACAATGGCCACCAAACTGTTTGGAGGAACCCTGGCAATCATATTTAGGGTGCTTTATCTTGGTGCGTAACGATACATGGGCGATATGGTGCTGAGAAGTTGAAGCTTTGAGGCAATTTTCAGATATTTCACCAAAACCGACAATTGTGGGAAAGCCTTGCGACTCAGTAGTTTGGAGCAGAAAGGCATGGGTACCCATTTAAGATTCAGTAGAATGTGTACTTTCCAAAAATATATGGGTTTTGGGGGTAAACATATATTTCTGTGTTTTTACCCCACAAAAATGCAGTCAATGTGTTGATTTTTCATTAGCTGAAGTTACCCATGGGACTGTTTGTATGCGCTAACTTCATTTTGGGGCCTCTAAATGCCAGATACTTTGGTAAACCTATGAACAATGGCCACCAAAATGTTCAGAGGAACCCTGGCAATCATATTTAGGGTGCTTTTTCTTAGTGCATAATGATACATGGGTGATATGGTGCTGGGAAGTTGAAGGTTTGAGGCAATTTTCACATATTTCACCAAAACCGACAATTTTGGGAAAGCCTTGCGACTCAGTAGTTTGGAGCAGAAAGGCATGGGTACCCATTTTAGATTCGGTAGAATGTGTACTTTCCAAAAATATATGGGTTTGGGGGGTAAACATATATTTCTGTGTTTTTACCCCACAAAAAATGCAGTCAATGTGTTGATTTCTCAGTAGCTGAAGTAAAGTCCTGATCAATTTGGATGTGCTAACTTCATATTGGTGTCTCTAAATGCCAGATACTTTGGTAAACCTATGCATAATGGGTATCAAACTGTTCAGTGGGCCCCTGGCAATCATATTTCAGGTGCTTTTTCTTGGTACCTAATATAGTTTGGGATATGCGGAGCAGCAAAATAAAACCTTTGAAATGATTTTTCAGAATTTTGAATTTTTTTTTGAAAAACCGCTATGTTCAGACAAGCTTTTCTGATTGGTAGTTGGGATTAGAGAGACATAGTTACCCATTTTGTAATCGGCAGAATGTGTACTTTTCAAAAATGTATGGTTTTCTGGGGTAAACCTACGGTTTCAGGAGTTTTTGCCTTGGAATCTAAAGCATGCCGTTTTCTGCCTTAGTGCTTTCAAAATTCGGCAATATACTGCCGGGAGTTTTTGCTGTACAGAAGTCCTAAATCTCCCTAAAACTATACATATCTGGTATTGGCACGTTCGAGAGACATAAGGCTTTCCAAATCAGTTGGATTTTCATCCGTAAAATGAAATATTTTTCTGGTATAAATTGATATACGATGAAAAATGGTAATTTTTCTTTTTTTTTTGGTATTTAGCACTATAAATTTTTTTGCACAGGTGGAAATACATGAAAACTCAGGCAGATTTAGAAAACTCAGTTTCTACCGAAAAAAACAATGTATAGTTTTCCTAGGTAAACTATAGGTTTCCCCTCAGAAAATGCCCCTAAAGTGAGAGAGCACAAAATGTTTCAAAAACGGCTGGCATTTCGCGTAACCAAAATGTGAAATTCTGCTGGCACTTAAAGGGTTAAGTTAACATTTATTATGTTATAGAACTGCCAATTCTAAGCAATTTTTTAATTGGTACTCGTTATTTATTATTTAGTTTTTGAATTATTTGCTGACTTCTTCTGACTCTTTCCAGTTTTTTTAATTGGGGTCACTGACCCCATCCAGAAAACAACTGCTCTGTAAGGCTACACATTAATTGTTATTGCTACTTTTTTATTACTCATCTTTCTATTCAGGCCTCTCCTATTCATATTCCAGTCTCTTATTCAAATCAATGCATGGTTGCTAGGGTAATTTGGACCCTAGCAACAAGATTGTTGAAACTGCAGAGCTGCTGAATAAAAAACTAAATAACTCTAAGACCTTCAATAATAAAAAATGAAAACCAATTGTAAATGGTCTCAGAATATCCCTCTCTACATCATACGGACAGTTAACTCAAAGGTAAACAACCCCTTTAATCTGCAATCTCAGTTACACATAAAACTTTAATAACATTGCAAGCGTGTAATGAATGTATGCTACAAACTCCTCACAGTCCGGGGGTTAATTCCCCTATAACAAAGGCCTCTCCAACTGGAATTAACCCCAGGATCCCCTTCCTTGTACCAAGGGGTTCTGGGGTCACTATTTATGTATTTCCTTGAATTTGTGCCAATATTTTATTTTCCCTTTAACTTGCTGCATGGGGAGCTGCAGAACAGACCCCAGTAAAAGAACATTTAGAGGGTTATTTACTAAACTCGAATGCCAAAGACCCGATAAATTTGGGATTTGTTATACCCTGAGGATGGAAAAAGTCTGAAAATGTGACATCTCAGACCGGCCGAGGTTGTGTATAAATCAATGGGAGAAGTCCCAAAGATGTTTTGATCTGTGCTGGGTTTCCTGCAATAGTCCAAAGATTTTGTGGTTTTACGGGCAAAAATCTGAAAAAAATTTTCGGGTGGAAAATCTGAAAAATTCATAAGATTTGGTTTTTTTTAATGAATTTTTCGGGAAAGTGTATTGATAAATACAGAGAAAAAACCTGTACGGACTTGGTCGGAGTTGTTTTCAGAGAAAATTGAGAACAATTCAGCAAATTGCACTCGATTATCAGTGTGTAGAGAAAACAAGTGTCCTGGCTCTGAATAGTGTGTGTAAGAGTGTGCATAGAGGCAGGGAATTGCAGTGTAGCTGAGCCAGTGAATGAGTTAATCCATGGGGCCGTGAAGGAGTTAATCCATGGGGCCGTGAATGCGTTTATCCATGGGGCCGTGAATGCGTTAATCCATGGGGCCGTGAATGCGTTAAATCCATGGGGCCGTGAAGGAGTTAAATCCATGGGGCCGTGAAGGAGTTAAATCCATGGGGCCGTGAAGGAGTTAAATCCATGGGGCCGTGAAGGAGTTAATCCATGGGGCCGTGAAGGAGTTAATCCATGGGGCCGTGAAGGAGTTAATCCTCGGGCCAGTGAAAGCTTTAATCCATGGGGCCGTGACTGATTTAATCCATGGGGCCGTGAAGGAGTTAATCCATGGGGCCGTGAAGGAGTTAATTCTGGGGCCAGTGAAAGAGTTAATCCATGGGGCCGTGAAGGAGTTAATCCATGGGGCCGTGAAGGAGTTAATCCATGGGGCCGTGAAGGAGTTAATCCATGGGGCCGTGAAGGAGTTAATCCATGGGGCCGTGAAGGAGTTAATCCATGGGGCCGTGAAGGAGTTAATCCATGGGGCCGTGAAGGAGTTAATCCTCGGGCCAGTGAAAGCTTTAATCCATGGGGCCGTGACTGATTTAATCCATGGGGCCGTGAAGGAGTTAATCCATGGGGCCGTGAAGGAGTTAATTCTGGGGCCAGTGAAAGAGTTAATCCATGGGGCCGTGAAGGAGTTAATCCATGGGGCCGTGAAGGAGTTAATCCATGGGGCCGTGAAGGAGTTAATCCATGGGGCCGTGAAGGAGTTAATCCTCGGGCCAGTGAAAGAGTTAATCCTGGGGGCAGTGAATAAATTAATGGTTGGGGCAGTGAAAGAATTAATCCTCGGGGCAGTGAAAGAATTAATCCTCGGGGCAGTGAAAGAGTTAATCCTCGGGGCAGTGAAAGAGTTAATCCTGGGGGCAGTGAAAGAGTTAATCCTGGGGGCAGTGAAAGAGTTAATCCTGGGGTCAGTGAATGAGTTAATGGTTGGGGCAGTGAAAGTTAATCCTGGGGCAGTGAATGAGTAAATGGTTGGGGCAGTGAATGAGTTAATCCTGGGGGCAGTGAGTGAGTTAATGTTTGGGGCAGATTATTGAGCGTGTGCAGTAACAGACAGCAGTACTAATACTGGGCTCTCAGCCAGGCTATTTATTGCAGAGTTGTGTCAGTAAGGGATCAGCACATAACTATTGCCTCCAGACCTTCCCTCCAATGCTACACACAACCGACTCCCAACTGCCAGCCAATCAGCAGACATAATCCACCACCATTAAAGGGGAACTGTTGCGAAAATGAGAATTGAATATAAGCTTCCTCATACTGAAATAAGAAACTTTCTAAATACAATCAATTAAATATTCTGCACTGTTTCTGAAATAATCAAGTTTATCTTCACTATTCCTCTCTCAGCATCTGTTTCTCTTCATTCTGTCTTCATGCAGCAGTTGGGTGTCAGATATTCACTGACAGTTAGATCCAATATATCTTATAGGGGGGCTCCTTTCCTAGCAGATGTATTAGAGCTCACTCAAATAACTGATTCCAGTACAAACAAAATCTAACAAAATAACTGCCTTTTGCACAAATTCTGCATGTAGAGAGACATGATGTCTGGTGAGTTTAATAGAGTGAACTCTAATACATCTTCTAGGCAAAAGGAGCCCCCCTATAAGATTATAAGAATTGGTTGTATAATGAAGCTTAAATTTAAATGTTTGCAATAGTTCCCCTTTAAGTTAAAAGCAACTGGCTGTGGGGATCAGGACATTCCTCTGGCACAATCATGGCTGGGCTGGAAACAAAAGCAAAGATTGAATGTATATCTCTAGTATATTTGCTACTGGTAAGTAGCCGGAGAGAATGGGATTGGCTGAAACCCAAACACGCCCCTAGAACTGGGATTGGCTGCTCTTGAATAGAGTCACAAGCAGCCAAACACTTGAGCTGACAGTTAAAGGGGTGGTTCACCTTTCAGTTAACTTTTAGTGAGGACAATTCTAAGCAACCTTTCAATTGGTCTTCATTTTTTCTGAATGATTTGCCTTTTTCTTCTGACTCTTTCCAGCTTTCAAACAGGGGTTACTGACCCCATCTAAAAAAACAAATGCTCTGTAAGGCTACAAATGTATTGTTACTTTTTATTACTCATCTTTCTATTCAGGCCTCTCCTATTCATATTCCAGTCTCTTATTCAAATCAATGCATGGTTGCTAGGGGAATTTTACACCTTAGCAACCAGATGGCTGAAATTGCAAACTGGAGAGCTGCTGGATAAAAAGCTAAATAAGTCAAAAACCACAAATAATAAAAAATGAAAACCAATTACAAATTGTCTCAGAATATCCCTCTCTACATCCTACTAAGGGCTCTTACACACGGGCGTTCCGACCTGCGCTCCCCTGCGTTCCGTTTTTTGGCGTTCAGCCGCAGGGGAGCGCAGGAATAGATGCAAGTCATTATTTCAAATGGGGCTGTACTCACTCAGGCGCGTGTAGGCGCCGAACGCAGGTTCAGACGCAACATGCTGCATTTTTCCTGCGTTCGGCGCCTACACGCGCCTGAGTGAGTACAGCCCCATTTCAAATAATGACTTGCGTCTATTCCTGCGCTCCCCTGCGGCTGAACGCCAAAAAACGGAACGCAGGGGAGCGCAGGTCAGAACGCCCGTGTGTAAGAGCCCTAACAGTTAATTTAAAGGGGAACAACCCATTTAAGTGCTAATTGACCAGCACTAGTTACAGACAAGGAGGATAATTAAAGTAAAGGAGGCATTGATAAGAAATTAACAGAGGAGCTGGTCAAGTGAAAGATAAATAAAAGCTGCAGGAATGTGTCCCCATGACGGGCTCTTCAGACACATAGCAGCAGTGAAGGGGCTAATTTTGGAAGAGAGTTGTTGTTATGTGCCAGTCAGGTGGCCCAATGTGCTCCCTGTACAGCCACGTGTTACAGCCGTGACCCACACTCACGTGCCAAGGGCCGGGGAGGGCACATAAAGTAAATATAAAGTAAACAGCTTTCATCATAACTCAGTGATAAGAACAAACCAGGCTACAGGGACAGCTGATACGGCCACGACTCGTTACATCTCTCTTATACACCACCTCTAGGCTTTCTTACTAGCCACAATGTGCACCAATGTCCCCCCAAACAACCTCTGTGGCTCCTACACAGGAGAGGGGGCACCTTGGCTATAAGGCTTCACCCTAGTCCTAAGTAGCAAGTACAACTGGCAGCAAAGTTAGCAGGATCCATTAACCAGTAGTCACAGAGCTGGCAATCCTAGTGACCAGTAACAACATAATGGCAGCTTTCTTATGATACGTTTGATGTTGCAGTCGGGAGTAAATGATGGGAGCACTGGGACCAACATGGGTCTCTTGCAGTTGGATATCTTATTAAAGGAGAAGGAAAGCTACCAAGGCATTTTATTGCCAGTAGATTAGCCAAAATAGTGCAAGCTAGAATGCAATTATAATTCTTCAGAATGATTTTCCATACCTGAGTAAACAGCTCTAAACACTGTCTCTATTTAGGATAGCAGCTGCCATATTAGCTTGGTGTGACATCACTTCCTGTCTGAGTCTCTCCCTGCTCACTCATAGCTCTGGGCTCAGATTACAGCAGGGAGGGAGGAGGAACAAACTGAGCATGCTCAAGCCCTAGCCCTGGAGGTTTAAGCTGAAAACAGGAAGTCTGATACAGAAGCCCATGAGTACACAATAGAAGGAAAGAAATGTGCTGTTTCTATTAACAGAGGACTCAGAGCAGCATTACTTTGAGGGTTTACTGGTGTATTTATATAGACCTTTCTGATAAAGCTTACTTACTTTTAGCCTTTCCTTCTCCTTTATAGGGGTAGGGGTTGTTCACCTTCCAAACATTTTTTTTTAATCCAGTTGTTTTTAGATTGTTCACCATAAACATTTTTTTTTTTTCAAATGATTTCCATCTTTTATTTTTTACCGTTTTCCCGAAAATAATGTTTGCGTGTCAGTCTGGCAGCTCAGTGATCCAAGGGCATCTGCACGGTTACAATTTGCTACAATTCATACAAGTAGTATCTGTGGAGTATCAGCAACTCTTGTATCAATTCTTACAGTTGCTTTTAATGAAACTCAGGGATTCTGCAGGGACAAAGATAACAAATGGATCCACTAACTAAATGTATCAATTTAACAAACAGTTAAGGGTTAGTCCACACCAGGCGATTCGGGGAGATTTAGCGCCTGGCGACTAATCGCCTGTTCTTTGAGGCAAATAATCTTCCCGAACCGCTTCCTCTTCTCCTGCGCCGGCTGTAATGAGAGTCAGCATCAAATCGACCCAGTCCCTAATTCTACGCTGCCCAGCAATACCGTTGCACCTTGGAAATATGGAGAAACAGCGTCAAACGTAACTTGATTTCAGCAGCACAGCCAGCGAGCTGCCATGTTTACTCCTCTGACGTTAACGTCTGTCCCTCTTACAATTAGGAAAATGTCCCACCCTACTGCTCCTAGTGATGCCTAGGGTTGCCACCGGGCCGGTAATTTAACGGCCTAGCCAGCAAAACACCTGCCAAGGCCGAGGCCGGTATTACAAATTTACCGGCAATGCAGTTGCCGGTAATTTGTAATACCCACCAATTCGCGCAGAACTTACCTTTTTTGCAGTGTTCTTGATATCGCTGTGATGTTGCTCCGCCCCATTTTGCATCATGAGGCAAATCCCCGCCCCTTTTTGCATCATGGACCGCCTCCTTTTTGTACCCGCCCCCCACCGGCCGGTTATTTTTTTCAGTAAAGATGGCAACCCTAGTGATGCCCCTAGATATCAATGTAGACTGACAACTGGCCGGGCCTTACTATCTACTGGAGGAGAACAATAATTATATGAATACGGACCATTTAAAGGGGTGGTTCACCTTTAAAGGGGAATTAAAGTGTAAAATAGAATAAGGCTAGAAATGCTGTATTTTGTATACTAAACATAAACATAAACTTACTGCACCACAAACCTAATCAAACAAATTTTTTATGCTTTCAAAATTGGTCACCATCTTGTAACTTTGTTATACATCTTTGCAAGACTAAGACTGTGCACATGCTCAGTGTGGTCTGGGCTGCTTAGGGATCGTCATAAATGATCAAAACAGCACAAGTCAAATAATATCTGCCAGAAGCCGATACACAAGACTGATTAATAATCAGAATATACAGACTGCACTGGGTCCTGTGTTGTCATGTAATCTAATGTGGATTTTATAGCTTTTTATTGTTTAATATAAACTTTCTCCAACTCTGCAGAACCAGCGACTGCAGCAAAATAATCCTCCAAATAGAATCCCAGTTTATCTGTTAAAATCTGGCTCCAGGATCTTTGTGGGGGGATGTAAAGGCAAAAATAAGTTCCAATACAAATCTCTACACAGTCGCCAACTGCTCTACAGGGAAACAAACAAAGCTGCTTGAGTTACTAGACATTCAAGGTCTATGGATGTGGTTACACCGTAACAGACGCTCCGGCTCATATCAATGTATAGAAATATCCAGATGAAACGAAGAAGTGAATATTTATGGGTGACACCAATCAGCCCACAATCATACAGTGACTGTCAGTTTCCCCACCCTGGATGCTGCTTATCATGAGGCGTCAGACTGTCAGTTCTGGTGCTGCTAATCTATACTAATCTATATTAATGCTAATCAATACCTCCCAGTACATCGATTAAAAGCCTGGTAAACACTTTGGGTTCTGCAGCCCAACCCGGATTATATGGCATGATGAATGGATGTATTACACTCTCTTCATATAAAACATCCAATGCCGGTTTCTGCACCAGGATTTGTGCAGCCATTTATTTTATCTATTGTCCTCCTTTTTATCTAAACCCAGTTCCCTCAAGTAGCTGGAAAGCCTTCTAACTGAATCTGATGACCCAACTGGCAAGGAACACTATTGGCCTCATACAATCCAGACTAGTTTTCCCGCAGGTTTTAGAGATTGAATAGTCAAATTCGAATTATTCCCAGAGTATAGGTCTGATAAATCTCGAAATTTGAATTTAAATTAAAATTCGAATCGAGTTTGGATAATTCTCAAATCAAATTTGACAGTTTCGGCCAAAAAAAAAATATATATATATACACTATTCGACCCGTAATAACATTTCCTTGAGGAAATTCACAGGCAAATCATAACAAAAATATTATGGAAAGTAGCTCAGAATGGCAAAATGTAATTTTTTGAGTTAATTTCCCCTTTAAGGGAAAAGCCAAGCTAGAGAAAGCAGCCTGGATAGAATCAGCACAGAACAGCGTTACACAAGGCAACAGTCACATAGAGTATCTCCCAATTAGGCAAAGCAGAAGCGTGAAAAAAATGAATTTATATAACGACCTCTGACTTTCATGGTAACAAGGGAGGGAATAGGGATTTAACCCTCACTCACATTCCTTATAAATAACAGATCTACACATGGTTGGCTCAACATCATATAGGTGGCCTTAAGGTGGCCATACATGGGCCGATAAAAGCTGCCGACAGACCGAGTCGGCAGCTTATTGGCCCGTGTATGGGGCCCCCCAGACGGGCTTCACCAATCGAGATCTCGATCGGATGGGACGGAAAATCCCGTCGGATCGCGGCCGCATTTATGGCAGTTCGGGAAGATTGTCGCCCCGAAGAAGAGGTGATTTGTGGCCGGGGTGACTCATTTCCCCAAATCTGCCCGTGAGTCCTTACCCTTAAAGTCTACTTCACTTGGGGGTACCAAAATGTTCTCAAACTCACCCCCCCCCCAGATTTAGTCGACTGCACGTACATGGACAGGACTCTTCCCGCAGCCCAGATGAGAGAGTATTTACCTGTGAGTGGAAGAACACAAATATTAAAGGACAAATAAAGTCATGCTCGCACCATCTCCAAAATAACAAGCGCGGTTGATGTAGAAAAGACATTCTGCGGTGTATTCGGTTCCAGGCATTTACACAGTCCCTTGCCAGTACCACAAAGCTGTGCGAGGGGAGGATCAACGTATGAATTTTGGGTCGGTAAAGGCTGGTCACCCCATTTGAAGGCAGGTGTTAAATGACACATTCTACATTCACAATCATTACCAGGAATTTGCTTCCATTTCTTTTATTGCTTCTGGTGCTGGAAAGTTCCAGTTCAGATATTCTCTGCAGCATGCAGGGCTGGACTAGGGGACCCGGGGCCCATTGGGGCTGCTACCTCAGGGACCCCCTCACTGAGTTTTTACCGCTAACAGCTGGTCGCGGCAGGAGAAACGCAGGGTGTGGATCTGGCTAGCAGGGCCAACAAGAGCTGGGGGCCCACCGGGCTTTTTCCCGGTGCCCCGCCAGCCCAATCCGACGCTGACAGCATTGCCTTTGCTCATAGCCCTTTCCATGGCACATTTCCCTACCCATGCATAGTAGGAGGCTGCGTCATGAGTCCAATGCCTTTTTATAGGTACAGATCAGTTATCCGGAAACCAGTTATCCAGAAAGCTCTGAATTACGGAAAGCCCGTCTCTCCCATGGACTCCATTTTATCCAAATCATTCAAATTTCTAGAAAGGATTTCCTTTTTCTGGGGTAATAATAATAACTTGTCACTTGTACTTGATCCCCAACTAAAATATAATTAATCCTTATTGAAAGCAAAACCAGCCTATTGGGTTAATCAAATATTTACAAAATTTTCTAGTAGACTAAAGGTGGCCATACATGGAGAGATCCGATATGCCCACCTTGAGGTGGGCAATATTGGGCTGATCCGATCGTGGGCCCTAGGGGCCAACGATCGGATCCTAACGATGCCCAAACGGGCGGTCGGATCGCGGGACCACATCAACGAATAGATGCGGCCGCGCTCCGACGGGATTTTCTGTCCCATCCGATCGAGATCTGGCTGACTTTCGGCCAGATCTCGATCGGTGAAGCCCGTCGGGGGGCCCCATACACGGGCCAATAAGCTGCCGACACGGTCTGTCGGCAACTTTTATCGGCCCGTGTATGGCCACCTTTAAAGGTATGAAGATCCAAATTACAGAAAGATCAGTAATCCGGAAAGGCCCAGGTCTTGAGCATTTTGCACTAAAGAAATACCAATAGCTGGCACTGGTGAGGGTGTAGAATCCCTCTGGGTAGAGATTTTGACTGGGCAAAAGGTAACAAAAAGAATTATCATTGGTGTATGTTATAAACCACCTGGTATAAGTGACGAGTATGAAGCCCAGCTACTCTTGCAGATACAAGCGGCTTCACAGCTGGGTCAAGTTGTTGCTATGGGTGACTTCAATTATCCAGACATTGACTGGGGTAATGGGGTTGCTAAGACAGAAAAAGCTAGTAGGTTTGTAAATATGCTGAATGACAACTTTTTATTCCAGCTCGTTCAAGAACCTACTAGGAATAACTCTCTTTTGTATCTGTAATAACTAATAATACTGAACTCATCTCTAGCATTTGTGTGGGTGAGGGGCATTTAGGGAATAGTGATCATAACATGGTCTCCTTTGAGATTCTGTTGCAGAAGCAATTCTATAAGGGAGTAACTAAAACACGGTCTACACAAATGAGGAACCAGTTAATGACAGTTTCCTTCTGAATAGTCCCAATTCTATTAATACAACTAATGATTCATGGTTCACACATGAAGAAATTCAAAAGAGACTAGAACATGTTAAGATAAACAAAGGTCCGGGGCCAGATGGTATTCATCCCAGGGTACTTAGCGAGCCTCTTTACTTAATTTTTCAAGATTCATTGAGATCTGGCATAGTGCCGAGAGACTGGCGAATTGCTAATGTGGTGCCTCTATTCAAAAAAGGATCCCGTTCTCAGCCTCAAAACTATAGGCCAGTTAGTCTGACTTCAGTGGTACGAAAGCTTTTCAAAGGGTTAATAAAGGATAAGATACTGGACTTCATAGCAAATCATAATACTATGAGCTTGTGCCAGCATGGTTTTATGTGTAATAGATCTTGCCAGACTTACTTAATTTCTTTTTATGAGAAGGTGAGCAGGGACCTTGACTCTGGGATGGCAGTGGATGTGATTTACTTAGACTTTGCTAAAGCATTTGATACAGTGCCACACAGAAGGTTACTGGTTAAATGAAGGAATGTTGGCCTGGAACATAGTATTTGTACCTGGATAGAGAACTGGCTAAAAGATAGACTACAAAGAGTGGTGGTAAATGGAACATTTTCTAATTGGACCAGTGTTGTTAGTGGAGTACCGCAGGGCTCTGTACTAGGTCCCTTGCTTTTCAACTTGTTTATTAATGACCTGGAGGTGTCCATTGAAAGTACTGTTTCTATTTTTGCAGATGATACTAAATTGTGCAGAACTATAGGTTCCATGCAGGATGCTGCCACTTTGCACAGTGATTTGTCTAAGTTCGAAAACTGGGCAGCAAACTGGAAAATGAGGTTCAATGTTGATAAATGCAGGTTATGCACTAAATGGCAGTGTGTTGGGAGTTTCCTTAAATGAGAAGGATCTTGGGGTCTTTGTAGATAACAAGTTGTCTAATTCTGGGCAGTGTCATTCTGTGGCTACTAAAGCAAATAAAGTTCTTGTATAAAAAAGGGCATTAACTCAAGGGATGAAACATAATTGTGTCTCTTTATAGGTCCCTGGTGAGGCCTCATCTGGAGTATGGGGGCAGTTTTGGACTCCAGTCCTTAAGAGGGATATAAATGAGCTGGAGAGAGTGCAGAGACTAAGTGCAACTAAACTGGTTAGAGGGAGGGAAGAGTTAAATTATGAGGGGAGACTGACAAGCTTGGGGTTGTTTTCTCTGGGGGAAAAAAGGCGCTTGTGAGGGGACATGATTAGACTTTACAAGTACATTAGAGGACATTATAGACAAATAGCAGGGGACCTTTTTACCCATAAAGAGAATCACGTACCAGAGGCCTCCCCTTCAGACTAGAGGAAAAGAAGTTTCATTTAAAGGAACAGAGTAGGGGGTTCATCACAGTGAGGACAGTGAGGTTGGGGAATGCACTGCCGGGTGATGATTCAGTTAATGACTATAAGAGGGACTTGGATGATTTCTTGGACAGACATAATACAAAGGCTATTGTGATACTAAACTCTATAGTTAGTATAGATATGGGTATATATCATTTATGTGACAGTAGGGAGGGGTGTGTGTATGGGGCTGGGTTTTCATTTGGAGGGATCGGACTTGATGGACTTTGCCTTTTTTTAACCCAATTTAACTATGTAACAGGTCCCATACCTGTAATAATAAAACAGTAACTTGTACTTGATCCCAACTAAGATATAATGAATCCTTATTGGAAGCAGAACCAGCCTATTGGGTTAATCAAATGTTTACATGATTTTCTAGTAGATTTAGGGAGCTAGCACACTGGCAGATTCGGGGATATTTAGTTGCCTGGCAACTAATCGCCTCTTCTGCGGGGTGACAATCTCCCCGAACTGCCTCCCCCTGCTATAATGAGAAAACGGTAGCGACAATGCTATCGCTGCACTTTGATTTCCTAAGTTGCCTGAAGTTTCCTCGTGAGGAAGTCAGTTCGGGGAGATTGTCGCCCGGCAGAAGAGGCGATTAGTAGCCAGGCGACTAAATCTCCCCAAATCTGCCCGTATGCTAGCTTCCTTACGGTATGAAGATCCAAATTACAGAAAGATCTGTTATCTAGAATACCCAAGGTCTTGAGCATTCTGGATTAACAGAGCACTTTGGGGGGGTCCAAACATATACAGATCACCATACACTTGCACTGGAAAGAGACAGCAGAGTGAGACAAATCTGTGTGAGGCTTATAAGTAAAATAAAAGGCAAATGTAAAACCTATGTTCCCCTTGTAAAATAGGCTTCCTATTTGGTTTCATTGCAAGGGGCCGGGGTGCGAGTTTACAAACAGAGTGTTGTGCTGACGTTGATGGAAACGGTGTCCGTTTTACACAGCGACAATTATGTCAGTGTAAATGAGAAAGGGGCCCCAGTGTGAAACCACATAAAAACAACTCCAGGCACGTATAACCAAGCTCACACACTCGCACAAATACTCACACACACACAAACACTCGCACAAACACTCGCACACAGGGGTTGTTTAGCAGCTGCCATTAGGGATCCTGGGTCACATGCACTTGTGAAAAACTCTACAGATTAGACCTGCCTGAAACTGGGGCCCCCGTGCCATTAAATCTTGCAACATCATCTTGCTCGGCTCATGATAGATTACTCAGTCCATTTCAAGTATGTTTTCAGTGATAGCAAAAGTGCAAAATGTCACTTATATCAGTGTGTCATGGGGCTACTCTACAACTCCCTTCAGCCAGCAAGTCTATCATAGTCACTTTTATTCAAGGACTATAAAGCTCCCCATAGACGGGACGGTTCTTCTTGCCGAACGACCGATTTTAGAGAAATCCGACCAATCCTTCGAAATTATCGTGCTGTTAGAGGTATTCGAACGATCTTACATCTTACGATTTTTCGGCCGACAACTGTCAGGAAATTGATCGGCCAGGTCAAAAAATCTTTGTCGGTCCCAGTGCAATGTATCTATGTTTGCAGGGCCAAGCAGGCAGCTCCCCTTTGTTTTCCTGCCAAATTGGTCTTTTTAGTTGATGGTCAATTCGTGCGATCGTTCAGAGAAAATCGTGGTCTCACGATGAGGATCTGATCTTTTAAAAATCTCGACAATCTATGGCCATCTTAAAGCCTACCGGATATCTCTCAAAGACCTTTAGTTCAGTTATTTTCAGTTCACCAGAAAAATACTTTTTTCAGTTACTTTCTATTTTCTTTTTGTGACCGTTTTTTCTAATATTGAAGTGTAAAGTTTCATTTTTCCCCTTCTATGGGTAGGACTACATGAACGTTTTCGGCGCGATCCGACTCGCTGCAACTAAACGCCTGCGAAAAGCTGCATAAGGTAAGGAAATAAGGTAAGAATGAAATGTGGGATGAAGTCGCAGCAGCGTTGATCCGACGCATCACGACTGTCAGATGCAGACGCGGCCGACTTCCGGATTCCTTTTATAGACCCGTCCCGCTGAAAGCAGGGACGCGTCTATAAAAGTTGAACCCAAAAGTCGGAAGTCAGAATTTGTAAGGTCGTGGACGGGGAGAGCAGTCAGAAGAGCTCAACCCAGACCGGCCCCTAACCCGAAAAGGGGGTTTGCGAGGTCGGCCTACACATCACTACTGAGTTGCTGATATTCCACAGATACTGCTGAGAAATGTATCAACCAATTGTATCAACTAAATGTAGCACATTTTAACAGTTCAGAATCTGCTCCTGGATCACTAAACTAGAGTCCTGCGCGGGTCCATTTTCTGGAACACGTACCCGACCCCACAACCTGCAATCCGCAACCCAGACCTGCATTCTGGAAGGCGAACAGCCTCTTTAAAGGAGAACAAAAGGCAAATTACACTTGGGGGTGCCAAAGTTAGGCACCTCCACATGTTACCTACATGACACCCTGGGCTGGTGCTCCTATCAGCAGAAAACTGCCCCGGAGCGAAAATCATCCTGCTTCCTCTGTCTTCTCGCAGCAGCGCATGAGCAGTAGAGCGAAAACCCCAAATTTAATGAAAATGCCGCTATTTTGTTCTACTGCGCATGCGTCTGCCGCAGGAAATTTGAAAACTGAATAAGAAGGAAGAAGATAACTCCGTGGTACTTGCTAAATGAACCCTGGGCCAGTGCAGATTTCTGCCGATAGGAGCATCAGCCTGGGGTATCAGGTAAGTAAATATACCACCAACCACATATATACCAATAAACCAAGTATAAAAAAAATTAACTTGAAAAAAATAAAAATTTACAGAGGCTCAGATTTTGCCCAAGTTAAGAGTCCTGCAAGGGTCCAATTTCTGAAACTCAGACACAACTTGCACAGGCATTTTGACCCACTACCCAATCCTATCTGCAACTCCCCAAAACCCGACCCTCTGATCACCTTGTTTCTATCGCAAACCAGAAGTGATGTCATCAGAAAAAAAAAAAAACAGGCGAAACTTGCAAATACAGAGATCTGCCCCAATTCGCGCCTCTGCAAGTCCCTCCCCTCTGCAAAATATCCAGTACGCATAGAGAAGGCATAAATGGGGTAGCACAGTGATTTTTATTGTTATATCCTAGGCTAGAATCCTGCAGCGGGTCAGGTACCCGCGGGTTACCCGTAAAACCTGCGGTACCCTGCAGGTTGCGTGTAGGAGTTCTGGGTGCGGGTGTAGACGCGGGTCAGCGGGTCTTCTCAATAGCTATTTTTACTTTTTTTCTGATCACACATACGTCCATTGATGTCACTTCCCATTCACAAGGACAGCACTTCCCGATTCTTCATGGTCAGCGGGTCACGGGTCCGGGTTGCGGATTGCAGGTTATGGAAACGGGTTGGGTACGGGTTCAAAAAAATGGACGCTACCCTAGTCACCAGGCAAACTATAAGGCTTGAGGGCCCAGTTAGGTTCCAGACCAACATCCATATTCATTACATACATGTACAACTCCTAAGGTCCAGGCACAGGGGGTTAGAACGTCCTTTGCTGGAAACAATGCTCAGAGGAGGATAAGGTTAAAAATGCTGAAAACAGATGCCAAAGTCTAAAAATCATAGCCAAGGACATTGAGTAGTACAAGAATACCCACAGAGTATGCCAAGGCTCCAACCACCCTTTGTAAAGCTGCTAGGTCACCATTCCGTGACAGCACGGAAACCACTCTGAAGTTGCTTTTAATACTCTCAAACAAAGCTGACCACCTGGCAAATGCTTTTGGCACTTCAATGAATTTTTAAGGCCCTTAGATTATTTAGCCAGCCCTATTAAATTGAAACTTTACCATAAACTGAACTGAGCCATGAGAGTGAACAATGTTTTTACAAGACTGCGACACAAGTCTGAAAAGGGTCACAATGTTTTTTAAAGGAAAGCTACCAAGGCATTTTATTGCCAATAGATTGGCCACAATAGTGCCATTTTTTTCTTTACAATGCTTTTCCATACCTGAGTAAACAGCTCTAGACACTGTCTCTGTTTGTTTAGGATAGCAGCTGCCATATTAGCTTGGTGTGACATCACTTCCTGCCTGAGTCTCTCCCTGCTCACTCATAGCTCTGGGCTCAGATTACAGCAGGGAGAGGAGCAAACTGAGCATGCTCAAGCCCTAGCCCTGGAGGTTTAAGCTGAAAACAGGAAGTCTGATACAGAAGCCCATGAGTACACAATAGAAGGAAAGAAATGTGCTGTTTCTTTTGACAAAGCATTACTTTGAGGGTTTACTAGTGTATTTACATAGACCTTTCTGATAAAGCTTTTTTAGTTTAAACTTTCCCTCTCCTTTAAGGTAGTTTGTGCACCTTGTGCCCACAAATATCACACTGTATAGAGTCTATTACTCCAAATGTTCAGTATACATAGTAATACATCGTTCCATTCACACAAATTTATCTGTGTATAAATATCTAGCCCAAATCCCTACAACTCCAAGGAATTTTTTTATATTCGATTTTTCAAATCTTACATGGGTTCAGACATATTGTCAGTTTCCTAGGTGCCCACAGTAACATGACTTGCGCTTTGATGCTGTACTGCAAGTTGGAGTGATATCACCCCCTCCATTCCCTCCCCTACAGCCCATCAGCAGAACAATGGTACTGGTACCAGATAACAGCTGTCTGGTAGATATAAGAACACCACTCAATAGTAAATCCATGTCCGCTGCGACACATTCAGTTAGATTGAGTTGGGGGAAACAATAACCTGTCAGAAAGCAGTTCCATAGTGCAGTATTGGCTCTTTCTGAATATTACAACTAAAAAAAAATATATATACTTGTTGGTTCAGGAATGAAATGTTATATGGTAGAGTGAATTATTTACAGTGTAATTTAGAAATAAAAACTACACCATAAAAATCACGACAGAATATGACTCCAGCAATATCTGGAGTAAAATAATACAGCATTCCCCAATATGTTCATCATATCAACAGCCAAACATGGGGATGGTGTTTGTTTTGTTTATTTGAATACAATACACAAAAGCCATGAATATCCTGTAAATTATATCCTTATAAACGGTGAGTTCTGATGTCATCAGTTATAAACGGTGAGTTCTGATGTCATTTCTGTCACATGACTCACTGAAACTTGTGTATTATATTAAATAAAGTACCCCCAGTTGCAAAATATCAGGATATTAGAAGTTACCTCGGAGTTCCATGACCTGTATAAAAACACTCGGCCTTCGGCCTTGTGTTTTTATATGGTCATGAAACTCCTCGGTAACTTAGAATATCCTTATATTTCACAAGAGGGGGTACTTTATTCACTATATATTGTCATCTTCTAAGGAGAATGTTCCGATCATCTGTTTGAGAGTTCAAACTGAACCAAGAATTAGGTTATGCAGCAAGACAATGATCCAAATTACTAGGGAGAAACTAAAGTTTTGGACAGGCCTAGTCCTCACTATAGAGATACTGTGGCAGAACCTGAAGAGAAGTTTGTGCACAGTCTGAAATGAAGCAGTCGTATTATTGTACAAAGATAATTTTCATACGGTCGGCTCATCGATAGGTCAAGGTGGAAAATAATGATTGGGAGCATTTGAAGGCACCTGACCATCAGGCACGGTTTAGGGCTGAATCATCAAATACAGGTAGAATTCTATCGTTTCTATATGTCTATCCAACAATTCAGCTTTACACGCGTGTGTGTGTGTGTGTGTGTGTGTGTGTGTGTGTGTGTGTGTGTGTGTGTGTGTGTGTGTGTGTGTGTGTGTGGTTTTTTTGAAACAAACAATCTTTCTTGAGAAAGATCTTTTCCAGGAAAGATCCCAATTGTTCCATCTATGGCCACCTTTATTTGCAGCACCACTGAGATAAATAGGGTGAGATGATCACTTGTGACTTAGAGGGAAGTAAGAAATTGCAAGACACATTTTCAATTCCTAGATGTGTTAATCCCAAAGCCAAAAGAAAACATTTAGCAGGGCTGTACTTGTGACTTTAGATGTGTCATGGTTCCACGTATGGCCTCCTTGGGGGGAAAATGATAGCATGAATTTGTAGGCAGCACAGAGATATGTTTTGGAGCTAATTTACACAGATAGCAACATAGAAATTAGGACATCCAATTAACAAATTCACAATCAAAAAGAGCATTAATTTACAATGTTCATAAGGGTAGTGGCTCTGGAACCCCAAGCAGAAACCCATCCATGGACATAATAGAGTTCTGAAATTACTGGATGCCTGGATCTTGCTCTAGTTTCAGGGATTCTTTCGGGGGGTGTCGCATATATAGCTGCAACGTATGCCATTTGCACACAAATGCAGTTAGAAAGATTTGCATCCATATTGGTGCATTATGCACAAGTCATGGCAGGCGCTTTGCACTGGTGTTGATAACTATCTGAAGTGGCTCTATAAGCTGCACCCATTGGGGCTCATTTATCAACACTGGGCAAATTTGCCCGTGGGCAGTTACCCATAGCAACCAATCAGTGATTAGCTATTTTAAGCCAGCTGCAAGTAGAACAATGAATGCAGCTATTTGATTGGTTGCCAAGGGTTACTGCCCATGGGCAAATTTGCCCAGTGTTGATAAATTGTCACAAAATTGGTCAGGTCCCCTTTATCATAAAAAAACAATAGCTTTAGGGGTAGCCAGGAAAAAAATAGCATTCCTCTCATATCTAGCTTTCCCCTATTTACGTAAGCCCAAAACTACTCTACCTCATGGAGTCATTCGCATTACAAGCACTGCTCCGACTTTTTAGTTAAAGGAGAACTAAAGCTTAAAGGGATCCTGTTATCGGAAAACATGTTTTTTTCAAAACACATCAGTTAATAGAGCTACTCCAGCAGAATTCTGCACTGATAACCATTTCTCAAAAGAGCAAACAGATTTTTTTATATTCAATTTTGAAATCTGACATGGGGCTAGACATTTTGTCAATTTCCCAGCTGCCCCTAGTCATGTGACTTGTGCCTGCACTTTAGGAGAGAAATGCTTTCTGGCAGGCTGCTGTTTTTCCTTCTCAATGTAACTGAAGGAGTCTCAGTGGGACATGGGTTTTTACTATTGAGTGTTGTTCTTAGATCTACCAGGCAGCTGTTATCTTGTGTTAGGGAGCTGTTATCTGGTTACCTTCCCATTGTTCTTTTGTTTGGCTGCTGGGGGGGGAGATCACTCCATTTTGCAGTACAGCAGTAAAGAGTGATTGAAGTTTATCAGAGCACAAGTCACATGACTTGGGGCAGCTGGGAAATTGACAAAATGTCTAGCCCCATGTCAGATTTCAAAATTGAATATAAAAAAATGTGTGCTCTTTTGAGAAATGAATTTTTCAGTGCAAAATTCTGCTTGAGCAGCACTATTAACTGGTGCGTTTTGAAAAAAAAATTTTTTTCCCATGACAGTATCCCTTTAACTAAAGAAGTAGGTAGAAATGCTGTACGTTATGTATTGTTCTTCTCTACCAGCCCAAGGCAACCACAGCCCTTTAGCAGTAAAGATCTGTGTCTCCAAAGATGCACCAGTAGCTCCCCATCTTCTTTTCTGCTGATTCACTGATTCACATGCTCTGTGCTGCTGTCACTTACTGAGCTTAGGGACCCACTCACAATATACAGTACACATAGAATAGAAATGTCACAATATAAGGCTGATTAGTAATTAATACACATAATTGCTACATGGCAGCACAGAAACCAGTGCAATTAGCATCAGAATTTAATAATCAGCAAACCTGTAGCATCAGCTTATATTACAGCCAGGGAAGCTCATTTTCTGCTGGATAATTAGTGACGAGCCCTAAGCTTAGCTTCTCAACAGCCAATCAGAGCCCACTGAGCATGTGAGTGTCACAGACACTTTCCAAGATGGTGACCCCCTGTGACAAGTTTGAAGTCCTGGATCATTGCTGCTATTGACAAGCTCAAACTTTAGCCTCCTGCAATAAGTTAAATTTATAAAATACGGCATTCTTAGCCACATTGATTTTTGGGGTGAATTCCCATTTAAAAGTCTGAAGGTGCGTTTCTATACGCCCAGTTGTAATGCTGCAGCTCTGGATGCGAATGGCTACACCGCATGCAAAACCTTACCAGCTCTTTGTCCAAATGACTAGAAAGAGGTACATAAAGTTAATAGAGACAATCCACTGGCACTAAACACAATCACTTTGCTGTAAAAACACGAAACGACTTGTTTATACAATAATAAAGCGATGTTTACTTTGATAACATTGGGGATTATTTCACCAAGATCCTCGCCAATAGGATACCCCATCCTTGCCGACTACTAAAGGCCTCCTAGTATATGGAATTAAAAAATAAGTGATCAGATGCACATTTGTAGATGAAAAATGAGTTTGATGCCATGGGATTGACCCGGTATTGTAAAGTATGTGCATGTTACAAAGTATGAGTGTCTGCACACATGGATATTCAGTTTGCACTGATCCAATCAAATGAAAGTTCTGAATTGGCCAATCATATAAGCAGATGTGGATCACTGAGCAAACCCCCCCCCCCAATAGGTGGAACAGCCCTGCACTATTGCAGATTGTATTGGGGCACAATTACCCTGTAATGCACTAAGAGTTAAGGTGGCCATAGATGTAACAATTCCAATCTTTCTTGGAAAAGATGTTTCCAAGAAAGATCATTTGTTTCAATACACACGTGTAGAGCTGAATCGTCAGATATACCGGTAGATATACAGGTACAAACAATAGAATTCTACCTGTATCTGACCATTCAGCACTAACAATGGCCGATTTTTGGGTCCCTTCAAAGGCACCTGATTATAATTTTCCATCCAGCCCGATCGACCGATAGCCAAGTCTTCTGCCAACATCGGTCGGCTCTTTTTCCACCATACACGCACCGAATATCGGACAAGAATTTGTTTGTACGATATTATCTGTGCGTCTATGGCCACCATAAGTTAGAAAGGAAATTATTTGCCATAGGCTTCCTACAGCCATCACACAGTATTCAGGTTAGATTCGCCATTACATTACTATTTAGAAGATCAATCACACAAACACATTGAGGAGAACACCAAACTAGGGCTAACTGAAGATTAAACAATCAAAATACGGTTATTTATATCACAGGTGATAAAAACCCAAGGCCTTGGAAACCGCAGAAGCACCTTCTTGTCATTTATTAAATGTGGATGAAAAGAAGCCGGCTAGCTGCTAGGTGTGCCCAGGGCTTAGACATAAGGATTCCCAACATAAACATTCCAACCACTACTGAGACTGGGAGCTGCAGGTTAGACAGAGCTGATTAAAGGAACCGGAACGCCAAAAAAATGAGTGTTTTAAAGGAAAGACAATAAAATGTAGTGTTGTCCTGCACTGGTAAAACTGGTGTGTTTGTTTCAGAAACTCTACTATAGTTTATATAAACAAGCTGCTGTGTAGCCATGGGGGCAGCCATTCAAGCACAGGATACACAGTAGATAACAGATAAGTACTACTATAGTTTATATAAACAAGCTGCTGTGTAGCCATGGGGGCAGCCATTCAAGCACAGGATACACAGTAGATAACAGATAAGTACTACTATAGTTTATATAAACAAGCTGTGTAGCCATGGGGGGCAGCCATTCAAGCACAGGATACACAGTAGATAACAGATAAGTACTACTATAGTTTATATAAACAAGCTGCTGTGTAGCCATGGGGGCAGCCATTCAAGCACAGGATACACAGTAGATAGCAGATAAGTTATGAAGAATCCTGTTTTATAATACTGAGTTTATGTGTTTTCTGCTGTGTATCCTGTGCCTTGTCTTTTTTTACAGCTTTGAATGGCTGCCCCCATGGCTACACAGCAGCTTGTTTATATAAACTATAGTAGTACTTATCTGTTATCTACTGTGTATCCTGTGCTTGAATGGCTGCCCCCATGGCTACACAGCAGCTTGTTTATATAAACTATAGTAGTACTTATCTGTTATCTACTGTGTATCCTGTGCTTGAATGGCTGCCCCCATGGCTACACAGCAGCTTGTTTATATAAACTATAGTAGTACTTATCTGTTATCTACTGTGTATCCTGTGCTTGAATGGCTGCCCCCATGGCTACACAGCAGCTTGTTTATATAAACTATAGTAGTACTTATCTGTTATCTACTGTGTATCCTGTGCTTGAATGGCTGCCCCCATGGCTACACAGCAGCTTGTTTATATAAACTATAGTAGTACTTATCTGTTATCTACTGTGTATCCTGTGCTTGAATGGCTGCCCCCATGGCTACACAGCAGCTTGTTTATATAAACTATAGTAGTACTTATCTGTTATCTACTGTGTATCCTGTGCTTGAATGGCTGCCCCCATGGCTACACAGCAGCTTGTTTATATAAACTATAGTAGTACTTATCTGTTATCTACTGTGTATCCTGTGCTTGAATGGCTGCCCCCATGGCTACACAGCACTTTATATAAACTATAGTAGACGTTCTGAAGCAAACACTGTAATTTTGCCAGTGCAGGGCACCAGTAGATTATATTTTATTTCCTAATTTTTTGGTGTTACTGTTCCTTTAAAGAGGATGGCTGAACACTTCCCCGGAATGTAATGAATTATACCTGCACAAGGTATTGAAATTCCATTCCATACCTCTGAGTACAATAGAAATGGGATCAAACTTCTGCAGTGCGGGGTATTTAGAAAAACACATTAATTTTGGATACACAGAAATAAATCTGGAGACAGTTTGGAGGTCATGCACTCACCTTAAAATAGCCCCCCTCATAAAGAGTATTGGGGGGCCCAAATATTGCCACTTCCCAATTGTACAGGTCACTTTCATCAACCAGAGTAATTCTAAATCCCTCCACTGGCTCCTCCTGCAGGGACTTCAGCTCCAGCATCAGGGCCTTCTGGGAGCTGGTCATCTGCTGGTGGGCCATGGTGGGCACAGAGATGAGAGGGTGGCGGCTGCTTCTCCCCACAGGGGGCAACGTGTGGGGGCAAAGAGATTCTCTACTGGGGCCACACACCAGCAACTGTGTCTCTTAGGGGCCCTTCTCTAACACAAGGCAGTCTCTCTCAGGGATGGGGGGTCTCCACTTGGAAGGGGAACTGGGGGAGACCAGAAAAATGGGTTGAAAGTGGGTCACTATTTGTGGAGCTCAATCAGTCTCTCTCAGGGGCCACACAAAGGCTTCTGTTGGGGCAGTGACTGTAGTTGGATTCAGGGGCCACACAAAGGCTTCTGTTGGGATTCAGGGGCCACACAAAGGCTTCTGTTGGGATTCAGGGGCCACACAGACAGAGAATGGAGCTGGGAATGGATGAGGGAGACACAATAGCAGTTCACTTGGGGGAGGGCCCAGCTTCCCACAGTAGAAGTGTCTCGGGGCCCCTAGAGCCACACCGGAAGTGCTTCCCTGAGGGGCCACAGTGTGAGCGGATGAAGGAAGGAGAGGGCACGGGGAGCTGAGCGAGTCCTGTCAGGTCCCACTAGAGGCGCCTCCACTCCCCGGCCTGTGTATCAGTGAGTCCCTGTGACTCCCCGGGCCCCAGTGTGTGAGTCAGAGAGCCCGGGCCTGTCTCAGTCACAGCAGCTCACGGTTCCCCGCTCGGGTGTCAGTAGAAGAGGAGTCAGTGCGGGCGGGGGAGCTTTCAGACTGCGGACTCTCTGGCGCTTCTAATCCCCAGGGCGCGGGTCAAACTATTCGCTTCTCTCAAACGATCTCTCCCTCAGCCGGACCCAACCGGGCTCCGCCTCTGACTCCTTTTGTGACGTCACACGCACGGCGCCGCACGGACACGCCCCGGGGAGGGTCTTAGTGTCAGACACGTGTGTGTCAGTAGCTTCTGTGCTGTCACTGTGTGAGGGGCGGGGTCTAGAGGTGCTGCGTGACGTCACTGCTGGGTTGTCTCTGTGTTTTGTACAGACTGTCCTGTCTCTCTGTGTTATTTGTACCGCTGTGTCACTGCTACTGTATTCCCTGTCAGTCTCACCGCTTGTGCCGACTACTCACTGCTGGGCACAATGACATGTGACTTCTAATATCCTTATCATTTACAGTAGGGGGTACATTATCCCTTATAATACATGAGTGATACTCAGAGTTCCCTGTATAACTCAGCCTGCAGCCTTGTGTCTTTATATGGTCACAGAACAACCCCTCAGTGACTTCTAATATCCTTATCATTTACAGTAGGGGGTACATTATCCCTTATAATACATGAGTGATACTCAGAGTTCCCTGTATAACTCAGCCTGCAAACTTGTGCCTTTATATGGTCACAGAACAACCCCTCAGTGACTTCTAATATCCTTATCATTTACAGTATGGGGTACATTATCCCTTATAATACATGAGTGATACTCAGAGTTCCCTGTATAACTCAGCCTGCAGCCTTGTGTCTTTATATGGTCACAGAACAACCCCTCAGTGACTTTTAATATCCTTATCATTTACAGTAGGGGGTACATTATCCCTTATAATACATGAGTGATACTCAGAGTTCCCTGTATAACTCAGCCTGCAGCCTTGTGCCTTTATATGGTCACAGAACAACCCCTCAGTGACTTCTAATATCCTTATCATTTACAGCAGGGGGTACATTATCCCTTATAATACATGAGTGATACTCAGAGTTCCCTGTATAACTCAGCCTGCAGCCTTGTGCCTTTATATGGTCACAGAACAACCCCTCAGTGACTTCTAATATCCTTATCATTTACAGTAGGGGGTACATTATCCCTTATAATACATGAGTGATTCTCAGAGTTCCCTGTATAACTCAGCCTGCAGCCTTGTGTCTTTATATGGTCACAGAACAACCCCTCAGTGACTTCTAATATCCTTATCATTTACAGTAGGGGGTACATTATCCCTTATAATACATGAGTGATACTCAGAGTTCCCTGTATAACTCAGCCTGCAGCCTTGTGCCTTTATATGGTCACAGAACAACCCCTCAGTGACTTCTAATATCCTTATCATTTACAGTAGGGGGTACATTATCCCTTATAATACATGAGTGATACTCAGAGTTCCCTGTATAACTCAGCCTGCAGCCTTGTGCCTTTATATGGTCACAGTTGGTAGTGGGAGTATTTAAATGAAAAGGGTGAAGTGTATGTGAAGCTAACGTATTATAGTATTGTACAATCATTACAAGAAGCACGGAGCATTAAACAAGGGCCAAGTCTGTTTGTTGTGTCCTCACTGATGTTTATGGTAAAATTCTGAAAGCGCTCAAGGATAACATTCTGTTCCAAACTTTGCTATACTGTATTGCTTTTTGTGCAGAAAGAATTGCACTGTAACGTGGCACATTATGCAATATCCTGTTTTTTGTTTGTTGGAGGAAATTCAAGGACTGTTTTAACGTGTTGTTCTGAGAGGTAGTTAGTGTAATTGCAAGCTTTGCAGCTACCAGAGCCATCAGATTAGGAAGAATAACCCACTAAAGCTGTCCAACTTATTACATGTAGTGGGGCAATTATTTTTCTTATGACATAGTCAAGGGCAGGATGGAATTAAAATGATGATGTCATACAGTGAAGTCTGTGCAGCCATTGAGCAGTTTGCGGGGCCATAAAGATCCAGGAGCCTTCAGTGGTACAGCTCTGAGCTGAAGTATAAAACTCATCATTCTGTTGCTACAAAATGACAATAAAATCAAATCACAGTGGCTCACTTATAGGTTAACTTTTAGTATGTTATAGAATGGCCAAATCTAAGCAATGTTTTTACTGGTCTTTATAGTTTTTGAATTATTTTTTGACTCTTTCCAGCTTTCAAATAGGGGTCACTGACCCCGTCTAAAAAACAAATGCTCTGTAAGGCTAGAAATGTATTTTTCTTGCTACTTTTTATTCCTCATTTTTCCATTCAGGCCTCTCCTATTCATATTCCAGTCTCTTAGTCAAATCAATGCATGATCGCTAGGGGAATTTGGACCCTAGCAACCAGATGGCGGAAACTGCAAACTGGAGAGCTGCTGAATAAAAAGCTAAATAACTCAAGCACTACGGGGCACATTTACTGAGCTCGAGTGAAGGAATAGAATAAAAAATACTTCGAATTTCGAAGGTTTTTTTTTGGCTACTTCGACCATCGAATTGGCTACTTCGACCTTCGACTACGACTTTGAATCAAACTAAAAATCGTTCGACTATTCGACCATTCGACCATTCGATAGTCTCTTTAAAAAAAAACTTCGACCACCTACTTCGCCACCTAAAACCTACCGAGCATCAATGTTAGCCTATGGGGAAGGTCCACATAGGCTTTCTAGCCAATTTCTGATCGAATTAAAATCCTTCGAATTTTTCCTACGATCGTTCGAACGAACGAATAGCGGTAAATCCTTCGACTTTGATATTCGAAGACGAAGGATTTTACTTCGACCCTAAGTAAATGTGCCCCTACATCTACTAAATAATAATCATACTAAAATTAACTCAAAGGTGAACAACGCCATTAAGGATAAGGGTATTCCGATATTGAAGAACTCTGCAATCAGAATTGGCAATAGGAATGTGTTTGTTAGGAACAAGGAATGTTTCAGTGTTTTTCCTTTGTTCATGGATATTGATTTGGGATTGATCCAATATTCTGTTAGCCACCAGCTGACAGAGAAGGGAAGGGTTAAAAATATGTATCCAGCTTTGTCCTGTACTGATTGAGAAGGGCAAGTACAGGTATGGGACCTGTTATCCAGAATGCTCGGAACCTGGGGTTTTCCGGATAATGAATATTTCCGTAATTGAATCTTCATATTTTAAATCTACTAGAAAATCATGTAAACATGAAATAAACCCAATGGGCTTGTTTTGCTTTCAGTTTAATTATATGATTATATTATTATTATTATTATTTCTTGATTTGAATCAAGTACAAGGTGTTGCTTGGTTATTACAGAGAAAAAGAAAATTAGCTTTAAGAATTTCGATTATCCAGATAAAATGGAGTCTGTGTGAGACGGCCTTTCCATAACTGGTAGCTTTCTGGATAACAGCTTTCTGCATAATGGATCCCATAGCTGTAATATATATCCAGCTCTGTCCTGTACTTGTTGAACAGAGAAGATCTAATAACATGAGTCCAGTTCTGTTCTGTGTTGATAGAGAAAATCAATGCTCTGTATCCATCGCTATCCTGTACTTTTAAAGAAAGGAAGAGCCAGTGCAGTTATGAGATCCATTATCTGGAAACCTGTAATCCAGAAATCTCAGAATTTTGAAAAGGAAATCTCCCATAGACTCAATTTTAATCAAATCATTACATTTTTTACAAATGATTTCCTTTCTCTTTAATAATAAAACAGCACCTTGTACTTGATCCCTACTTAGATCCAATCAAATGCTGATAGTAAAGGAACTTATCAGCTCTAATTTATGCTTTATTCTTGGGTTAGGGAATCAGGGGTTTATATGTAACACCGAGGGGCCCTGCTTCTTTTAAGGATTTTAGGTGAGATCCAAGACAAAACTGACTGGGAAACAAGTAGGACAGCTGCTTGTTAAACAGAAACAACTTTATTAATACATAAGCAGGTAGAAGGCAAGGCCAAAGCTAGGCACTGGCATAGGTAGAGTTAACTTAAAGGAACAACAAGAGATACACTGTGTTGCAATACTGATCTCTAACCTACCGTAAATAGAATTAATCCACCTGCCTGAGCAATGGCTGTGCAGCTACTTCTGCAGATACCCTGTATGTCCCCAATAAAATATGTTTTTTATATCCTTATGCTGTGTATATTAGATATTATATCCATGCTGCATGCACCTATTTACTACATATATTACACTGTATTCTATCAGTCTTTGTTCTTGCTTTAGTTCCCTTGCCATGAACTGAGCACTTTAGCTTTATTGTTTTACTTTTTAGCAAAGAGAATAACTTACTGATGTAGATGCATAACAGACTTTGAGCACTCTAGTCAGGCCATATAATAGGAGACAAATTACAGTTATAAAGGTAATGGAACTCTGAGTGTATAATAAAGGATAATGTACCCCTACTGTAAATGATAAGGATATAAGAAGTCACTGAGGGGTTGTTCTGTGACCATATAAAGGCACAAGGCTGCAGGCTGAGTTATACAGGGAACTCTGAGTATCACTCATGTATTATAAGGGATAATGTACCCCCTACTGTAAATGATAAGGATATTAGAAGTCACTGAGGGGTTGTTCTGTGACCATATAAAGGCACAAGGCTGCAGGCTGAGTTATACAGGGAACTCTGAGTATCACTCATGTATTATAAGGGATAATGTACCCCCTACTGTAAATGATAAGGATATTAGAAGTCACTGAGGGGTTGTTCTGTGACCATATAAAGGCACAAGGCTGCAGGCTGAGTTATACAGGGAACTCTGAGTATCACTCATGTATTATAAGGGATAATGTACCCCCTACTGTAAATGATAAGGATATTAGAAGTCACTGAGGGGTTGTTCTGTGACCATATAAAGGCACAAGGCTGCAGGCTGACAGATAGGATCTGTGCAGCCACTGGGACAGAATGCTCTGTTATACAGATAGCTAGAATCTCAGCTGCCATAAAGCAGGACAGGACTGCTGCTTACAATGGGGATCAGATAGGATCTGTGCAGCCACTGGGACAGAATGTTTTGTTATACAGATAGCTAGAATCTCAGCTGCCATAAAGCAGGACAGGACTGTTGCTTACAATGGGGATCAGATAGGATCTGTGCAGCCACTGGGACAGAATGTTCTGTTATACAGATAGCTAGAATCTCAGCTGCCATAAAGCAGGACAGGACTGCTGCTTACAATGGGGATCAGATAGGATCTGTGCAGCCACTAGGACAGAATGTTCTGTTATACAGATAGCTAGAATCTCAGCTGCCATAAAGCAGGACAGGACTGCTGCTTACAATGGGGATCAGATAGGATCTGTGCAGCCACTAGGACAGAATGATCTGTTATACAGATAGCTAGAATCTCAGCTGCCATAAAGCAGGACAGGACTGCTGCTTACAATGGGGATCAGATAGGATCTGTGCAGCCACTGGGACAGAATGTTCTGTTATACAGATAGCTAGAATCTCAGCTGCCATAAAGCAGGACAGGACTGCTGCTTACAATGGGGATCAGATAGGATCTGTGCAGTCACTGGGACCTCATGTGTGCTCATTCCACTAAACTAGATGTAAAGTTGTCCATGTATCACCATGATTCATAAAAGGTACTTGCCCCGTACATTCCACTCCAGTTTGAGGAAGGCTTAAAATAAACATCATGTCCCAAACAAATTGGCAGCAGATCTTGCAATTAACATGAGTCAGGCAGTTGCATTACAACAAAGTTTGTCTGAGGCTGCAGGTCTGCACGTTATTGGGGTGTCACCCAGAAGTTTAGGGATCAGAGTGAAGCTGAATGTAGGTAATTAGTGCAAACGAGATGCCAGGCAGAACCCAGGCAAACAACTGAGGGCAGGGTTGTCCATAGAATATTCTGAATACTTTTAAAGGGTCATTGTACTAAGACATTGTCAATAATCCTGGGGTCCGATAAATTAGCAGAGCCCCAGAGAACCCCAAATATTATCTGATTGCCTTGGTCACCTGGGCTCCTGGGCTGGGAAGTGCTACAGACTATAAGCAAGTGAAGGCCAAGCTTTAGGGCCCTCACAGTTACTACTACCCAATTTTCCTGTTTTATAATTATACTCATTAGTATCTGTTCCACCCTTCCTCTAACCTTCCCACAAACCTTCCTGGGGCTGAGAAGTAGGCACCGATATCAGACATAGGAGATTACTGGGCTCAACACAATCCCTTTAAGGACACCCTACAGTTTGGGAATCAGGCTTTCTTCATGCAAGTGCTTACTAGACATGGATAATTGCTCAGCATTACTAATCTCATGGTCTGACAATCCCTTTCCTGGTACAGGTATAGGACCTGTTATCCAGAATGCTCAGGACCTGGGGTTTTCCAGATAACACAAAGTACATTGGGGCAAATTCACTAATCTTCGCTTCGCTCACATCACCACACTTCGCCAGGACAACACTAATTCACTAAAATGTGAAGTTGCGTCCAGGGCGCCAAACGATGGCGAAGTTTCGCTAGCGTTAATTCGGCAAGAAAAGTGAAGTTGCGCTAGCGTTGGCTAATTTGCATACGGCGGGAAGTTAAATTTAGATTACACAAGAGACTTTTCGCCAGCGTTAGTCACTTCACCCTTTAGTAAATTTAACCCATAGACGGGGGGTCACTGACACTCTTACCATTAAAAACAGCCTGGTAGTAGCAATCTAAAACTGCTAAAATCTCAGAAACCACTAAAACTAGAAAATAAATGTAAATTGCAAAAGTGCTCAGAATTTGTTGCTTTATCGATCGCTTAATAAATATCGATGGATTAATAAAAAAAAAAGTCTGTCAGGTGTGGATATAAAGTAGAAACTGTCATGAGCCGGTGGAAAGTATCGTCCCTGCGTGAGCCATGTAGGGCAAGTGCATGAGCCAAATAAGTCAAGTGGCACACAAATATGCGGATGTGAAGTAGTTAATCCTGGGTGAAGGCCAAGGAACACCTGTTCCTAATTATGGGAATGAGCAGTGGTGTAACTATAGAGGAGGCAGACCCCACAGTAGCAGGGGGCCCGAGGAACAGGGGGGGCCGGACTGTGGAGTCTTTCCTCTCTATAGCTAATAAAAAACCCTCCTACGGTGCGGTGAAGAAGGTGGATGCAACGTGCGTGGGAGTGGGCGGGGCTGGAGTGGGCGGGTGGAGGCAGGACATAGGCGAGGTGGAGGCAGGATGGGAAGTGGGCGGGACCAGGGTTGGATCTCACGGGCAGCCGCTCCTAGGCCACATGGTCCTAGCTGCCGGCCGTGCTCCAGAGAAAGTGGCCGGAGCAACATGCCGCCCCTAATACTTTGCCGTCTGGGCCTTTGGGGCCTCGCCACAAATCCGGGCCTGGGCAGGAGGATGGGGATAGGAGTGGGCAGGGCCCCTTCTAGTTACGCCACTGGGAATGAGCAACCATAGTTTGTTTATCGCTATTTGACATTTACGCCTTATCCTGTTTCGTACATCCCAACATTTTGGAAATAAAAAGAGGGACAAAAAAGTTGCTGCACTAAGCCCTGCAATTTTTTTGACCACGCCCATTTGTGGCCACACCTCCTAATTACCATGTTAATTTTACAAAATTTGTCAGGTTATGAAAGTTTGAACATATTCCTGTGTTTTTTTTCCAGTTATTACAGTTTTGCAAATAAAGGTGAATTGCCCTCTAAGCTGTCGGTCTAACTTTTCCCAAGGGACCTGTTATCTTATATTGTTACACTTACTTTTTTTCTTATCTTGAAATTGTTACAATTACTTATTTTGCTTATCTTGAAATTGTTACAAAAGTATCTTATCTGCTGCTGTGGCTGTTCTGGGCTCTCTGCCAAAAGCCAATTAAGTTAGAAACTTTGTTTCTTTTTCTGGCTGTTCGTTGCAGAGAAAAACTGGACTTTCTAGTACAAATGAGGGACTGTGGGTTGAGCTGTCAAAAGAGGGACTGCCCCTCTAAAAATGGGACAGTTGGGAGGTATGCTGTTTCCCCATGCAGTTTTGGATGTATGAAGTAAAACAAAGACTTAAAGTGGCAGTTTGCACCTGTATTTTTCAAAATAAGCAACCGGTCCATTATGTAGGAGGCTTGTCCTTGCACAGGTTCTGCTTATTATCTGCCTCGCAGGAACCAGGAAGTTGGAACCATTGAGCGCCTTCCATTTCTCTGCCCTGTTTAGCTTGAGAAATAACAAAACAACCCGCCACCCAGATATTTCTTAATTAAAATACAAATTAGGAAAAATATCCTGTCCTGTGCTAAGACGTAGCCATTGTCTTTTCATGGGGGAGCCCAACAAATGGACACCCCATAAGGGAATTTCACTCTTGTGATAATGGAAATTGCTACTTCCTAAAAAAAAAGTTCCACAGTCAATTGGTGTCCATTAAGCAAATTGCTAAACAGAAATAGTGGAATGAACTAGGACATTATATAGTTAAAAATAAAAATGATTACATCAAAGGATTGGACCTGATGGACTGGTTCCTATTGAAATGTGATTATTATAGGATCTCCCTATATAATATCTATATAATATACATGGAGGCAGGTGGGAATCAGGCAGTAGAAAGCTCAGTAGCCCAAATCAAGCACTGTTACTGGAGTAGCCCCGGAATATTAATTCTCATGCTGAGTTACCATGGTAACAGTCGAGTTTCTTGGGCAAATGATGTTGGCCTTTGGGTGGGCTGTTTCAGTAGGAGAAACCTCACTGTCCCTCATACAGAGAGATGAGCGGTGTTGGGCTTATGTTTGTATCAAGCACAGTCATTTTTAGTTTAATTTGTGGATTTTGCTTTGTTCCTTTCCCTGGCAAATATTCCTACCCTAGGAGTTCCAGCCAGGGGTGAACCTGCTGGGGAAAGGTAGACGGGTCCAGTCAATTTCTGACCAAATTGCGATATACAATGTATTTCTTTGCCATCACATAAGTACCCGTCCCCCTTGGGTACCAACCGAAGTTTGGGTTTGGTAGAGAGTAGGCAGTAGATAATAAACTTGTCTGTAGCAAGCAATGCCAGTCAGCAGCATCAAGGGCAAATAAGGTCTTGAGTTGTATTAAATGGGGCAGAGAGTCACGGGAGGAGGGGGTCCCACTGTATAGAGCACTGGTAAGGCCCCATGTAGAATATGCCCTACAGTTTTGGTCTCCATCACTCAAACAGGACATTATTGTATTAGAGAGGGGACAGAGAAGGGCAACTAAGCTGGTAAAGGGAAAATCTTAGCTATGAGGAAAGACTGGCCAAATTGGGGATGTTCACTCTGGAGAAGAGGCGCTTAAGGGGAGATATGATAACTATGTATAAATATATAAGGGGATCATATAATAATCTCTCTAATGATTTATTTACCAGTAGGTCTTTCCAGCTGACACAAGGTCACCCATTCCGATTAGAAGAAAAGAGGTTCCACCTATTTTCCCCCGTAGTTCCGATCTTGACAAATCTACAGCTAGGACACTATCTCACCCTACCACAACCATTTTGCCCTGCAGTTGATATAATGACCTGCTGTCATTCTGTTTCCCTGGATTTTACCTCCATAAAACTATTTCATTTCCTAGTCCCCAGATATTACCTATGTGGACCCCTCAAATAAACCTTGGAAGCCAACCTTGGTTTTTTACCGCCATCCTCAGCTGCACATTGTTTTTTGGTTCTGAATATTTCAATAAACAACATAGTTATTCAGAAATAAATGTCACACTTTCATCTTACTGTTCACTCTTCTCAATGCCGTCCCCAAATGTCACCCTATTTAGCATTTCTGTTTTATTTTAGAAGCAGAATAAACAGTGGCATTTATTTACATGAAAGCTTCCAGTGGTTGGGCTGCAGACTGACTGAGCTATACATGTGCCTCCAGCATAGAAAGAAATGTGTCATGTATAATTCACTCTTCTCTGGGGATTCTGTTTCTCTGCATATAGAGGGGAACTTCTCATATTAAATATTTAGCTCCCAGAGCTTTAAAGCAATAGGCAAGATGCTTAATTAGATGTAATAACCCTTTGCACCTCCTGGGAAACATCTCAACTTTATGATCTTTAAATGGGACAAAAACCTCCCCTACAACTGGTTTGTGCTGTGCTTTATTGTTCATACCAGATCTAGGTGGGAAAAGTCTGGGGATAGCTGGTATATGAGGACATAATGGAGACATCAGGAAGCATGGTGACTGGTGAAACACAGCAACAGAAGAAAGAGAGGACAATGGGAGATAGTAGGAGATGTTGTGAACAGAAGGGCAAGATGGCAACAAAGAATGATGAAGATAATAGAGCCAAATGGTGACATCAGGGCAAGACATGGAGCGTAAAATAAGACAACAAAATTGAATGATGGCTACTAGGGTAAGTCAGCAATTTGAAAAAAAAATTAAAATAGTAAAGCAATTTGGGGAGCGTAGAGAAAGTAGAAAAAAAGAGAGTAGAAAGAGTAGAAAAAAATGGAGACAGTAGGGCAAGATGGAGATAGTAGGACAAGGTGGAGACAGTAGAGCAAGATGGATACAGTAAAACACAATGGAGACAGTAGAGCAAGATGGAGACAGTAGGGACAGGTGGCGAGCGTAGGACTAGATAGAGACAAAAGGGCAAGATGAAGACAGCAGAGCAACATGGAGACAGCAGGACAAGATGGAGACAGTAAGAAAAGATGGAGACAGTAGAGCAAGATGGAGACAGTAGCGCAAGATGGAGATAGCTTTGGTGAGGATCTGCTTGTGAACTGGCTACATAATGTGCTGGTTTCTTGGAAAAAATCAATTCAGGAACAAATGTATATGATATGCTTGCTGTGTCTTCATTTCTACTCATTATCTGCTGCAGCGGGGACAGTATTGTATGACCAGGGCCTCTCAGGTTCCCTCAAACTGAAAGCTGAACAAGTGAAATGAATCCGCCCAGTGCAGAAAGGCTGAACCTGAAGTATGAAGGTGAATGGACCAATGTGACATTAACGAAAAGTTCATATTATTCCTATGGATAAAGAAAGCAAATGGGCGATTTGAAACATAATTGTGTCTCTTTATAGGTCCCTGGTGAGGCCTCATCTGGAGTATGGGGGCAGTTTTGGACTCCAGTCCTTAAGAGGGATATAAATGAGCTGGAGAGAGTGCAGAGACTAAGTGCAACTAAACTGGTTAGAGGGAGGGAAGAGTTAAATTATGAGGGGAGACTGACAAGCTTGGGGTTGTTTTCTCTGGGGGAAAAAAGGCGCTTGTGAGGGGACATGATTAGACTTTACAAGTACATTAGAGGACATTATAGACAAATAGCAGGGGACCTTTTTACCCATAAAGAGAATCACGTACCAGAGGCCTCCCCTTCAGACTAGAGGAAAAGAAGTTTCATTTAAAGGAACAGAGTAGGGGGTTCATCACAGTGAGGACAGTGAGGTTGGGGAATGCACTGCCGGGTGATGATTCAGTTAATGACTATAAGAGGGACTTGGATGATTTCTTGGACAGACATAATACAAAGGCTATTGTGATACTAAACTCTATAGTTAGTATAGATATGGGTATATATCATTTATGTGACAGTAGGGAGGGGTGTGTGTATGGGACTGGGTTTTCATTTGGAGGGGTTGAACTTGATGGATTTTGCCTTTTTTCAACCCGATTTAACTATGTAACTATATATGTAACTATGTAACTATATATGTAACTATGTAACTATATATGTAACTATGTAACACATACAGACAGCAAGCTTTGGCTATGCACATGGGGACATCTAGCGGAGTGGCAGCTGTAGAAAGAAATAATTGGGGATGGCAGACAAGGACAAGATGGAGAAAGCAAAGCAAATTGGGGACAAATGGGTAATAAAAAATGGCAAGATTAGGAAAGTCAGGCGAGGTGGGCTCCAGGTAGGGTTGCACCTTTTCTGGAAAAAAATACCGGCCTTCCTATATATTTATCTTTTTTCCCTATTAATAACATTTTTTCCCTATTAATAACATTAATAACATTGGCAACCCTAGCTCCAGGTGCTCCACTTTCCTTCCACACTGCTAAACATACAGGTTAATGTTTCAATAGAAATCCCACGCAGGAAATTCCTTCCCCCTCTGGAAGGTGTCATGTTGCTGTAGAACTGTGATCCCCAAGTAAATATGGCCGTCATGACCATCTCCCAACGTTTCCGCTCTCCGTGCGCTTCCATAACATCGAAGCGTGACAGTTCAATGTGCGACGGATTGCGTCACGCATGCGCCAAATATTAGCCAATCCGGAGCTGTATGAAGCAGGGGATACCACATGTGGTGGTTCTGTAAAGATGCAGAATAAACGGAACCGGCCCGGGGCACCTGAGCAGGTATCAGTCACTGGTGGGAGTGGAGAGAGCAGCTCATTTAATGTAGGGGTCCCAAGGCCTGGAGTAAATAGTGGGAAACTGCCACATGGGCACAGACTGACACAGGAGGACACTGACACTATAACATGGGCACAGACTGACACAGGGAGAGAGGGAGGGACTCGGGACAGATCTGAGGTTCTGATTGGATCATGTTGGCTCAGGGAAATAAATGGTTGGGTAGGAAGAGATGGGAGGAGTCAGTGGGTGCCAATGAGACCCTGTAAGACTAGAGTGGCACTGGGTATGAGGGAGGTCTGGGAGACTGTAATACAGGAGGATTAAAGAGAAACTGTAGCAGGAGCAAAGGGTGGATGGACGGAGGAGTTGGGAGGAGAGGGTGGCTCTGTCAGACGGGTGCTGCAAGGAGAAGGTGACATGGGGAGGGACTGTCACAGGGACAATCTGGCAGGTGAGACTGGCACTATGACATGTGATGAGACTTTGCAGGAAGACTGGGGGGGCACATTCAGTGTAGTATTAGTGATGTGTGTGTGTATTGGGATATGTCACGCGGTGTCAGTCTGTCCTTATATTATATATGCACTGTGTGCAGCTCAGCACTAATGTGGCATCTGAAGGTCAGAGTTGCATGTGTGGTGGATACACAAGAACTGACGATCAGTGTGATATTTGGTGCAGTGTTTATGTGTTTCTCTTACTTTATCTCCTCTCTCACCAGGAGGCTTCTAGTGATGATGGAGCGATGTCTGACAGCTCTGACAAGATGGAGGTTTCCCAAATTAAAGGCAAATCTGCTGTCAAGAGGGCTCCTGAAGCTGACGACCTGCTGAGACCTGTAAAACTGAATAAATCTGACTTATACAAACCTCCCACCAATGAGGAACTGAACCGACTGAAAGAAACAGAGAATCTCTTCCATACCAACCTCTTGCACATGCAGGTACTCTCCCCTCCTCTGTTGTATATATATTTATTTATTTCTAATCGAATATATATGGTATCCGGACGCTGCACTGTGAACATGGTGTGTGAAATCATTGGAGATTTCAGAACTTGCTCGAGGCTACAGGGAGTTGCCAGTAGAATCAAACACAGGCCGCTGAGAGGCCAGTGACTTCACCACTGACAGCTGGTTCATTACTGTTTAGTAAAACTGTCAGTGGGTGGCAGTTTGCTTGCTGCCGTGTGTAACTATAGTGGCAAATATAATGTGCTCATTCCATTGTGTGTTCTGCTCAGTAGGTGACGGAGCGTTTGGTTTTCTTCTTTTCCCCGGATAGAGGAACTCTTGCAAGACGTCAAGCTGAAAGAGAAGAGGAGGAAGACTATTGATGGTTTCCTACATGAAATCAATGCTCTCCTCGGAACAATCCCTGAGAAGCCCGAGACCAATGTAAGTGCACAGCACACTATTTCCACAGATTTCCAGTGCCAATTTAAAGGGCAAGTCAACCCCAAAATAAAAATTTGCAGCTTTGCAATATATATTCATTCCAAATTTGCTATGTTTTTCAAGTTATTTGTATATGTACTGCTTTTGTCCCTTTCTATTCTCTACCCTGATGTCTAAGACTGTTGATACATTGTAAGACAAGGCAGGTGATTAACAGACCTGTCTTTTGCTGGGGAACCAAGACTGTTGCAACATTGTTTAAAAAGTAACAACTGGGAGTTAAAGGAAAACTATACCCCCAAAATAAGTAAGCTGTAAGTAAGTAAGTAAGCTGTATCAGAAAGGCCTATATAAATACACCAGTAAACCTTCAAATATTGCTGTTCTGAGTCCTCTATCAAAAGAAACAGCACATTTCTTTCCTTCTATTGTGTACTCATGGGCTTCTGTATCAGACTTACTGTTTTCAGCTTAAACCTCCAGGGCTTGGGCTTGAGCATGCTCAGTTTGCTCCTCTCTCCCTCCCTTCCCTGCTGTAATCTGAGCCCAGAGCTATCAGTGAGCAGGAAGAGACTCAGGCAGGAAGTGATGTCACACCAAGCTAATATGGCAGCTGCCATCCTAAACAAACAGAGAATGTCTAGAGCTGTTTACTCAGGTATAGTAAATCATTCTGCAAAATAAATATAGTGTTACAGTTAGTGTTACAGTTTGCACTATTGTGGCTAATCTATTGGCAATAAATTGCTTCGGTAGCTTTCCTTCTCCTTTAAGTAACCGTTTATATCATATTTAGTGACATATTAAAGAATCTTACCAAACTGATATATATATATATTTAAGTAAATATTGTCCTTGCCTTGAACCACCTTTTCATAATGGTCCGTGTGTTGCCTCAGAGATAAGCTGACCAGAAATCTGAACTCTGTCTGTTAATAGGCTCATATGAGCTAACATGTGTGGTTTGTTTGGTATGTTTGTGTGCACCGTGAATCATATGATCCCAGGGGGCGGCCCTTATTTTTTAAAATGGCAATTTTCTATTTAGGATTACCCAATGGCACATACAACTAAAAAGTATTTTATGAAAATGGTTTATTTACATGAAGCAGGGTTTTACATATGAGCTGTTTTATGCAATATCTTTTTATAGAGACCTACATTGTATGGGGGGTATAGTTTTCCTTTAAGCCAATGCTGCTTTCAATAGCAATTGTTTTTACAAAGCACTGAAAATTTGTATTGCATGTATATTGGGAAGTTGTTTAGAATTATGTTTTCTTTTATTAGGTACGTTTTTATTTTGGGGTTGACTTGCCCTTTAACTGTACAGTAAGAGAGTGCCAAAACTCAGAATGAATGAAAAGACAACTCCCAGCATCCTCCTCTATACTGCTGTAACTGTCAGCCATGTGATAAATAATTCCTTACCTGATTCGCTGCTTATATCAGACCGAAAACGGTGGTGGCTACTATGAGATTAGGGTGCGTTGGTCAAAATACATCATACTCTTTAGCAAATGGACCCGCACTCCTTTGATCTTGATTCAAACGTGTTTATTTTCAATGCATATGAACTGAAAATAAACACGTTTGGTTCACGATCAAAGGAGTGTGGGTCCATTTGCTAAAGTGTATGATGTATTTTGACCAACGTAAGGACTGTTGGCTTCCATTGCACTGACGATCTCTCCTACAGCTGACGGACCAGTCGTGGCTTTCCAGCTCCATCAAGGTTCCTTTTCTGCAAGTCCCGTACCAAGTGAAGGGCAAATTCAGCAACATGTCAATCACTCCAGTTTGTCTCAGGAATACAACCAGGCTCAATGATTAGATAATCTCCTCCCATAAGGGGAGGATGTCAGGGTTTTTACCACGGATCTATGGGGAAAATGGTTACCAACGAGATTTACCATAGCAACCAATATAATGTCCAGAAGTAACATTTCGGTTCACTGTTTTTAATCAAAGCGTTAATATATAGTGAATAAAGTACCCCCTCTTGTAAAATATAAGGATATTATAATTTACCGAGGAGTTTCATGACCATATAAAAGTACGAGGCCGAAGGCTGAGTGTTTTTATACAGGTCATGGAACTCCGAGGTAACTTCTAATATCCTCATATTTTACAACTGGGGGTACTTTATTTATTATAATACACAAGTTTCAGTGAGTCATGTGACAGAAATGACATCAGAACTCACCGTTTATAACTGATGACATCAGAACTCACCGTTTATACGGATATAATTAACAGGATATTCATGGCTTTTGTGTATTATATGTGTATATAGACTTAGATGAATGCCTGGAAAAGCATATTTTAATTTATACCATTAGGAGAGATTGTATTTCTAATTTAAAAATCCAGTAACTTTCCCTTCTGAGAAGTGCTTGTTCCAGATCACTCTTTCTGATGCCTACATTGATTTTTTCTATGGCCCAGAACTTTAAGGGGCTGATTCACTATGGGTCGAATATCGAGGGTTAATTAACCCTCGATATTCGACTAGGAATTGAAATCCTTCAACTTCGAATATCGAAGTCGAAGGATTTAGCGCAAATGCTACGATCATACGATCGATGGATTATTCCTTCGATCGAACGATTAAATCGAACGATTCAAAGGATTTAAATCCAACGATCGAAGGAATATCCTTCGCTCAAAAAAACTTAGGAAAGCCTATGGGGACCTTCCCCATAGGCTAACATTGACTTCGGTAGCTTTTAGCTGCCGAGATAAGGGGTCGAAGTTTTTTTTAAAGAGACAGTACTTCGACTATCGAATGGTCGAATAGTCGAACGATTTTTAGTTTGAATCCTTCGATTCGTAGTCGTAGTCGAAGGTCGAAGTAGCCCATTCGATGGTCGAAGTAGCCCAAAAAATACTTCGAAATTCAACGTTTTTTTACTTCGAATCCTTCACTCGAATTTAGTGAATCAGCCCCTAAGTCTGCTGGATTCATATTATGGTATTTTTTAAAATGCCAAGTAACTGTAGCTAGAGTTGCATCTGTTTTATCAGTCTTGCCAGCATTGCGTATAGAACTGCAATTCTGCTGAACTCTTATCTTCAGCATTTGGGGTGTCATAGCCACATATTTCTTGCCACACGGGCATTCCAAGCAATAAATCACTCCCCTGGATTTGCAATTAATATGGGAATTGACATTATGATGTTTACCAAATCTGTCATAAAAGGATGTAGTTCTTGACATTTTCCCACACATGTTGCATTCACCACATGGAAAACATCCCCTATTACTCGCCACTTTCTGGGGATTTTTAAAATGACTATTGGACAATATGTCCTTTAAATTCGGACTTCGTTTATAGCAAATTGAAACTCTTTCATCAAGAATGGTACTCAGTGTTTCATCCTCTTTTAGAATCGACCAATGTTTATTGATAATATTTTGTATAAATTGTATTTGACAACTGTTTGTGTTGTATGTGGTGATAAATCTCGCTGTATTGTAGTCAGTGGATTTCTCTTTTATCTGTAATAATTGTGACCTCTCAGTACATAGGGCCAGTGGCATAACTAGATATTACTGGGCCCCACAGCAAATTATTTTTCAGGCCCCCAAAATGTTTTGGGGTTGACTTGTTTCTCCAATATTTATTGAAATTTTATATGAATTAGGGCCCATGGGGCCCCTATACCTCCTGGGCCCCCCCTGCAGCCGCAGGGTCTGCTTCCTCTATAGTTACACCCCTGCATAGGGCTCTATGGATTTTAATCTGACTTTTAGTTCCCTGGCCTGTTCCTTAAATATTTCAAAGGAAGAGCAATTTCTTTTCAGGCGTAGGAATTCACCTATTGGGAAAGACTTTTTCACTGAATAAGGATGATAGCTGGAGAAGTTTAGCAAGGAATTAGTAGCGGTTTCCTTCCTATAGTTCCTAGTTACTAACTTGCCCCCTTCGTTATTAATTATCATGAGGTCCAGGAAGGAAATCATGGATTCTGATACATTGACAGTCAGTTTTATATTGAGATTGTTGATATTAAGTTTGTCAACAAAATCTAGGGCCTCCTCTTTTGTGCCCAACCATATTAACAGGATATCATCAATGTAGCGAATCCATTTTAATATCTTCTTGGTATAAGCAGACATCATTTTTCCGTATACTATTGTCTCCTCCCAAAACCCCAGAAATAAATTAGCATATGATGGGGCACAGGAAGTTCCCATCGCGGTCCCCTGGGTTTGTAAATAGAACTTCCAGTTAAAGGTAAAGTAATTATAGTAAAGGATAAACCGCATTAACTTCTCCAGAAATATGATCGTTTCATCTAGTTCTCCCATATATTTTCATCAGAAAGTAGTGTAGAGCAAATATTTGGGAGAACTAGATGAAACTATCATATTTCTGGAGAAGTTAATGCGGTTTATCCTTTACTATAATTACTTTAGCAGAATATCAACAGACGTTGAACTTGGATAAACTCTATACGAAAGTTGTTCTGATTTACAGGAAAATCCTGGCTCAGCTTCTTGGTGGCAACTAAAACTAAGGATACTGTGATGTGGTCTAGACCCGTGACGGGTAGAAGATGCTAGCCTGCTGGGAGTTGTAGTTTAAAGGATAATAAAATCTTTAAAGGATAAGTAAACCTTTAAAATAAATGAATGTAAAACTGATGAGGGGACTATTCTAAGCACTTTTCTAATTTACATTCATTATTTATTTATTTTTTTTATTCCAAGATATTAAGGGATACATGTACTGTTAATATGAATGAATTGTGTTACAACAGCGCCACCTGCTGGTCATTTTCCCACCAGTCTGACCAGCAAGTAGTCAAGGAAGTTGTCAGGAGAAAGAAAGAGGCTGATGTTCTTCTGCTTAGGAATAAAATTAGAAACCTTTCTCACATCTTTCCTAAGCAGAAGAACCTCATCCTCTTTCTTTCTCCTGACAACTTCCTTGGCTACTTGCTGGTCAGACTGGTGGGAAAATGACCAGTTTTACATTCACTTATTTTAAAGGTTTACTTATCCTTTAATAAACACGGCCTTGCTTCCCTAATTGGGCTGTGACTTGGCTTTTGTGCAGGATGGCTACGTGTTCCTTGTGCAAGTGGCCTATCACTGGGAGCCGCAGTACATGAAGGAGATTGTGACCCCCGAGGGAATGCTGAAGTTTCTCTTGCCTAATTGGGGGACACAGGCACCGTGGGGATGAAGATCCTGCAGCTGGAGATGGACACTAACTTGTTAACTTGTGACTCCTGCTCTGGGCTTCATCCCCTGCCTCCTCCTGTTACTTCCAGTTTTCTTTAGTGTCCTCAGAAGGAGAAGACACAGGAATTTTTGTGGCTGGAGCAGGTGATCAAGGACTCTGGTCAGATCATGCCACATTAAGGGCCACTGATCCATTCAAGAGCCCTTCCAGCTGACTGAGTATTTCTCTGCCCGACAGCCTTCCCGCTCTACGGAGGTCTGCAGGCTTGCTCCCTGATCCCCCTGCGCTGGATTCCCGCTCTACGGAGGCTGCACCAGTGGTATACACCATATTCTGGTGCTATACATATATGTGTTTATATATAGGTTTATATACTTTGTATGTAAAACTATATTATAGGCACATATTTATCTTTCAGGGTGGCATATACACACCATAGAGGGCATATCGTCAGCTGGCTACAATTGGTGAGTATACTCTCATCTCTTATCCCTCAAATGCTGTTCTCACCTTGCTTTCTTTCCCTAAGCTCTCTCATGGGTGGGGGACTCTTTTTCTCTCTTTTGGATCCTGAACAAGATATGCCTAGAACACAAAAGGAGGTTGAGGGCTTCATACAGGCGGTACTTTCTACCCTTAACGTTGAAGATACCGTTTCCACCGTTGAACCCGGCAAGAATATCTTTAAGAGACAAAAAAAGAGTTCGTCCATATCTCCAGCATATGAGCAATTAGAAGAGATAATCAAGTCACCGAAGTCTTCCAATCAATAGTAGACAGGTGCATACCTCCCAACATTTTGGAAGTAAAAAGAGGGACAAAAATTTTTTTTCCGCATGTAGCGCAGCAATTTTTGACCACACCCCTTTCTGTGGCCACACCCCCTAATTACCATGTTTGTTTTACAAAATTTGGCAGGTTATGAAAGTTTGAAAATATTTCTCCTTATCTAAACTGTGTTTTTGTGTCTCAAAATTGTTACAAAGTATCTTATTTGCACCTGTTAGCTGTTCTGGGCTCTCTGCTAAAAGCCAATTAAGTGAGAAACTTTGTTTCTTTTTCTGGCTGTTCAGTGCAGAGAAAAGAGGGACTTTCCAGTACAAATGAGGGACTGCGGGTTGAGCTGTCAGAAGAGGGACTGTCCCTCCGAAAAAGGGACAGTTGGGAGGTATGCAGGTGGGACATCCCCATGGTGCCTGTGTCCCCCAATTAGGCAAGAGAAAGAGAGATTTTTGTACTCACCGTTAAATCTTTTTCTCTTGTCCTATATTGGGGGACACAGGCCTTCCCTCCCTGTTTTGACACTGTTCTTTACTATGTATATAGTTGTTCGCTAAAGTCTTATAATCTTATTTTACATTTAATATGTTATTGAGGGGTATCTTGTGATCCTCTTCGGTTTTGGGTTGCTATGCTCCTTCTTCGGTAGAAACTGGAAGTAACAGTAGGAGGCAGGGGGAGGAGTCACAAGTTAACAAGTTAGTGTCCATCTCCAGCTGCAGGATCTTCATCCCCACGGTGCCTGTGTCCCCCAATATAGGACAAGAGAAAAAGATTTAACGGTGAGTACAAAAATCTCTCTATCAGGACACTGCGGAGTCCCTGCAACTGGAAACGGAGACCCTTCATCTGCCGCATTTGACCAGCACTTTGCATGGGTATGTGGCACCCCTTAGTGTCAGCTTAAGTGTATTGCACCTCTCTGTATTAGGATTGGGTAAAATCAGAGAAACTGACCAGCGAGGGTGAGGATTTTGTGATGTGTTTGTACCAATGACAAATAATGACAATGGCCATTGGGGGGCGCCGCTTCCCTGGAGTTTGTGGAAGAGACTAAACTTCTTGTTCTAACAATGGAACATTATGTCGGCTCCAAATATGCCGATAAACAAGGAGCCCCTGGCTGATTAACCTGTCAGTCTATTATAGTCCGTGTATTCGCAGTATTATTTTATTCTATCAGAGTTGTATGTAGTTGCTGTCTGTTGGGGGTAGGGTTCAGAGACTATAGGGCAGCTAATTGTAGATATTGTTGAGCTATAACTCTCCTGGCACGTTATTCTGGGAGTCATAGACGAACAACATGCAGCTCTAGAGGGTTACTTTCTTCACTTTATGAGCCTCTAGATCAGGGGTCAGCAACCTTTACTGTCAAAAGAGCCATTTTGCCCCCAGAAAAATAGTCTGGAGCCGCAAAACATAACAGCTTATAAACTTTTAAAGGTTTTAACTTTTTTTTAATTTCAACTGTTACAACAGAATACAACAAACAGAATTGCAGTGTGTATGGGTAGGGCTACTTTGAAATAAATGCAACACTGAATAGCCCTATTAAATGCTGGTGTTCTCATCTGTTTAATGTGACTTCTGTTTCTGTAGCTCCATGTTGATCTTCCCTATGTCGGGGCTGTAAGATGTGACTTTGATCTTCACACAGGACTGTAGGCTTTTATTTCTTAAAGGACAAGGAAAGTGTAAAATAGAACAAGGCTAGAAATGCTGTATTTTGTATACTAAACATAAACATGAACTTACTGCACCACAAGCCTAATCAAACAAATGATTTATGCTTTCAAAGTTGGCCACTGGGGGCTGTCATCTTGTAACTGTGTTATACATCTTGGCCTGACCCTGACCCTGCACATGCTCAGTGTGATCTGGGCTGCTTAGGGATCGTCATAAACAAAGCTGCTCGAGTTCTGCATTAGAGTCCTGCAGCGGGTCGGTTACCCGCAAAAACCTGCAGTACCATGCGGGTTTTTCATTGAAGTTCAAGGTGCGGGTATACCCGCGGTTCTGTGGGTTTGCGGGTCGGGCTGCGGGTCTTCTCAATATTAATATTTGTTCCTTTTTTCTGGTCACGTCCACTTCCGATGATGTCATTTCCGGTACACAACGACAGCACTTCCGGTTTTACTCCCTTTTTTTCCTGATCATATCTACTTCCGATGATGTCACTTCCGGTTTATAATGACAGCACTTCCTGATTCTTGATGGTCAGCGGGTCGCGTGTCTGGGTTGCAGAGAAGGTACTTGCGGGTCGGGTTGCGGGTCCAAGCGGGTAAGAATGCGGGTGCGGGTTGCGGATTGCAGGTTGCGGGTACGGGTCGGGTTCGGGTCCCAAAAAATTGACCCGCGCAGGACTCTATTCTGCATGGCAGGTAAGTAAGGCGGGAGCTCCCCCTGCTGTACATAAGTATGATTGTTTCCCTGCAGAGCAGTTAGGGACCGTCTGACAATTCCTATCCACAGCAGTAAACAAAGGGAGAATTTCACTGCATACAGTCAGGTTTCTTATAAAAACTGTACACATTTTTTAATTAGAGTATATTGGAGAAAGGTTTATTTTTCATTAAAGAAAGTAAAAATCGGATTTTATTGTTTTGCCCTTTCTTGTCCTTTAAGTGGGAGTGATATTTGGATTTTATGAAGTTCATATTTGAGAAAAATTGCTTCCATAAGTATGTTGAGCCAAAGATGGACAGGACTCCAAATGCAGACTTTTTCATGTTCATATACGTGTCGGGAATGGCACTCCATGTTTCAAAAACAAGTTTGTCGGGTTTGGGGAGGGTTTCGATATCATTCCACTTGTGCTCTTTAGCGAGAGTTCCCTTCTGTTGAGCGATTTCTTCAAGATCCGCTGTCAGGCTTTTGAACTTGGACAGCCATAACCAGAAGTCTTTATCCGCTATGTCGGCCAGTTCCATTTCAAGATTGGGCTGATTTATCCTTGTGAATGCGGATATGTTCAGCAGGGATGGGTCGATGTTATGTCTTGAGCAAGCGACCCCTGTCACTCCTGTGATGACTATAAATCCCTCGCACTTGCTGGCGGCGTGAGTGTGCTACTCTTGGTTAGCCAACCATTAGCTTACAGCGGTCGCACACTCAAGAAGCCACTAGCAGGTGCGAGGGCTTCATAGACCACAAAGCCACAAGACTGAGCCGCAACAGGGAGGATAAAGAGCTGCATGAGGCTCTGGAGCTGCGGGTTGCAGACCCCTGCTCTAGATCTACTAGCACTGACAACGTTCACCTCCGACCCCTGCATGGGATAAACAATGGAAACGATAATTTTGCTCCCTCAGTGAAATGACTGTTTTCTCCAGACTCCACCAACAGCACCCTGCTTTCGGGGTTACATCTCGGATGGCCAAACGCTGGATCCAAAGCCAACTGTTGGGTGACGTTTGTGTGTGTGGACCTCCTGGTGGCACATCTGTTCCTCCACCAGCACCTACTCTCCCCCAGGTAATGTGTGTGATCCTGTGGACTGGACATTTATCTGATCCTTCACCCCCCCCCCATTCTCTTCCTTTATTATAAGAGCCCACTTTTATTTCTGTTTTAGGTTTTAAACCACCTGTTCTGGTCTGTACCCCCTTTACATCTACCCTCGCTCAACTCCCTGTCATGTTCATATCATTCTACTGATCACTGTCTGGGCCTGTTTGTTAACTGCATTCAATTAGGATTTCTGCTTTCTTTGCAGCTCTGCCCTGATTGGCTTCCTGAGGTTCCTGCACCTTCTGGTTACCTTCGACTTGAAGAACAGCCCCCTCATCGTAAATCTGAATGGAGAGCTGAAGGTGAGTTTTTTATAAATGAATTAAGCTGCCGGACTTGTTATGGAGTTGCTTGGGGTTTTGCAGTAACATCAGCTTCATATCCAGCTTCTGACAGCTGCTGTTCTTCTGCTTAGGAATAAAATCAGAAACCTTTCTCACATCTTTCCTAAGCAGAAGAACATCAGCCTCTTTCTTTCTCCTGACAACTTCCTTGACTACTTGCTGGTCAGACTGGTGGGAAAATGACCAGCAGGTGGCGCTGTTGTAACACAATTCATTCATATTAACAGTACGTGTATCCCTTAATATCTTGGAATTAAAACAAAATAAATAATGAATGTAAATGACAAAAGTGCTTAGAATAGCCCCCTCATCCGTTTTACATTCACTTATTTTAAAGGTTTACTTATCCTTTAACAAAAGGCTGCTTATTGTTTGCACAATGCATTCAATCACAGGTAACAAGTAAAGCGGGCACTGAAAACGGGTTGTAAATGTAGTCCCTGGACTAATCGCTAGCTCTGCTGCTATACATCCAGACCTTTATCTCCTCAGGTGCAGAGTACACAGAGATCCAGAACGACTTTATTTCAGCCCGTGCCCAGCTCCCCGTCATGTTCATAGCAACCCCAAAGGACAAGAAAGATTCTGTTTGGACCAAGAACCAGCCAACTGCACAGGTTAGTGCCACTGTTATTAAGTCCAGTGATGATGTTCTGCTCCACTCTGCCCCGGGTACAGGTTTGCTCTGAATCCAGTGATGGAGTTGCCATGTGTCAACCCTAGTCGGGCTCAAGACTGAAACTCCAGCAAATATTGAAGCTGCTGCTTTACTCTGGTTCTCACAGTCCTAATACTTCATGTTAATGTTTAGCATTCGGCAGCTCTAGCAATATCCATGTAACTGATTGCAGGAAGCACAGCTTTTAAAGGGGAACTATCATGAAAATGACAATTTAATATAAACATCATACTGAAATAAGAAACTTTCTAAATACAATCAATTAAATATTCTGCATTGTTTCTGAAATAATCAAGTTTATCTTCACTATTCCTCTCTCAGCATCTGTTTCTCTTCATTCTCTCTTCATGCAGCAGTTGGGTGTCAGATATTCACTGACAGTTACATCCAATATATCTTATAGGGGGGCTCCTTTCCTAGCAGATGAATTAGAGCTCACTCAAATAACTGATTCCAGTACAAACAAAATCTAACAAAATAACTACCTTTTGCACAAATCCTGCATGTAGAGAGACATGATGTCTGGTGAGTTTAATAGAGTGAGCTCTAATACATCTTCTAGGCAAAAGGAGCCCCCCTATAAGATATATTGGATCTAACTGTCAGTGAATATCTGACACCCAACGGCTGCATGAAGAGAGAATGAAGAGAAACAGATGCTGAGAGAGGAATAGTGAAGATAAACTTGATTATTTCAGAAACAATGCAGAATATTTAATTGATTGAAAGTTTCTTATTTCAGTATGATGAAGCTTATATTAAATTTTCGTGATAGTTCCCCTTTAAGCTTATTGATATTGACTTTTCAGGAGCCCCAATTAAGCAGGTGGTGCTGTTTTTTTCTGCCATGGTTACCTGGCCCATGGGTGAGACTTGAGCAGGTAAAACAGTCACTTCCAGTGTAGAATGCCCTGCTGGGGCTTGTACTTGCCTGGCATCATGTTCGCTGCCAATGCTGTTTAGTTCAGAAGAATGGGAGAGCCGGGCCGAAGAGCTGTGAAAATTTGAGCCAAAGGCAAAAAGCTGTTAAATCCAAAGGTGTGACCCATATTCTAATCTGTCTGCTTTATTGGCATTAATTCTGGGCGAGACCTGCTGAAAGGCAAAGGAACCTGTCAGAACTGCTCTCTGGGTCTGTTCTGTCTGACGTCCATGTTTGTGCCAAATATCTTGCCTGGGGCTACTTGTGTCTGGCACGTAATGTGACCCCCCCTAAAGCCCCAGTGTCCCTGCAGGTTACATCACATTACCCCCATTCCCCTTATTACACTGCACCCCCTGTGCTCAACACCAGCCAAAAATCACATTTCAATCATATTTGTATTGTTTGTGTCATGCACATTTTTTTTGGTAAAAATTGTTATTATATTGGGGAGATCTCATAGAGAACTGACCCCACTGTATTGTATCCAGTATATCCGCTGTCAGCATAAACGTGTGCCCTATTGCCCAGCTGGAATGGCCGACCCCTTGGCAGAGCAGCTTGGTTATATAAAGTGCAGTAGAGTAAACAGAACGTTTATTACTGGTCCTTTAAGGACCCTGGGCCTGAATTGAGACTGACAGCTTGAAAAACATTGCAACATGGGGCCGGTAGTGACCTGTCTCCTTCTTCTTTTCCTATTCAAAGGGAGGCGGCATTATGATAAAACGTATGATTTTGTTATTTAGTCCAATAAATCTGAGTACAAAAAACTTGTTTTATTTATAGAACAAAGTGATTGTGTGCAGTGAAATGGGCTGAATGATTCATTGCAGGGGCTCCAGCCTGTTGTTGGAGGGGGTGTTGGGGTTCACTGTGAGTTCTAGTTATAAAGCAGCTGGAGGGCCACACATTGGGCCTATATCATTTATACTGTAGATCAAAAGGAACATTTTTATGCACCCCCCCACATACAGATTCACTTTTTCTTCAGCTTTGCCCTTCGTTGTTCAGTATTCCAGGGAGAGGAGAGTAGAAAGGCCCCATTGTATGGTCGGGGCCCCATTGTATGGTCGGGGCCCCATTGTACGGTCGGGGCCCCATTGTATGGTCGGGGCCCCATTGTATGGTCGGGGCCCATCTAGCCACAGTGTTTGCCACATCCCGTCTGTGTGAGGGTTAATGAGGAATTCTCGATGCATTTAAGAGCCCAGGCAGGTCCCAATGTGTGTAAAGGGTTAATGAGGAATTCTCGATGAATTTAAAAGGGATGTAAAGGCAAACAAATTAAAATGCCATTTTTACTTGTGGAATGAAAAAGAAATCTGTCTCCAATATACTTTAATTACAAAACTTCTACCGTTTTCATAATAAACCTGACAGTATGCAGTGAAATTCTCCTATCATTTAACTTGCTCTGACAGCTGCAGATGGGAAACTTAGGGGGTCCCTAACGGCTCTGCAGGGAAACAATCACGACTATAAGGTAACGGAGCCAATGGGTTCTACCTATTCTTCTGTTTCACCTTTATATGTATAAAGCAGCAGTAGCAGGACTACAACCCCCAGCATCCTTAGCAGCACTTCCTGCTGCACTACAAGCTCCAGAACCTTCTAGAATTCTTTATGTAAATGAGCTGCTACACACACAAAGTCTCTGAAGAGCCCTGACCCACGTTATTGGCATTTATGTGCTTTATAATTGTATTATTAGCCCTTCCCTGCAGAGCTTGCAATCTAATTGGAGCAGGTTGTGCCACGTCTGTTCCCTGAGGCTTTGTAGTGACGTCCTGACTGTGCCGTCCAATCCTCATTATATGTGACGGGATTCGACTGGGAGGGACCAATCAACTAGTCTGGTCTGCACTTGGGCAAAGCGCTGGCAGTTGTGGAGGACTGGCAATTCCCTGAGGTCACATGTTCCACAGAAATGAAGGGTGCTGGGAGTTACTGGACTGTAACGGTTTCATAACACACCGGCCCCGACCTCCCAGGATCTGTCCAACGCACTGACCAAAAGGGCTGACACTTGTTACAAGTAGTTATTATTGCCAGGCTGGGGCCCCCCATATTTACTCCATGTAATAGAAATCAGTATATTCCTCTCAGTGCCCAGCAGGGGGCGATGTTACTGCTTGTGCTTTTAGTTACTAACAGAACACCAAGAGCAGGGACAGGAATGTACATAAGGGGAGTATCACAGAGAGTAGGACGTAACATTACAAGTACCTGTTTGCTTAGTGCTTGGGCTTGAGATTGTGTTTCCAGCAGAGCAGAAGAGCTTGCGTTTCAGGGTGGGGTGATCAGGTGACCCCAGCCTGCTTCGCCCACACCATAATAACAGTCACTACAAGTAGGGTTGCCACCTTTTTCAGAAAAAAATACTGGCCTTCCTATATATTTATCTATTTTCCCTATTAATAACATTGGGATCACTGACCTTCCTATATATTTATCTTTATTCCCTATTAATAACATTGGGATCACTGACCTTCCTATATATTTATCTTTATTCCCTATTAATAACATTGGGATCAACCATAATTTTTATTGGCCAGGCCGGTTAAAATACCGGCCAGGTGGCGACCCTAACCACAAGCCAAGTGACCAGACCCAACAGTGTGCCCAGGACTTTTCATTAGAAGGCAGATAATAGGTACCACCCCTACAGCTGCCAGATTGGAATGTGCCATTGTTTCCAGGCTGGCAATGAGAAGCACAATCTCAATCAGTCGGGTGCTTGCAGTCCAGTTGCACTGACCCAGCTTGGATATTAAGGGGTACAGACCTCCCTGTGAATTTCCTTGGACTGAATAGGATGTCTATTTAGGGCAGTGGAAACATTGATCCCCCCCGGACACTATTGTGCACTAAATCCCACCCCAACACACACTCACACACACACACTCACACACACACACTCTCACTCACACACTCTCACTCACAACAGCAGAAGTCATGATGTGCAGGTCCCAGTTCTCATGGGAATTCTGATGGTTGGAGAGAGTTCACCTTGCAGGAATTTCTCTCATCCAGTCCCTTTAGCAATAAATCACTGGACTAACTGGTTCCAGGCAGCTTTACACTACCCCCACCCCCCCAGGGTAAATCTGTTCTTTCAGGAGAAAAGAGGCTGATGTTCTTCTGCTTAGCAATAAAATTAGAAACCTTTCTCACATCTTTCCTAAGCAGAAGAACATCAGCCTCTTTCTTTCTCCTGACAACTTCCTTGACTACTTGCTGGTCAGACTGGTGGGAAACTGACCAGCAGGTGGCGCTGTTGTAACAAACTTCATTCATATTAACAGTACATGTATCCCTTAATATCTTGGAATAAAAACAAAATAAATCATGAATGTAAATGACAAAAATTCTTAGAATAATCCCCTCATCAGTTTTACATTCACTTATTTAAAGGTTTACTTATCCTTCTTTCACTGCGTTGGATGGCAAACTATAAATTCAGTAACAAAGTAGGGACTTCTTGTGATGCTCTGTCCTTCCCAGATGATCTTCCGGCCGCCCCTAGATTTGTGATCTCCTGATCCGCCTGAACCCCAAGCAAATCACGTGCCAGCGAGAGGCCGTGGATCAGCCGACAAAGTCGGTCTTCCGAGGGACGTTAAAAGAGGGGGCGCAGGTTAAAGACCTGATGTTTCCTGTTGTGGGTTATGATCCTGTGCAATTGTACCTCCAGGAGCTCCGAGTAAGTACTTGGTGCTCCATTCCTATTGGTCACAATCATTAGAATAGATGGACCTTCCACAATTGCCCGTTATTGACCTTGCTCAGTCTCTATTCTCCCAGCCTGCTTTGGTGTTTAGATAGTTCTGTTTGGCTTCAGATGCTTGTCTGCTACTGGTATATGTTGGGAGTTGTAGTTTAAAAGCAGCTGGAGGGCCACACACTGGACATCCCTAATCTAAATCTGTGTGATCTCTGTTGTACCTTAGGAAGCGTATGGTGAGTTTGCTCTGTTCTTCCATGACTTGCACGGAGGTGACGTGATCGGTGTGCTCTGGAAACCATCAAGCTTTGAGCCTCAGCCATTAAAAGTAAGTGTGGGTTTAGCTGCAGCTGATTGGCTGTCACCTCCACTGTTTCATGGGATATGCCAATTTATAACCAATGAGAGGATTCGAATGTTCACAGTGCTAGAGCTGTAGCCAATCAGAGCACACATAGTAATATTATGCTCCAATAGATTGTGACTCATGTAAGTGTATAACACTGAACATCGGCTGACAGAGGATTCTGGGATTTGTAGTGTAAGAACAGCTGATGAGCTTTAGTTTATGAGGTCCAGAGGGGCTGCATGATGGAAGCCAATCACCTTTTTATCTCATATCTTGTACCTTGCAGACGACCAATGTGAAAGGCAGAGTGATGGACAACAAGAGCGACAATCCCCTGCTGGTGCCCAATGCCGAGGCCTTTATACAAGACTTTGAGATTTTGGGAGAGGGCCTGGTGGCAAGTGTGGAGGCACAAACAGAGAGGTGGAACATTTGATGGACATTCCTGAAGACACATATATAAACATATAAGGAGAATATCTCCAACGCCTTCCTGTTGTCTAAGGAAGACACTTTCTATACAATGGAATCTCTTCTTCCCATGGACTCTCTGTTAGACTTAAAGGAAAATTGTCTCTCAAAGATATTTCTGCTCCATTTACTTCCAAATAACCGTCTAGACGTTGCACCATTCTTCCTCCTGTTTGTGTTGCCTCTGATGATCTGCATGACACTAAGCAAACAGAAACTGCCACCTAGGTTCCTGATACTGTGTCTCTCCCATAGAGAAGGGAACCCACCTGCTGACGCTCTAAAGATGTGTATAATGGGGGCCCCTTTAATGTTGCCATTAAACATGCAGCACAGCCCAGAAACATACAATCTTTGGTCCCAGCACAATGGTACCTATTAGCTACAGAAAATGTCTACATTTAACGGGTTAAAGTTCTGTACCCCTTGTCAGTGAAAGAGTTAAACCTTTGTTAGGAGAACTATAGGGAGTTGTGATCCAGGAAAATCAGGAGCCGAATGATGAAGAAACAGGGAAACAGTAGGTTCTGCCTTGATTAGTGGAAGAGCCACATTGACTTCTATAAATTTTCCTATAAAAGGCTTCAGGCCAATAGCTGCACCTTTGACGAACTCAGAAACTCTTTCTAATTTACCCTGATATCTACAATATCATTCCCTTTCCTTCATTGGCTGATGCTAGGCCGGCCTCCTTTAGCAGTCTAGGTTTATGCTCTGTAATTGGAGCAGGATCAAGAAGGAACAGGTTTAACTGCAGATGCTGGAGAAGATAGGACTAGACCCCAGGCTACATCTCATTATTGATGCAGATGGAACAACACCTACACAATTAAAGAATAAGTAAACCTTTCAAATAAGTGAATGTAAAACTGATGATGGGGCTATTCTAAGCACTTTTCTAATGTACATTCATTATTTATTTTGTTTTTATTCCAAGATATTAATGGATACATGTACTGTTAATATGAATGAATTTTGTTACAACAGCGCCACCTGCTGGTCATTTTCCCACCAGTCTGACCAGCAAGTAGTCAAGGAAGTTGTCAGGAGAAAGAAAGAGGCTGATGTTCTTCTGCTTAGGAATAAAATTAGAAACCTTTCTCACATCTTTCCTAAGCAGAAGAACATCAGCCTCTCTCTTTCTCCTGGGGGTGCTAAGTTGTTAGGCCCCCCCCCCCAGCATTTCTAGTTGCTTACTGCCTACCCCAACTTCCACTCAAAAAATGCACTGCCCGGGCTAATTCTATTATGACCACGTTGCCAAGTAGTTCCATGTCCTTTATCCGTGGGTTCTTATATGTTGCTGAACTACAACTCCCATAATCCTTCTATAAAGGGTCAGTGCATGCAGAATTTTTTTTTTAAATTAGGGAGTCAAGGTTAAGAAACCGGGACCTACTTTTACCAGTGAAGAATTTTTAAAGGTAAACTTAAGAGTGAATAGTGATTATGAAATACATAGACAGCAAATGAGTGTACATACTTGATCATGTACTAATGTATGGAGCGTTATGTTCCAAATGGGAAATAATCAAACAGAATTGAGTAACCTGCAGCAGTACCGGCATCTCATTGGCTAATACGAGGTGTTTGCGTTACTCTGCCTCATTTTCCCGAGAATTAAAGCTGTTTGGGGCGTCTTTCTTTTGTTCTGGGAGGATCCTGGGAAAGTCGTTGGCAAGTGGAGTCTTGTTAGAAGGACAAGTAGCTGCTGTGATTCATCTGGTGCCTTTTCTACACTTCTCAGCGACTGTGTCTGGCCCTGCTACATCTCAATCTCACTTAAAGTCAATCCTAACTAAAGAAGTAGGTAGAAATGTTGTACATGATGTTTTGTGCTTCTGTACCAGCCCAAGGCAACCACAGCCCTTTAGCAGTAAAGATCTGTGTCTCCAAAGATGCCCCAGTAGCTCCCCATCTTCTTTTCTGCTGATTCACTGCACATGCTCTGTGCTGCTGTCACTTACTGAGCTTAGGGACCCACTCACATTATACAGTACACATAGAATAGAAATGTCACAATATAAGGCTGATTAGTAATTAATACACATAATTACTACAAGGCAGCACAGAAACCAGTGCAATTAGCATCAGAATTGAATAATCAGCAAACCTGTAGCATCAGTTTATATTACAGCCAGGGAAGCTCATTTTCTGCTGGATAATTAGTGACGAGCCCTAAGCTTAGCTTCTCAACAGCCAATCAGAGCCCACTGAGCATGTGAGTGTCACAGACACTTTCCAAGATGGTGACCCCCTGTGACAAGTTTGAAGTCCTGGATCATTGCTGCTATTGACAAGCTCAAACTTTAGCCTCCTGCAATAAGTTCACTATATAAAATAAAATAAAAAATTTTTTAGCCACGTTCATTTTTAGGGGTTTTGTTCTCCTTTAAAGTGTCTTGCAAAAGTATACTGGCTCAGAATAGGTCTCTTTGAAACCATTTTAATGTCTTAGTTTATTCCCTTATGTATTAAGGCCCAACCTATGTGGCAGAAAACAATTAATAGTAGACAAAAGCTTTTCCAAAACCTACAGACACTGGCAGCAAACGATCTCACGTAACAAACAAGTAGGCACGAGCAGAAAATGAGAAATTATTATTGTAGTTATTTTAGGTACAGTATATCAACAGTAAATACATGCGGTTGGCAACGTGTCTCCATTAAATTATGTTAATATTTTGGTTACAGGGGACCAATGTGCTTAATCATCTCTCTTCCTCATTATAGACCATAAGGGAGCCAGAGTTACACGACCTACTCTGTAGTAGTACATATGGCACAGCCCAAACAATTTGTCAGTGGTTGATTTTTAACGACAAGTTAATATGAACAAGGCCCCATGGCCTGATGGAAACATACCACTAAATACATAAAGCAGAGGGTCTAGATCTTTTTATGAACTCATTCAAATTTAAAAAAGCCAGGGAGCCGAGCAAGCAAAAAACATTTCCTGGCAGATAAAGAGTTGTGATTTGATATTTAACTTGGACTGCCTGTCTGTAGGAGGCTGTTTTTGGTGCTAAACTTGTTTCTTTATGACCAAACTTGTCTCCAAACAATGAAGTAAAACATAAACACCTGCTTTGGGGCCACTTTGAGCAACATTAAAAGTTGGGGATCACTAGCTTATAGTTCAGTTTCAGCCAGTCCACTATTGATTTTTCCCAGACTACCTTTCATCTGGTAGGAAACCAATGAATAGGAGGAAAACCAGAGGAAAAAAATCCCAAGGCATTATGATCTGAACCTGGCAATTACAAGCCGGTAAGTCTGACAAGTTATTCGATGGCTTATTAAGGAAATACCTGTATATTTAAATTGTGGAAAATTGCATCATACAATACCTGACTCCTGACAATGCCTGGAACTGCATTTTAGGATGCAAGGCATGACCGTAGCCACATATCCATGGAAACGCATGTTCTTCAGCTTCTGATGAAAAAATGAGGGGTGGAACACAGCAGTGAGGATATGTGATTTTAGAAGGTCTCTCCAGGCATCTCTATATATAATTTACTGATGGGCCACCCACAGGTGTCTGCTGCTTGACCTATAAGAGGCACTGAGCTCCCAGCCAAAGATACAAGGGTAATAGAAATTTGGGAGATTAGAGGCCGCTGTTGGGAACACAATCACTACTAAAGGATAAAGAAGCCACACACAACAAGGTTCTTTTGTGCCAGATCAGTTCCAACGCACAACAGCCCAAGCTTAAACTTCAAGTTTGGAGATAATAGGATTAGACTTCATGGAAAGAGATGGATACAGAATAGATACCAAATATGTCTAATTGGAAATGACGGTTATTTTCTATGCTCAGTATCTTCTCTTGCTCTCTCTGTCTCCCTCTATAGCTTTCTAATGATACAGCAACTCCCATGATGGTCCTTTGATGGGTACTGGGTCATCTCCATCTTACCCCCAACTGAAGAGAACAAATATATAAGGGGCCATAATAACCCGATGCAAGCTGTTATCTTGCTGGCGGCCTCAGACAGAAACATAAAAAAATAAGGAGTATCAGTTGTAGTTGTGTCTTCATGTACCACGACAGCTAATGGAGAGGAACGTTAATGATACTGAACTTTCATTTTTTAGTTAGAGAAGATTAATGAAGGCACTGGAGAATAATATGGAAATTGAAGCTCAGGCACCATCAATCTCCACTTACCAGATAAAAGAGCAATTAAACTGAGAACCAACCATGGCGCTAAGTGAATTTATCTTAAATGAAGATGGAATTTACTAGAATTGTGTGTCACAGTTACAATTATTGGTGTTGAGAAGGTAATGTAATGGAAATAGCTCTGTAGAGTAGGTGCAGTCTGGTAACAGCCTACTGTTTTACATGGACGGTTTATGGTTTAATGGTGTTACGGCACCGTATGGTGCAAAAATTGCATTGGTGGACTACAATGGTTTTTGGCTCCGTCTCTGTGTTACTCTGTGTCTATCACCCCATCTCCAATTCTGTAAGCTGTTACCCCATCAATTCTATAGTACATGGTTAAGTAGCAATAGTGAAGTCCTGGGAGCTGAGGCCAATGGAAAAGTAACCATCTACTATAGGATTGACGAGGGTAACTGCTTACAGTATTGGAAATGGGGTGATGGAGCCAATCAATTTACTATTGTAGCCCAACAGTAACCACTCATTGAGAATGCCCTATGGCAGTGCTTAATGGCAGTGCTTATCAAATTGCATAACTGGCTTTTCTTCTGGGGCTTGGAGCTATGGTAGGGGGCTCAGTAGAAAGTCCATTTAGGGTAAGAATAGGGAGAATGTCTTTCTGCTTGTCTAGACACAAGACAGCCTAACTTGAAGGTCAACTAATGTGAGATTGTAGGAGAAAATGTATATTCTTGGAACTATGTGAATGACTGACACACCAGTGTGTTCTTGTGTGTAATACTGATATGAGCGAGGGGGTCCCTTAAAAGGTGGGATCTCCAAAGGGGACTTGAACCGAAAAAGTCTAGCGACTACTTCTGTATAATGTTGTATATAGTAGTACCAGTACCTAGAAAACTACCACCATAGCAGGATCCAGAGTTAAACCTTCCTCTATCCCATGAGACTAAATTGGCACCCACGGTAGAGGTTTGTTTGCCTTTTGCGCAGATAAACATGATGACAAGGAGTTTGGGAATTCCGCAATTAAAGGCCAAGTTATTACATGCCTATGAAACAAGCTGCAGGAAAAGAAAGGGGACACGGTGTTCTGCACAGGGGTACGGTTAAAGGACCAGCAACAATATAGTTAGAATGTTCAAACAAGTGTCTTTTTTGTTCCCTACAATCACCTTTGTACGAAACAAACCACCTTTCTTGTGTTCCACCGATCAGCTGTCCCATTACTGGAAATAGTCTATTATTGTTTGTTGCAACAAGTTTTAACTGGGGACTTTTTTATCTATGCGATACTGTGAGATATCTAATATTGTCATTTAAGTCATTAAAAGGAAGTATAAATACTCATCTCCAGCCAAGATGCTTTCATTTCTGCATTATTCTCATTCTTCTTTACTGCTAATTTATATTGCTGCTCTCACACACATCTGCTACTCTCAATTGCCAAAGGCTGCCTGGTTGCTATGGTTATAAGGCCCTAGCAACTAGATAGCTGTAAAAAAAAACTCTGACAGCCGAAACACAAAAATGGTAAATAAAAAAAGACTAAGTGCAAAGTGCTTTAGAATACCACTGTCTACATCATACTAAAAGAGAATGTCAAGGTGCAATGGAATCAGGGACTTGTGGGAAATGCTGGAACAAACTAATATTTATTTAAGGCTTTCTTTCTTTTTTTGCAGAAAAATAACCGAATCCTGCACAATAAAGTGTGTCCTTCCTTGCCTTTTTTCAAAAGTCCCGATACCAGACCCCCCTGCATGGCTTCTGCTGGGTTTAAGATTGTAAGCTCTTTTGCACAGGGCCTTCCCTCGCCTTTTGTACCGGGAGTGGTCATTATATATGTAACTTTTTATGTCCTTTGTATGTAATTCAAGTGATCTCTTTGTATAAACACATTTATTTTACAGCGCTGAGCAATGTGTTGGCTCTCATGTTAATTCATGTTAATAATAATAATAACAACTCCCAAAAGGGGGCCCCACAACTTGTTTTCTCACTCTTCTCTCCTGAATTCTTCTATCAATCTGTTCACTCAGTTGAGCCCCATCAGGGAATCTGGCATCTCCGCCCGCACCAGTTCATCCTTCATTATCTCGACAGTCCCTTGTGGAAGTAAAATATCTGAGCCGTCTCATTCCACCTTAGAACACCCACCTGAGGAATTCCGCCGCATATTCCGCCATGGATCAGTTCCCTTTGTGCAGGTGCATCAAGAACGCTTCGGCTGTGGCTTGGTGATTAGGAAATACAAAAGGGGGGTTGTGGGAGCACTCACATTGCTAAGTAGAAATATATATAAGTATAAGGGAAGTGCTACTGACATATCCAAATGGGTCAGTCTCACACTGGGCCCTTGTCTAAGTAATTCAGTTTATATGCAAGTGCATGTATTCACAAAGACAGGGGTTTTTAGTTACAAAGTTATGAACATAAAGTTGAAAAGCCACCATAGCACGTCAAGGTAAACCCCATATGGCGGTCCCTAACTTGTTCACCTCCAGTCATAGTATTGAGGATCCTATGCCTCTCTGCATAATAGCGATTGGTGATTAGGGTCATCGAAGTCGGAAGTGGGGGTCATTTTTTTCAATATAGGGAGACACACAAGTCAGAGCACTTCAGTCTACAGCTTAATGATTAGTCCCGTCAAGTCGTTACGGAAATGGAGGAGGTAAATTCAAAATGCAGCCGACATTGGGTTAAAAACCCTAAATTTCTGTCTATCTCCAGAAAAACAGGGTAGCTCAATATTGGGGTTGGGTCAAGACCCTGAGTCAGTTGGCAGGCCCAGACTGGCAATCTGTGAGTTCTGGGTCTGCTGTAAAATGCCATAGACAATCACTGAGGAGTGGGCTGGTGGGGGACTGGTTGGGCCTCTGTGTACTTGCCTGTTTTGACTCCTAGTCCAGACCTGCAGTTGCGATTGTTAGGTGAGAATTTGGCTTTGCACTTGCTGCCATTGGGTCTGCACTTGCTCCTGCAGGGTCTGCATTTGCTGCAGCTGATTTTGTACTTGTCTTTCTGAGTTTTCCAGATGCTGTGCTTGGCCTTGAATCATCTCATTCAGACTTGTAATCGGTGCAGAGTGTAATTACCTGAGTATCACGTCCAAGACTTTTGGAAGAAGAGAATTACTTATAGAGGGGGTAATTCTCCGGTATACAGACTCTTTTTTCCAAAAGTATTCTAATATTACGCAGTAATATGCTGCAAAATTGGTTGTGCTTTATTTCACACTACATGTTTCGAGACTAGCTCTTTATCAATTTGTCCCTTATATAGTGGGTATAGATTGTATATATGTTGCACCCTTCTGTGCTGTTTTTGGATACCTTTTTCTTGAAGTCCTGGGATCCAGGCAAGATGGTGACAGTAGAACAAGGCAGAGACAGTAGAACAAAAAGACAACAGCACAAGATGAAGACATTAGGGCAAAATGGAGACAGTAGGGCATAATAGCAAAAGTAGAAGAAGATGGTGAAAGCGGAACAAGAAGGAACAGTAGAACAAGATAGTGACACTAGAACAAGTCAGACATGTAGAGCAAGATGGTAACAGTAGGGCAAGATGGAGACAGTAGGGCAAGTTGGAGACTAGGACAAGGTGGAGACTATAGATGGTGATACTAGGATAGAGTGGAGACAGTAGGACAAGATGGAAACAGTAGGGCAAGATGGAGACAGTAGGACAAGATGGAGACAGTTGGACAAGATGGAGACAGTAGTACAAGATGGAGACAGTAGAACAAGATGGAGACACTGGGACAAGATGGAGACAGTAGTAGAAGTTGGAGACAGTAGAGCAAGATGGAGACAGTAGGACAAGATGGAGACAGTAGAACAAGATGGAGACACTGGGACAAGATGGAGACAGTAGGACAAGATGGAGACAGTAGTACAAGTTGGAGACAGTAGAGCAAGATGGAGACAGTAGGACAAGATGGAGACAGTAGAACAAGATGGAGACACTGGGACAAGATGGAGACAGTAGGACAAGATGGAGACAGTAGTACAAGTTGGAGACAGTAGAGCAAGATGGAGACAGTAGGACAAGATGGAGACAGTAGAACAAGATGGAGACACTGGGACAAGATGGAGACAGTAGGACGAGATGGTGAAAAAAGAACAAGAATGCACAGTATAACAAGATGGAGACAATAGGGCAAGATGGAGACAGTAGGGCAAGATGGAGACAGTAGGATAAGATGGAGACAAAAGGACAAGATGGAGACAGTAGGACAAGATGGAGACAGTAGGACAAGATGGAGACAGTAGGGAAAGATGGAGACAGTAGGACAAGATGGAGACAGTAGGGTAAGATGGAGACAGTAGGACAAGATGGAGACAGTAGGGTAAGATGGAGACGGTTATGTTAGTAGGGTTATATCAGAGTTGTACAATCTGTGGCACCTCAGCTGTAGCTGAAACACATCTCCCAGCTGCCAGAAGGGCCGTTGGTAGTACAATCATACTTTATAGAATTAATCAACCCTGCCAAATCTAGAGATGGCCCTGGTTTCAACTCACAGTTTCTCTAATCAAAAGCAGATCGGCCTTATGATTTCACAAGAATGGTTTAATAAATCTCTAATCTGTTCTAAAGCAATTGGCCTGATCTGATAAAGAGATTAGACAGCAATCCAGCATGCTGAACCCATAATGACTGGGGCGCACCCTCCTCACTGCTGCTTGCCCTACTCTATGTGTAATATACAATTATACAGAGAGAGACTGTGCCCAGTGTAAGCTCCACTCATGTACTCTCTAAAGGGAAACCATATGGCAGCTCCATATATAGAAATACAGAGAGGGAAACTTAATAAACTATACACAGTCCATTAAAAGAACTTCAGATGTAGTACAATGAGACTGAATAATGCCCCGCATCCCTGTAGTATCTGTTTCAGCAGCCAGTGTACTTTACATTGGCCCACCTGGGCACACAAAGTGTTGAATGAATAAAAAGAAAAGAAACACCAATCTGGAATAAAGAAGAAATGTGTTTTTGAATTAAGTGCATTGCAAGCTCAGACAACAAAGGTTGTGCCAATATCGATAGCATTTCACTGGCAGGGGTGCGATGCCAGCAGGGATAGATTTCTCTCTTTACTTGGCACATGTCATACACATGCATTGCCTCCACTACTTGTTAGTGTTACTTGTTAGTATCAAAAACATACAAATTGCTGGTCCCAGCTTATAATTTCAAACGTGGTATCGCTGTAGATTCCTAGGAGCCTGTGCCACACTCCCAACGGTATATGATAAAGTCAGATTATTGGAATAAACAGCTTCAAACATTACACTTGAAAAAGGGTTTTACCCGAAACATGTAGTGTGTTGCACTGCTAATAAAAACACATGCAGTTTGAAAATACTGCTTTGAAGCTGTTTATTCCAATAATCTGACTTTACTTGTTAGTATGAGAGGAGCATTTCTATGACTACAGTCTATCTATTCACTTCCTATCTGTACCTTCTGCTCAGTCTGGGTTACTCCTCACTCCTACTCATATTGTGCAGTATGTACAGCATGGCCCTGCCCTAAAACTATTACCCCACTGTTACTATAGGCACCATCTCTCCCTACTATACCTGCTATCCCACAGTCACACTCCCATCCCAGAGACTATTATCCCACTGTTACTATAGGCACCATCTCTCCCTACTATACCTGCTATCCCACAGTCACACTCCCTTCCCAGACACTATTATCCCACTGTTACTATAGGCACCATCTCTCCCTACTATACCTGCTATCCCACAGTCACACTCCCTTCCCAGAGACTATTATCCCACTGTTACTATAGACACCATCTCTCCCTACTATACCTGCTATCCCACAGTCACACTCCCTTCCCAGAGACTATTATCCACTGTTACTATAGACACCATCTCTCCCTACTATACCTGCTATCCCACAGTCACACTCCCTTCCCAGAGACTATTATCCACTGTTACTATAGGCACCATCTCTCCCTACTATACCTGCTATCCCACAGTCACACTCCCTTCCCAGAGACTATTATCCACTCTTACTATAGGCACCATCTCTCCCTACTATACCTGCTATCCCACAGTCACACTCCCTTCCCAGAGACTATTATCCACTGTTACTATAGACACATCTCTCCCTACTATACCACAGTCACACTCCCTTCCCAGAGACTATTATCCACTGTTACTATAGACACATCTCTCCCTACTATACAACAGTCACACTCCCTTCCCAGAGACTATTATCCACTGTTACTATAGGCACCATCTCTCCCTACTATACCTGCTATCCCACAGTCACACTCCCTTCCCAGAGACTATTATCTACTGTTACTATAGACACCATCTCTCCCTACTATACCTGCTATCCCACAGTCACACTCCCTTCCCAGGGATTATTATCCACTGTTACTATAGGCACCATCTCTCCCTACTATACCTGCTATCCCACAGTCACACTCCCTTCCCAGAGACTATTATCCATTGTTACTATAGGCACCATCTCTCCCTACTATACCTGCTATCCCACAGTCACACTCCCTTCCCAGAGACTATTATCCACTGTTACTATAGACACCATCTCTCCCTACTATACCTGCTATCCCACAGTCACACTCCCTTCCCAGAGACTATTATCCACTGTTACTATAGGCACCATCTCTCCCTACTATACCTGCTATCCCACAGTCACACTCCCTTCCCAGAGACTATTATCTACTGTTACTATAGACACCATCTCTCCCTACTATACCTGCTATCCCACAGTCACACTCCCTTCCCAGGGATTATTATCCACTGTTACTATAGGCACCATCTCTCCCTACTATACCTGCTATCCCACAGTCACACTCCCTTCCCAGAGACTATTATCCATTGTTACTATAGGCACCATCTCTCCCTACTATACCTGCTATCCCACAGTCACACTCCCTTCCCAGAGACTATTATCCACTGTTACTATAGACACCATCTCTCCCTACTATACCTGCTATCCCACAGTCACACTCCCTTCCCAGAAACTATTATCCCACTTTTACTATAGACACCATCTCTCCCTACTATACCTGCTATCCCACAGTCACACTCCCTTCCCAGAGACTATTATCCACTGTTACTATAGGCACCATTTCTCCCTACTATACCTGCTATCCCACAGTCACACTCCCTTCCCAGAGACTATTATCTCAATGTTACTATAGGCACCATCTCTCCCTACTATACCTGCTATCCCACAGTCACACTCCCTTCCCAGAGACTATTATCCACTGTTACTATAGGCACCATCTCTCCCTACTATACCTGTTATCCCACAGTCACACTCCCTTCCCAGAGACTATTATCCATTGTTACTATAGGCACCATCTCTCCCTACTATACCTGCTATCCCACAGTCACACTCCCTTCCCAGAGACTATTATCCCACTTTTACTATAGACACCATCTCTCCCTACTATACTTGCTATCCCACAGTCACACTCCCTTCCCAGAGACTATTATCCCACTTTTACTATAGACACCATCTCTCCCTACTATACTTGCTATCCCACAGTCACACTCCCTTCCCAGAGACTATTATCCACTGTTACTATAGGCACCATTTCTCCCTACTATACCTGCTATCCCACAGTCACACTCCCTTCCCAGAGACTATTATCTCAATGTTACTATAGGCACCATCTCTCCTTACTATACCTGCTATCCCACAGTCACACTCCCTTCCCAGAGACTATTATCCACTGTTACTATAGGCACCATCTCTCCCTACTATACCTGTTATCCCACAGTCACACTCCCTTCCCAGAGACTATTATCCACTGTTACTATAGGCACCATCTCTCCCTACTATACCTGCTATCCCACAGTCACACTCCCTTCCTAGAGACTATTATCCCACTGTTACTATAGACACCATCTCTCCCTACTATACCTGCTATCCCACAGTCACACTCCCTTCCCAGGGATTATTATCCACTGTTACTATAGGCACCATCTCTCCCTACTATACCTGCTATCCCACAGTCACACTCCCTTCCCAGAGACTATTATCCACTGTTACTATAGACACCATCTCTCCCTACTATACCTGCTATCCCACAGTCACACTCCCTTCCCAGAGACTATTATCCCACTTTTACTATAGACACCATCTCTCCCTACTATACCTGCTATCCCACAGTCACACTCCCTTTCCAGAGACTATTATCCACTGTTACTATAGGCACCATTTCTCCCTACTATACCTGCTATCCCACAGTCACACTCCCTTCCTAGAGACTATTATCCCACTGTTACTATAGACACCATCTCTCCCTACTATACCTGCTATCCCACAGTCACACTCCCTTCCCAGAGACTATTATCCACTGTTACTATAGACACCATCTCTCCCTACTATACCTGCTATCCCACAGTCACACTCCCTTCCCAGAGACTATTATCCCACTTTTACTATAGACACCATCTCTCCCTACTATACCTGCTATCCCACAGTCACACTCCCTTCCCAGAGACTATTATCCCACTGTTACTATAGGCATCATCTCTCCCTACTATACCTGCTATCCCACAGTCACACTCCCTTCCCAGAGACTATTATCCCACTGTTACTATAGGCATCATCTCTCCCTACTATACCTGCTATCCCACAGTCACACTCCCTTCCCAGAGACTATTATCCACTGTTACTATAGACACCATCTCTCCCTACTATACCTGCTATCCCACAGTCACACTCCCTTCCCAGAGACTATTATCCCACTTTTACTATAGACACCATCTCTCCCTACTATACCTGCTATCCCACAATCACACTCCCTTCCCAGAGACTATTATCCCACTGTTACTATAGGCATCATCTCTCCCTACTATACCTGCTATCCCACAGTCACACTCCCTTCCCAGAGACTATTATCCCACTGTTACTATAGGCATCATCTCTCCCTACTATACCTGCTATCCCACAGTCACACTCCCTTCCCAGAGACTATTATCCACTGTTACTATAGACACCATCTTTCCCTACTATACCTGCTATCCCACAGTCACACTCCCTTCCCAGAGACTATTATCCACTGTTACTATAGACACCATCTCTCCCTACTATACCTGCTATCCCACAGTCACACTCCCTTCCCAGAGACTATTATCCACTGTTACTATAGGTACCATCTCTCCCTACTATACCTGCTATCCCACAGTCACACTCCCTTCCCAGAGACTATTATCCACTGTTACTATAGGTACCATATCAACTGCTATGTTTAGGGCCCAGGCCAGTAGCCTCCATCCAGACACCCTGAAAGCAATTCTGCATGTACATTTGATTTGCAGTAATTGCTTTTTTGCCTTCTGTATTGCAGGGGTTAAGCCTCTCTAACCTTTTCTCCATTCTCTACTTTAGTTTGTTAAACAGGGGAGAGGGAACATTCCAAGACTAACAATGTTGGTTTACACCTAGTAGCAGCTGCCTGGGGTCTGTTTATAAAGGGCTCAGGCAGAGGAAGTCATTTAAGGAGAGAGATCCGGACCCAGCAGAGAGCAGAATAATGTAAGTGACGTTGCAATTCAGAAACATAATGTCAGTGTTAAATGTTCCATTTCCCTCTGTGAGTCCTTTTCTGAGTGTTGTCTGGTCTGGGCAGTGACACCACAGGAAACATTCGTATGCACTCCTATTATTATTATTATTATTATTACTAAAATAAATAGTTAGATAAGATGGACCTTGCTGTGTCACACTAATGTCTCTAAGAGGCCTATTTATAAGTTTGGGAAACTGTGTTAATTGCTGACTGAGGATGCTGGGAATTTTGAAGCTGACCCACATGTGACTGGTCTTATTGAGGTTATTGCTACAGAGGAGGAGTAAATAAGCTGAGCTGGGAGGTTACTGGTATTTATTGTCTTATGTTCCACTCACACGTCTGACACTAATGTTCCCTTCCTGTAAGCCAATTGTTTTTATATTGGTTGGTTTGTGTGAATTCTGGGCACAGGCGGGATTCCTGCAGTACAGAAATCAGAATGTTCCTGGCAGTGCCCTCACCATTACATTTTCCTCAGCACATTCTGTACAGTCAGTCCCTTGACATTCCTCTCTAGCAGCCAGCACAATGCTAAGCTTCAATGAGATGTGTCAGCCATGATCCTACAGCTGAAAGGGCTGCTGGGAAATGTGTGTCAGTGTCAGCCATGATCCTACAGCTGAAAGGGCTGCTGGGAAATGTGTGTCAGTCATGATCCTACAGCTGAAAGGGCTGCTGGGAAATGTGTGTCAGTCATGATCCTACAGCTGAAAGGGCTGCTGGGAAATGTGTGTCAGTGTCAGCCATGATCCTACAGCTGAAAGGGCTGCTGGGAAATGTCTGTCAGCCATGATCCTACAGCTGAAAGGGCTGCTGGGAAATGTCTGTCAGCCATGATCCTACAGCTGAAAGGGCTGCTGGGAAATGTGTGTCAGCCATGATCCTACAGCTGAAAGGGCTGCTGGGAAATGTCTGTCAGCCATGATCCTACAGCTGAAAGGGCTGCTGGGAAATGTGTGTCAGTCATGATCCTACAGCTGAAAGGGCTGCTGGGAAATGTGTGTCAGCCATGATCCTACAGCTGAAAGGGCTGCTGGGAAATGTCTGTCAGCCATGATCCTACAGCTGAAAGGGCTGCTGGGAAATGTGTGTCAGTCATGATCTTACAGCTGAAAGGGCTGCTGGGAAATGTGTGTCAGTCATGATCCTACAGCTGAAAGGGCTGCTGGGAAATGTGCGACAGCCATGATCCTACAGCTGAAAGGGCTGCTGGGAAATGTGTGTCAGCCATGATCCTACAGCTGAAAGGGCTGCTGGGAAATGTGTGTCAGTCATGATCCTACAGCTGAAAGGGCTGCTGGGAAATGTGCGACAGCCATGATCCTACAGCTGAAAGGGCTGCTGGGAAATGTCTGTCAGCCATGATCCTACAGCTGAAAGGGCTGCTGGGAAATGTGTGTCAGCCATGATCCTACAGCTGAAAGGGCTGCTGGGAAATGTGCGTCAGCCATGATCCTACAGCTGAAAGGGCTGCTGGGAAATGTGTGTCAGTCATGATCTTACAGCTGAAAGGGCTGCTGGGAAATGTGTGTCAGTCATGATCCTACAGCTGAAAGGGCTGCTGGGAAATGTGCGACAGCCATGATCCTACAGCTGAAGGGGCTGCTGGGAAATGTCTGTCAGTCATGATCCTACAGCTGAAAGGGCTGCTGGGAAATGTGCGACAGCCATGATCCTACAGCTGAAGGGGCTGCTGGGAAATGTGTGTCAGTGTCAGCCATGATCCTACAGCTGAAAGGGCTGCTGGGAAATGTGTGTCAGTCATGATCTTACAGCTGAAAGGGCTGCTGGGAAATGTGCGACAGCCATGATCCTACAGCTGAAAGGGCTGCTGGGAAATGTGTGTCAGTCATGATCCTACAGCTGAAAGGGCTGCTGGGAAATGTCTGTCAGCCATGATCCTACAGCTGAAAGGGCTGCTGGGAAATGTCTGTCAGCCATGATCCTACAGCTGAAAGGGCTGCTGGGAAATGTCTGTCAGCCATGATCCTACAGCTGAAAGGGCTGCTGGGAAATGTGTGTCAGTCATGATCTTACAGCTGAAAGGGCTGCTGGGAAATGTGTGTCAGTCATGATCCTACAGCTGAAAGGGCTGCTGGGAAATGTGTGTCAGTCATGATCCTACAGCTGAAAGGGCTGCTGGGAAATGTGTGTCAGTCATGATCCTACAGCTGAAAGGGCTGCTGGGAGATAAACATCAGCCTGTGGTGCGTCATGCTCCTCACAATCTCTGCCACTTTCTTGGGTACAAGATGAAGAAGATAAGTGGGACTATAAAACTGTATGTTCAGCCCTGTGGTTTTGTACATATTTGTACTATGAGAGGAATTTCTGACATCAGGAAGGACAGACAGTTTTATAAACCATTGGGGCTGCTGCCTGAAAAGCAAACCTGATTGGTCGATGCTTCATGGCTGAGGTGTCGCAATTTCAAAACCGAGAGGGGCCACGACTTCCTCTCATAATCATTTATGTCCTTGTAAAAGCGAATGGTCCAAAACTCACCCCAATAGTCCATAGAGCCCCATATTAAAGGGGTTGTACACCTTTAAATTAACTGTCAGTATGATGTAGAGAGGGAGATTCTGAGACAATTTGCTATTGGTTTTAACCTTCTATGATTTGTGGTTTTTGACTTATTTAGCTCTTTATTCAGCAGCTCTCCAGTTTGCTATTTCAGCCATCTGGTAACTAGGGTCCAGATTCCCCTAGCAACCATGCATTGATTTGAATGAGAGACTGGAATATGAATAGGAGAGGCCTGAATAGAAAGGTGAGTAATAGAAAGTAGCAATAACATTACATTTGTAACCTTACAGAGCATTTGTTTTTTAGACGGAGTCAGTGACCCCCATTTGAAAGCTGGAAGGAGTCAGAAGAAGAAGGTAAACAACTCAAAAATTATAAAATAAATAAATGATGAAGATCAATTAAAAAGTTGCTTAGAGTTGGCCATTCTGTAACATACTAAGATTTAACTAAAAGGTGAACCATCCCTTTAAAGCAGTGGTTTCCTGACTTTTCTGGCTGGGCTTTTCATGATATCTAGAAGGGCAAATAAGAATTTTGCCAGCTAAACAGCCAGAAGGACAGAGCAGACAGTCATTTTACAGAAAATCTTATTCATAATAGGGTAACACTTTAAAGGAGAACTAATGCCTAAAAATAATTATGACTAGACATGCCATATTTTAAATACTGAACATATTGAACCAGCCTAAAGGTTAAGCATCTCTATAGTAATAATAATCCAGGCCTTCAAAGTTTTCACAGGAGTTTCCTTGGATTTTGTTAGTAGTATCAGGGGCACTGCACATGCTCAGTGGGTCATTACTAATTATCCAGCAGAAAATGAGGTTGGTCTGTAATATAAGCTGATGCTACAGGTTTGCTGATTATCAAATTCTGATGCTAATTGCACTGGTTTCTGTGCTGCCATGTAGTAATTATGTGTATTAATTACTAATCAGCCTTATATTGTGACATTTCTATTCTATGTGTACTGTATATTGTGAGTGGCTCCCTAAGCTCAGTAAGTGACAGCAGCACAGAGCATGTGCAGTGAATCAGCAGAAAAGAAGATGGGGAGCTACTGGGGCATCTTTGGAGACACAGATCTTTACTGCTAAAGGGCTGTGGTTTCCTTGGGCTGGTACAGAAGCACCAAACATCATGTAGCTACTACTTTAGTTAAAGGATAAGTAAACTAAATTAAAATAAGTGAATGTAAAACTGATGAGGGGGCTATTCTAAACACTTTTGTGATGTACATTCATTATTTATTTAGTTTTTATTCCAAGATATTAAGGGATACATGTACTGTTAATATGAATGAATTTTGTTACAACAGCACCACCTGCTGGTCATTTTCCCACCAGTCTGACCAGCAAGTAGTCAAGGAAGTTGTCAGGAGAAAGAAAGAGGCTGATGTTCTTCTGCTTAGGAAAGATGTGAGAAAGGTTTCTAATTTTATTCCTAAGCAGACGAACATCAGAGCAGAGATAGATAGATGGTAGATAGATAGATAGATAGATAGATGATAGATGGATAGATAGATAGATAGATAGATGATAGATGGATAGATAAATTGATGGATAGACGGACAGATAGATAAATATACAGTATACATATGGTGACTATTCTGGTTACGTTTAACAAACAGTCATAGTATATTATTATAATGAGGATAATGGCATAACTAGTGGAAACAGACTTTGCATCAGTAATCAGAAAACCTATAATACTAAGTTAGCAGGGTCCTCTCCCGAGGGGGACCCAAATATTAGTTCACTTAGTGCTTCAACCTACAGGCTTCAGGACCACATTTGGGAACCTCTGGTTTAACCCTGTAACAACACGCAATTCCTATCGAGTAGAATAGACCCTGAGAGCCTGACCATGGGAATTTGAATGTCTGTAACAGATTTCATGCCATTGTGTTGAACCGTATGTTGCCTTTCTGCAGGAAAAGCATACAGTTATTATTATTATTATCATTATCCATAATGTCTGGGCCTTAGTCACTGCTTAATTATCCATTCACTGAGCAGTCTAGAAAGTGTTTTTTTCTTCCAGTGCCAATTCTGTGAATGTGACTTTATACAATATGTCACTATTAAATGTGTTACGTTTATCTGAAAATCTGACATTTTAATTGCTTGAATTTCCTGCCTAATATTGCAGCCAAGGCCATAGGATTTCAGGTCGCATTCAGAACAATAGGTGGAGAAACCCACCCACAAATCCTGCATTACTTTAGGGGAAACTACATTTTAATGCCTAATAATCCATGTTATATGGGAAAACTTGTACCAAGATTTGCTTTTATTTGGGAGTGTTTCTGGATGATAGGTCCAATACCTGTATAAATACATTCTGTTCCAATCAAGAGCAAAATGTGCCCACACTGGTCAGTGGAATTGTTTCCAATGTTCTAGAGATATAGAACCAGGAGGGCTTGACATAGCTGTACCATATTAGTTCCCTGGCATCCAAGGGAAGCCCCCCAGCCAATGAGATGGAAAAGAATGCTGAATGTACACAACTGGGTCTTAACAAATTTGTTCTGCATAAGGAATACAGAGCTACATATTGACACATTTTACTGGTTCCTCCTTCATTCTGGGGTGTTTGTCACTCGTGCAGGTCAGATGCTGTTTATTTAGGGTTAGTGACTATCCATAGAGGAATGTGTTGGTGCAAGATTAGGGATACAATGAATGGCAGTAAGGCTAAGCCCAAGCTAATAAGTCACTGAGGGGTATGTGGCCTCATTAATTTGCACTGAGTGGCTTCTTCATGTGTCATGTGAGAGGGCAGTGGATAAATCAGTATGAAGTATGCACGAGGCAGATACAATGTGGGCCTTTCCCAATTATATTTTCCAGCCTGTAAACTGGACAAAGGTCGAGCAGGCTATCAAGGGGGCACACAGATAGGCCAGCACATACTACACTTACTGCCATTTGGCCCCAACCACTTCACTGTGTGCCCAATATATCAATTAGATCTAAACTTCCTGAAATCCCATGAACTAGAGAGATTGAGTCCAACACTGATCTACTGAGTAACATGGCCTTCTTGCCTAAAGCCGAAAAAACAGTAAAAAAAAAAACACCACTCTTGTCAACCTATGGAGAAAACAGAAGGTGTGCATGGCTTTTGCCCTTACATATTATGTAGATCAGATCAGACATTCCAGTCTACATGCCTTTTTACACCAGATTTTACGGATTATGCTCCTTGAACAAAAGGGTGTTTTAATCTCTAACTCTGTTACTTCTGTTAAAATAGGGATAGTCTACAAATCCAGCCTGTGTGTGTGTGTGGCCCCCCATTAGTGTGTGCCCCCCTGAAAGCCAATTGTATAAGCCCAGTCAAAGACATTTCACCCACACTTGTTGCATTAGGACCAGGTCAAGAAGCTAGAAGGAGATTAAACTAGTCAGAAGGTAGACTGTTTTGATATAATTATTGGATTTGGGGACCCCTAACTAGTACATTGTTATTCAGTCAGTGTAGATAAGCCTCTTATAGAGAGAAAGAGAGAATAGATGGAGGGCAGAGGTCTTCACACTACTGGTGTTCACAGGGTCTTGCAATGACATCGGCAGCAATGTGTAATCTCCCAGCAAGATAATAGAGGGCAAGACCCCAAAGGAACCAGTTACAAACATTTATTCACAGACAGTGCATAACACGAAAGAAACAGGGGGCTGGATATTTGGGGGACCCAGACCTGTAAATGCACTGATTCCTTTGTGTAGAGCATTGTGTTTGAGCTGTCCAGCTGATTTCATGTAGTATACAACTGTTGTTTAAAAAAAAAATGAAGGATACACCTAGGAAATTCAAATTGAAGAACTGCACTGACAATGCAAATGCATTGTATTTAACTGAGGCCATTCTAGTTGGATTTTCTGTAACTAAAACTGTAGCGAACAAATTCTCAAACTGTGGGGCCACCATTTCAGTGGATCCAGAGCAATGTTGTAGTGTGGATATATGGTACATACAATTATTCATCTATGTATAACCCTGCTATGAGGTAATAGGGCTTCAGACAAATGTTAGAACTCAAAAGGAAGGGAGGGGGTTATCCAAAGATTCATGAAACAACTACTCTAGACTTTTATTTATTGGATTGGGCATTTTTGTTCCATGGGCTTAAGGGAAAGCTAAAAAGGAAAAAGGACCAGAATGAAAACAGAGGTGAAGCTGTCCTATTCTTTCCCATAAGTTCAATCAGAACCAAGTTGCCTAATGTCTCCAGGTTTTCCTACTGGCTTTGGACTTTTCCGGGATTGTTCTCCTACCTACCTACTTACCTGTGGTCAGTATTTTTATAATTGCTTGTCCACTACTATTCTGTTATCTGCCGGTTCCACATCTGTGGCACCTTATAAATGGAGAGGGAGTAGGAATAGATAGTGATTGATGTTGAACACTGTGCATGAATAAGATAAGAAGATAAGATGGACACAATATGGGACCAGTAGGAGAAACGTTGACCACTACTCTACACAAGGAAGACAACAGGACAAGATAGAAGCAGCCTCCCAAAGAGGGAGGAAATAATACAAGATGTTGACAGTAGGCCAAAATGCAGATGGGCAATATGGGAATAGTAGGACCACTAGGGACTAGTTGACCACTAGGGACAAAGAAGACAATAAGACAAAATGGAGACAGAAATATTAGAGGAAAGAAGTAGTATGAGATAGCAAGAGTATGACAAGGTAGAGATAGGACAGTTTGAGAACTGTAGGTGAAAATGTTGACCACTGTACATGAAAGCGATGACAAGATAGAGAAAGTAAAATAACAGGGAGGAAGTAATACAAGATGGAGACAGTAGGACAAGATGGAGATAGGACAATAAAGGAACAAAGGACAACATGTTGACCGCTAGGTACAAAGAAGACAATAGGACAATATGGAGACAGAAGAATAAGAGGGAGGCAGTAATATAAAATGGCATTAGCAGAAGATGGAGACATTAAGACAAGATGGCAACAATAGACTGGGATTGAGACACCTCTAGTATTCCACCCCTGTGTGTAGCAATCATTGAGTATGGCATGTTGTGTAACAGGCCTGAACTATGTCAGTGCCAAAATCAGGTCAGTGTTGGGAAATCTCTTATTGTGTAAGTCACCCTTAATGGCTTGTACAAATGCTATTTCTACAGCTGAGCAGTTATGAAACACAGTAGCTCAGCCGTGACTCTGATTTAATAATACTAGTTTCGTTTGTGGTTGAAAGCCATGGAGGTAACAAAACATAAATTCCAACTTCATGCGTAGTAAGATTTGTTCTGCGTAGCTTTCCACTTGCTGTGACCATACTTATTAATGATGAGAAGAACTATATGAATGTGCCACTAATTCTGTAAACTCTTCAACCTTGCTCCAAAATGCTTTTCTTTCCAGAATTCATTCATCCATCACAAGAAGCAGCAAAAATTCGGCACCCGTTAGTAAGGGGTAAGAGATGCATAAATCTTGTCCATGCACAGTGCATAAAGAAACCCTTGACCTTTACTCCTGGTCAATTGCATATAAAGTACAGGGTTCCTTTGCACTCTATATTGCTATGCACTCTATTCTTCTTGTTTGCAGAGCAGCAGGTCCTCTCTTATCTGCATTCTCCTGCCATAGACTCTCTTCCTTATAAAAATCTACCCACTAGAGTCGCAAGATCCACTATATGGTCAGACAACTGTCTGGTTTGAGGTGAGGGCTCTGTGCAGTCAGGTTCTTCCCATCTCAGCAAATCCATTCTGGGTTTGTGCTGAAACGGAAAAGAACCTTCCCTTAACTGTTCCACAAAGTAGAAAGCATGGAATTGTCAAAAATGCCACTGTACCCGGTAACAGTGTCGGACTGGGATGCCAGGGGCCCACCAGATAAACTTAGGCTGAGGGCCCACTAACTATTATACCTCCACTCCTCATTCAACCACTTTTTTCTACTAGACTCTTTTCTCTACATACTATATTCTTCCATTATTGAGCCTCATTGTTCCTATAAAGAAATAGGGAATGGCCATCAAATAGGCCAAATGGTTAGAAGCAAGAGGGCCCACTGATACCTGGGCCCACCGGGAGTTTTCCTGGTATCCCGGTGGGCCAGTCCAACACTGCCCGGTAACCTTAGTTTTTCCTTTCATGTGAACCAGGGGCCAAAACCATGGCCCAGACCATTATTCCTCCTCAAGAAATTTCGACATATTATACCCAGGCAGGTAGTGTTCTCCTGGAATCTATCAAGCCAAATTGGAGAAACTGCACACCTCACATAATCAAAACAGCGTGTCCTGGTGCCTGGTGATCGAGGAATCAGCAACCTCTGAGCCAAGGTACGTAGAAATTCACCGGCAGACAGGAATTAAGTTAGCAGGGCAAGCCCTTGCAATTTTAATGCATTAATAAAATTGCAAGGGCCTGCCCTGTTAACTTAATTCCTGTCTGCCGGTGAATTTCTATGTACTTCTCCTGAAATCTGCCAAGCCCATACATTTCTGTCAGACTGCCAGATTGCAAAATGCCAATTATCACTCCAGAGATGTCTTTTAACTGATCCGGATTCCAATGGCAATGCCAACGCTTCAGCCAACTCTTGGCATTGCACATGGTGTCTCTGATACCCCATAAAACCCCTCATGCTCTCTCCCAATAGTTCTTGTACTGACATTGCTTCTGGACACAGTTTGTGACTCAGCAGTGAGTGTTCCTACTGAGGACATGGCATTATACACTGCATTTTGGATACTTTAGACCAGGGGTGCCCAAACTTTTTGCAACGAGGGCCAGATTTGGTGAGGTGAAAATGTGTGGGGGGCTGACCATTCAGTCCGACATTCTTAGAACCATTAACATTAAATTACAAGAATCGAGTAATTGTAGAAGTAATATTTGGGCACATTAGTGAAATGATTTGCCACTTGGTCTATACTGCTGCCTGTGTGCTGAAGGTGTTAGTAATAGACACGTACTGGAACATAGTGACGCTATACTTCTTTACTTTACTGTACTGGCACGTCAGTACGTCTATTGCACCTTCAGCCCTAAAGAAGTATGTGAGAGCGGCGCGTCACTATGTGCCAGTACGTGTCTATTACTAACACCTTCAGCACAGGCACCAGTATAGAGCAAGTGGCAGATCATTTCACTAATATGCCCAAATATTACTGCTATGGGATTCCTGGGGGGCCTCATTATTATTAATTTCATGATGGAGGCTGAGGGCTGGTGTAAATTTGAAAAAGGGCCGCAATTGGCTCCCAGGCCGCACTTTGGACATGCCTGCTTTAGACTTTAGAGTGTAGGAATGCCAAGAAGGCTTGGTTTCTGGAAATTTGGAGCAGTCACATATCGACATGGCACCACCCCTACAAAAAAATCTTCACAGGGACCTGGCACAGACTGCAATCCCTGACCCAGCCCCAACCAGCCCATATGCCCCCTCACATTCCCCCCATTCCCTGCCAGCTTTCAGGTAGGAGAGCAGCTGAGGAGGGGGAATTTCTATAAAACACAGAGGAGGCAGGTCCTGGTCCCCCTGTTCCCCGGGTTCCTCTTCATTATCTGCTTCATCTGTAGTAACTGTATATGTCACTGGTTTGGAGTCTTTGCGGCAATGTCATTTTTCCTCCAAAAGGATCCAAGGATTTTAGAAGAGAGTTTTCACTACTTTTAGTAAACCAATTTAGTTCATGTAGTTCATTAGCGTTAGTTCCCTTCTTCCCCACTCTCTATTTACTTTGCTGTACAGAAGTGCCTTGTAAAGGCTCTTGTGCAAGAAGCTCTCCCACTCCTCGGATGCCAACATTTCTTTTAAAAAAACAGAAACTCAAGCTACAAAGTTTTTGGTTTTTGCATAAAGGAAAAATGTTCAGAAGTATCTGTTTGGCTGTTTATATTCAGCACTGCTGCTTCTGACTCCTGAAACAGTGTAGCAGTAGTCAGCTGATTAACAGAGCTGAAAAACTGACATCTGCTGAGCAGAGAACACAAATGGACAGACACTGCTTTCAATAGTAGTTATATTGACACATGACTTTTAAAACCTTAAACCAAATGTGTAATTAAAGGAACAGTAACACCAAAAACTGTTAGTGTTTTAAAGTAATGAAAATATCATGTAGTGTTGCCCTGCACTGGTAAAACTGATCTGTTTGCTTCAGAAACACTACTATAGTTCATATAAACAAGCTGCTGTGGAGCAATGGCGGAAATTGAAAAACTGCTAAATGGCACAGGTTAACTAATGGATAACAGATAACACCTTTAGATAGACAGAGCTTATCTGCTATCTGCTGTGTAAGCTGAGCCTTTTCTCATTTGAATGGCTGCCCCCATTGCTACACAGCAGCTTATTTATATAAACAATAGTAGAGTTTCTGAAGCAAACACAGCAGTTTTACCAGTGCAGGGCAACACTGCATTATATTTTCATTACTTTAAAACACTTGTATTTTTTGATGTTACTGTTCCTTTAATGAACATTGGGAAGTTGTTTTGCATTTTCCTCCTTTATGCAACATCTTACTTTTGGGTTTACGCCCTCTTTAAATTAAAATGTATCATAAATAAAATGTTCTATTTATTTCCCCTAAATAAATAATGTTAGAAGGAACTGGTCTATTGCCTAGGCTGAAGCATTCTGCTAGATTTCAGTATCACAGTGTCAGTGGCAGATTTTTGGATATTGGTTGGTCTAACCCTGGCCCCATTCTAAAGCTCTGATTGGCTACAGGTCTGACCATGGCTACAGGCTGGTTTAACCCTGCATGATATCGAATGCTCTGATTGGCTACAGGTTGTTCTAACCCTGTGTGCATTCTAAAGGTGTCCATAGACATTAAGATTTCTTAAAGATCTTTTCATTATCGTAAGACCAAGCTTATCCTGAAAAGATAGTTTAAATGTACAAATTGTCCATGAATGAAAATAACGATTTCAAGCAATATCATCTAGTTGAAGGTAGGAAAACTATGGGGAACTGCCTGCTTGGCCCTGCAAACAATTAGACAATAGATACATTTCACTGTGAATGCTGAAAATGTTCTAACCTGACCTAATCTGACCAAAGTCAGACTAAAAATCGTTAGATATACAATTATTCGGTGCCCACTAACCTCGCAATTGGCTGATCGCCATGTCATTATTTTCAATGTCCTGTCCAGATTTCCTAGCCCGGAAATACTGGGCTGTCTGGGTGAAATCCGGACAGGTGGAAACCCTAGATTGGCTACAAATTGTTAGTGTAGTGAAATTATCCCAGTTATTGACTGTTGGTTTCCCAGTATTCAGCCCTGGCAGCAATGTCATTCCAAGTGCAGGTCCTGCTGACACAGACGCCCCATTCCAAATAAAAGCTCAGAGAGAAAAGAACCAACATGTACAGCAGTTTTGAGACCGCTGGCTGCACTCTCAAGAGCAGGGGGAACCCCACTACATAAGTATAACATGTTAAAGGTAATGAGATGAACAAACACAGTGAAACTTCATGGCTGAAACAGATCCAGGATAAACAGACAAGGCACAAATAAGGTGAATGTGCTGATGCCCAGTGGAAGGTTAATACGGAGCGGTTACTGTACCTAATCCTGAATTATACGTCCTATTATGTCCCTAAGCAACAGGGGGAAAATGCATTTTATATAAAATAGTAGAGAGTGTTAAACAGAACAATGCAATCCCTTTCTAAGTAGATTTATTCCCTTTCTGTTCCTAGAAATGTTCAGATCAATATTCTGTGATTGGTTAGAGATGCCACTTTTAAGCATTTGTTCATATTCTGTGAAAGAATCTGGAGATGGGCAGGATAAAGAAAGTAGGACAAGATGGAGACAGCAGGACAAGATGGAGATAGTAGGGCAAGATGGAGACAGTAGGACAAGATGGAGACAGAAGGGCAAGATGGAGACAGTAGGACAAGATGGAGACAGTAGGACAAGATGGAGACAGCAGGACAAGATGGAGATAGTAGGACAAAATGGAGACAGTAGGACAAGATGGAGACAGTAGGACAAGATGGAGACAGTAGGACAAGATGGAGACAGTAGGACAAGATGGAGACAGTAGGACAAGATGGAGACAGTAGGGCAAGATGGAGACAGTAGGACAAGATGGAGACAGTAGGACAAGATGGAGACAGTAGGACAAGAAGGAAACAGTAGGGCAAGATGGAGACAGTAGGACAAGATGATAACAGTAGGGCAAGTTGGAGACAGTAGGACAAAATGGAGACAGTAGGGCAAGATGGAGACAGTAGGGCAAGATGGAGACAGTAGGACAAGATGGAGACAGTAGGACAAGATGGAGACAGTAGGACAAGAAGGAAACAGTAGGGCAAGATGGAGACAGTAGGACAAGATGATAACAGTAGGGCAAGGTGGACACAGTAGGACAAAATGGAGACAGTAGGGCAAGATGGAAGTTTTGAAGTGGTGGTTCTTTCAGCAGTGTCCGAACATATACGATTATATAGTAAAGCCTGGATGTAGATTGTTGAGTGTTTGGTGTGGTCAGGGTAAAAGCTGTCGTACATTAGATATGATGGTTTATCCGTTGGCTTTCAATATATGGTGGTTTGAATAGTATTTTCCCTGATGTGAATGGTTGTGTCCAGAAAATGGATGTGAGTTGGGGAGTAGTTTATTTTAAAATTGATAGTTGGATGAAAGTCTTGAAACTGTTTGTGAAACTGAATAAGTTCTTGTTCAGTGTTGGTCCAGATTATGAAAATGTCATCTACATAGCGGAGGTATGTCAAAGGCTTGGTGTTGCAGGTGGAGAGAAAGTCCTCTTTTAGTTTTGCCATGAAGAGGTTGGCATATTGGGGTGCAAAACGTGTACCCATACTGTAAAAATACTTCCTGGCCAAACTGCTTGGGATGGTAGGTCATGCTTTTCCAGAAATGTTTTGCAGGCATCTATACCATGCTTGTGTGGAATGTTTGTATATAATGATTCCACATCCATTGATGCCAAAATGGTTCCCTCTGGAAGTGGTCCTATGCCTGCAAGTTTGTTTAGCAGATCAGTTGTATCTTGTAAATATCTATAAACACCAATCTCAGCAAGCCACTGATATGTGACTATGAGATGAAACCCAACTGGCAGGTTTCATGCTAAATAACTGGTTTGTTTACACATTGAGAACAATGCAGAGCGCTGACCATACAGTATTATATGAAATAAATCACCCAACTGGACAGGTGCCTGGGATATTATTACAAACAATCCGATACGCACATTTAATTTACAAGTAGGTGCATTGGGGTATCACTTGGATGGAAACCGTGCCTGTGTGTTGTAGAACTAACAAGTTGTATAACTTGACTTTTTAGCCAATGCCAATGGATAGTCAGACCCTGTGCTCACGCTATGTGTTAAAGGAGAACTAGACCCTAAAAATGAATTTGGTTAAAAATGTCCTATTTTATATAGTGAACTTATTGCATGAGGCTAAAGTTTGAGCTTGTCAATAGCAGCAATGATCCAGGACTTCAAACTTGTCACAGGGGGTCACCATCTTGGAAAGTGTCTGTGACACTCACATGCTCAGTGGGCTCTGATTGGCTGTTGAGAAGCTAAGCTTAGGGCTCGTCACTAATTATCCAGCAGAAAATGAGCTTCCCTGGCTGTAATATAAGCTGATGCTACAGGTTTGCTGATTATTCAATTCTGATGCTAATTGCACTGGTTTCTGTGCTGCCATGTAGTAATTATGTGTATTAATTACTAATCAGCCTTATATTGTGACATTTCTATTCTATGGGGCAAATTCACTATGATTCATAGTTGCGCCAGCGCTTCGCACTTCGCCGCACTTCGCCAGGCGTAGTTTCGCCAGCGCTTCGCAAATTCACTAAAATCTGAAGTTGCGCTCAGGGGTAGCGTAAGGTTGCGAAGTTGCGCTAGCGTTGATTCGCTAAGTAAAGCGAAGTTACGCTAGCGAAGGCTAATTTGCATACGGCGCGAAATTCAAATTTCAATGGAGGAATACGTATCAGCACTACAAATGCCTAGAAAACCTTCAAAACATCAAATAAAATGTTTATTTTGCCCTACACATGTGCCCACTGTCTAGGTAAGTTGCCATGAGTCAGGAAATGTAGGGGGGAAGGAGGGGAGCCCCAAAAATTTTTTCGATCTTTTTCAGCCTATCACCCATAATGTAGAAAACACGCCAGCGTTTTTTGGGACTTAGAAAAAATTTGGACTTTTTTTTGAAACAATCCCTATCTACTCTATTGCGCTTCGCCAGGTCTGAGGTGGCGAAGGAAGTCTAGCGTAAAAGGTAGTGTTCAGTACACTGCGCGCGTTTGTGAATTTGCATAGGTACGTCGCTAGCGAAGCTTCGCCAGGCGTAAGGGTGCGAAGTAACACTAGCGAAACTACGCCAGCGTTCGTTAGTGAATTTGCGCAGTAACAAAAATGACAAACGCTAGCAAAGTAACGCTAGCGTTCGGCGCTTCGGCACTTAGTGAATTTGCCCCAAAGTGTACTGTATATATTGTGAGTGGGTCCCTAAGCTCAGTAAGTGACAGCAGCACAGAGCATGTGAATCAGTGAATCAGCAGAAAAGAAGATGGGGAGCTACTGCGGCATCTTTGGAGACACGGATCTTTACTGCTAAAGGGCTGTGGTTGCCTTGGGCTGGTACAGAAGCACAAAACATCATGTACAACATTTCTACTTACTTCTTTAGTCAAACTTTCCTTGTCCTTTAAATCATACACTATTTCTGTTTAAAGTATTAGACTCAGTTATGTATATTAAGCCTACCCATCATTTTTTTAACACTTTGATAATCTCCATTTTGCCACTAGTTGGAGCATGCAGCAAAATTTCTGAGCAGATTTTAGATCTTTGGAAAATGGCATTGCTGCAAACAGTTAATCACATCACTTATTTGGCACACCAGAACATTTTTCATGCTAGTGTTGCTCCCCAACTCCCTTTATTTCTAAATGTTGCTCACAGGTTCAAAATGTTGGCGGTCCCTGGTCTAAGGGGTTAAAGAAATCTTGGTGCATTGTGAGGAATGGATTGCAGGAGAAAAGGCGGGGCTTTGCACATATAGGCGTGTGTTACACTTGAGAATGTATCCTGATGAAGGGAGGTTAAACCCCCCGAAACGTTGATCTTGCTGGTGGTTTAAGAATAAAAAGAGGGGCCACGTCCTCCAGACTACTCTACCTGGAAGGAACCTATGGTTGGAGAATGGAGGTAAGAGAGACCTAACCGCTGTGTAACAAGAAATAAAGCCAATACTGTATATACTTCCCCATCCTAACCTATCCTAACCCATCCTAACCTATCCTAACCTATCCTATCCTAACCTATCCTAACCCATCCCATCCTAACCTATCCTATCCTTATCCTAACCCATCCCATCCTAACCTATCCTATCCTAACCTATCCTAACCTATCCTAACCTATCCTAACCCATCCTAACCTATCCTAACCTATCGTATCTTAACCTATCCTAACCCATCCCATCCTAACCTATCCTAACCTATCCTAACCCATCCTAACCTATCCTAACCTATCCTATCCTAACCTATCCTAACCCATCCCATCCTAACCTATCCTATCCTATCCTAATCCATCCTAACCTATCCTAACCTATCCTAACCCATCCCATCCTAACCTATCCTAACCCATCCTAACCTATCCTAACCCATCCCATCCTAACCTATCCTATCCTAATCCATCCTAACCTATCCTAACCTATCCTAACCCATCCCATCCTAACCTATCCTAACCCATCCTATCCTAACCTATCCTATCCTATCCTAACCTATCCTAACCCATCTGATCCTAACCCATCCTAACCCATCCTAACCTATCCTAACCTATCCTATCCTAACCTATCCTAACCCATCCCATCCTAACCTATCCTAAACTATCCTAACCTATCCTAACCTATCGTATCTTAACCTATCCTAACCCATCCCATCCTAACCTATCCTAACCTATCCTAACCTATCCTAACCTATCCTAACCCATCCTAACCTATCCTAACCTATCCTATCCTAACCTATCCTAACCCATCCCATCCTAACCTATCCTAAACTATCCTAACCTATCCTAACCTATCGTATCTTAACCTATCCTAACCCATCCCATCCTAACCTATCCTAACCTATCCTAACCTATCCTAACCCATCCTAACCTATCCTAACCTATCCTATCCTAACCTATCCTAACCCATCCCATCCTAACCTATCCTAATCCATCCTAACCTATCCTAACCTATCCTAACCCATCCCATCCTAACTTATCCTAACCCATCCTAACCTATCCTAACCCATCCCATCCTAACCTATCCTATCCTAATCCATCCTAACCTATCCTAACCTATCCTAACCTATCCTAACCCATCCCATCCTAACCTATCCTAACCTATCCTAACCTATCCTAACCCATCCCATCCTAACCTATCCTAACCTATCCTAAACTATCCTGACCTATCCTAACCTATCCCATCCTAGCATATCCTAACCTATCCTAACCTATTGTGCAATGCAAGGCATTTACCTGGCTTTATAGCAGCTTTTACATGGATATTCACCTGTATAAGATACTTTACCTTTACAGTAGTGGTGACTGGAGAAGAACAGGACAGAATCCAGACAGTGAAGCTCAATAAAACTAATAAAAAACTGAAGCTCACCCGATATAGGACTTGACCTGGGTGCGTTGCTTACAGGCTCAGCATTCTGGGCAACTAAATGAAATATTGTAATCATTGTTCACCGATGAAGGTTTGTGCCCCGGGTGCAACGGCCTGAACCTGTAGCTTGGGGTGAAATGCAGAAAAATTGTGGAATGAGCACACGGTGACACACTAGATTGAATATCGAGATTTTATCCAACCAGGTGTGAGTGGAGAAGCCAATGATGTGTATCAGTAGGAGAGCAGGGCATTGGCTAAGGCACAGAAAGCAAAAACACAACTATGTCAAATTCAGTACAACTGATCTGATTCACCTTGTTATGGCGCCAGGTACAAACACCTGCACGTCTGAAACGCGTGAACTCAATTCCTCCTGTCGGCTGGTTCACATGAGGGTGTTGCCTTCTTATCCGATCTCATGGCTCACCCTACAACCCACAGGGATGGGCCCTGCTTCCCTCTCATTAATACATGTCTGCTTATCGTTTAATGCATCTATTGAGATGTGAGTAATCCCCAGAGACATCTATTAAACTGAGTTAGTGGCCTCTGCTGTGTGACGTGGACTTGCTGCACTTTATGGGTCTGGCCACTATAAAAAATTATAAAAATAAATAAATAATGACAACCAATTGAAAAGTTGCTTAGAATTGGCCATACTATAACATACTAAAAGTCAACCTAAAGGTGACGCACCCATTGAAGCCAACAAATTGGTTACTCCTAGGGATGCCAGACCCACAGATACTGTCTAATTATACTCAAGGGTTTATGGAGGTAACTTTGCATTATTCTAATGTATAGGGTTTGGCCACATGGGCAGATTCGGGGAGATTAGTCGCCAGACGACAAATCTCCTCTTCTAGTGGCGACTAATCTCCCCAATCTGCCTTCCGCCGGCTAAAATGTAAATCGCCTGGGGGCAGGCACACAGAACCATTCATTTTCCAAAGTCGCCCGTAATTGCCTCACGAGGAACCTTCGGGCGACTTCGGAAAACAAAGCAATCCATGTGCCTGCCCCCAGGCGATTTACATTTGAGCCGGCGGAAGGCAGATTGGGGAGATTAGTCGCCGATAGAAGAGGAGATTTGTCGCCTGGTGACTAATCTCCCTGAATCTGCCCATGTGGCTAAACCCTATACATTAGAATAATGCAAAGTTACCTCCATAAACCCTTGAGTATAATTAGACAGTATCTGTGGGTCTGGCATCCCTAGGAGTAACCAATTTGTTGGCTTCAATGGGTGCGTCACCTTTAGGTTGACTTTTAGTATGTTATAGTATGGCCAATTCTAAGCAACTTTTCAATTGGTTGTCATTTTTTTTTAATAGTTTTTTTATAGTTTGACTCTTTCCAGCTTTCAAATGGGGGTCACTGACCCATTCTAAGAAACAAATACTCTGTAAGACTGCAAAAAAAAGCTAAATAACTCAGAAACCACAAATAATAAAAAATGAAAAGCAATTGCAAATTGTCTCAGAATAATACTCACTACAGCATACTAACAGTTAATTTAAAGGTGACAAACCCTTCAAGTGGGGCTGCTAGAACCTTTAGAACGAGAGTGGAGAAATACTGCATCTGCTAAACTCAAAAACCTAAAATACAGAGTGGAAGAATATAATTATTTCATAGGACAATGCAGTAACCTTATTACCTACAATATATACAATAGACCCCCAATTTGCCTACCCTTTATTTTACAGTTTCTCACAACTGATGCAGTTTTCACTTGGACCCAAATTGCAGGGGCTCTTCACAGGGGCTACAACTGCCAAACCTCTGGCCCTTTGGCTATTGTTGAACTACAGCTCCAAGACCCTCTTCACAGCCTTCAATTATCAATGGGTGCCGGTAGTCTCCGTTGGGCATCATTGCTATAGAGTCGATGTCCCTATCCTGCACACAGGGTATAATATGTTAATACATTTCTTGTTTTTTTAATATATCTATTTTTAAATTATAACTATTTAATATATATATGTTCCGTTTTCAGTTAAAATGAACTATGGTGAAGGAAAAGTTGGAAGGGATCTCTCTGTGCAGGCTTTAGGGGACTGTTCCTGCTGAATTGTGCTTAGTACAGGGAATACCTATGCTGCCATAGTTTTATGGGATCTCTCTGTACAGACTATGAGCAAACTTAGGGACTGTTCCTGCTGAATTGTGCTTAGTACAGGGAATACCTATGCTGCCATAGTTTTATGGGATCTCTCTGTACAGACTATGAGCAAACTTAGGGACTGTTCCTGCTGAATTGTGCTTAGTACAGAGGAATACCTATGCTGCCATAGTTTTATGGGATCTCTCTGTACAGACTATGAGCAAACTTAGGGACTGTTCCTGCTGAATTGTGCTTAGTACAGGGAATACCTATGCTGCCATAGTTTTATGGGATCTCTCTGTACAGACTATGTACAGACTATGAGCAAACTTAGGGACTGTTCCTGCTGAATTGTGCTTAGTACAGAGGAATACCTATGCTGCCATAGTTTTATGGGATCTCTCTGTACAGACTATGAGCAAACTTAGGGACTGTTCCTGCTGAATTGTGCTTAGTACAGGGAATACCTATGCTGCCATAGTTTTATGGGATCTCTTTGTACAGACTATGAGCAAACTTAGGGACTGTTCCTGCTGAATTGTGCTTAGTACAGGGGATACCTATGCTGTCATAGTTTTATGGGATCTCTCTGTACAGACTATGAGCAAACTTAGGGACTGTTCCTGCTGAATTGTGCTTAGTACAGGGGATACCTATGCTGCCATAGTTTTATGGGATCTCTCTGTACAGACTATGAGCAAACTTAGGGGGCTGTTCCTGCTGAATTGTGCTTAGTACAGGGAATACCTATGCTGCCATAGTTTTATGGGATCTCTCTGTACAGACTATGAGCAAACTTAGGGACTGTTCCTGCTGAATTGTGCTTAGTACAGGGAATACCTATGCTGCCATAGTTTTATGGGATCTCTCTGTACAGACTATGAGCAAACTTAGGGACTGTTCCTGCTGAATTGTGCTTAGTACAGAGGAATACCTATGCTGCCATAGTTTTATGGGATCTCTCTGTACAGACTATGAGCAAACTTAGGGACTGTTCCTGCTGAATTGTGCTTAGTACAGGGAATACCTATGCTGCCATAGTTTTATGGGATCTCTTTGTACAGACTATGAGCAAACTTAGGGACTGTTCCTGCTGAATTGTGCTTAGTACAGGGGATACCTATGCTGCCATAGTTTTATGGGATCTCTCTGTACAGACTATGAGCAAACTTAGGGGGCTGTTCCTGCTGAATTGTGCTTAGTACAGGGAATACCTATGCTGCCATAGTTTTATGGGATCTCTCTGTACAGACTATGAGCAAACTTAGGGACTGTTCCTGCTGAATTGTGCTTAGTACAGGGAATACCTATGCTGCCATAGTTTTATGGGATCTCTCTGTACAGACTATGAGCAAACTTAGGGACTGTTCCTGCTGAATTGTGCTTAGTACAGGCGAATAACTATGCCTATGTGATTTCTCTGTACAGGATTATGAATGTCGTGGGGCTTTTCTCTTCACTAAGTTACAGGAGGTTTATCAGTCTGAACAAATGTCCCACACTGAGGCTGGATCCTGTTTACTTGTGGGTCACACACTTATCAGTGACAGATAAAGCTCGCAGGGAATCGCTGCTTATCTACAAGGGACAAACTCGTGTTTCGCCTTTGTATGGGGATGTGTTGTACTTTCAGTTTTTCGGTCTCAATAACCCTTCATGTGGTTTTTGCACTGGCAAGCGGTTGTGGTAAAAATTGCAAGAGATTCTGGGAAAGGTTCTTGTGCCTACAACTGACTCTATAGGTTCTGATCCTGTTTGTTCATCTTGTATAACATGTTGTTCTGCAGCTTCCATGAACTTCCCCTTTAATCTGGGTCCAAATGAAAAAGTAGATTTGGGAACCCCACCACTAGGGGTCAGTATAACCTCCCTCTAATTCCAGCAGCAGTTACAGTTGAAGTTTTCTTTCTCCTATCAGACAGGTGTGTGTGTCTCATTGTAGAGCCCTGGGCCCTTATCATTCTTCTCCTCTGACCTCCCACCAGGGAAAGCCCAGTTCCATCAGCACCATCTCTGCACTAAAGTTTGAATTTACAGTGCATTGATTTGAACAAAAGACTGGAATATGAATAGGAGAGGCCTGAATAGGAAGATGAGGAATAAAAAGTAGCAATAACAATACATTTGTAGCCTTACAGAGCATTTGTTTTTTTAGATGGGGTCAGTGACCCCGTATGAAAGCTGGAAAGAGTCAGAAGAAAAAGGCAACTAATACAACTACAGTAAAAGATAAATAATGAAGACCAATTAAACATTGTTTATAGTTGGCCATTCTATAATATTCTAAAAGTTAATTCAAAGGCGAATCGCCCCTTTAACGCTAAATCCGCTTCTTCAAACGATATCATTGTATGAGTGACGTAAATGTATTATGTGGATCTAGGGGTACGGGGTGCAGTAGCTGAGGTTGGAATAAAGAGCCGAGTCCATGAAGTTGAACCACTCGTAGTTTCAGTAAGAGAAAACAGCAGCACAAATCAGAAATAATAAAGGGACGGTGTAGGAGAATAATTAGCCTTTAATGATAGGGCCACTGAGTTACCAGGGTTGGGCTGTTCTGACACTGGGAAAAAAACTTGTGGCCCTGTTCCTTGTGGCCCCCCAGACCCTCTAGTTGCCTCCTAACCTTCCCCTGCCCTGATCTCAGCCTAAAGTAGAGAAGGTACGGAATGCACAGATGGGGGTTGTGACTGGGACTGGGGCCCCTGATGCAAAAGCCCCGTGGGACCCAGACCCCCCCAATCTGATGCTGTGGGTTCTAAAGTCAGGAATATTTATTATTAATAGTTACGCAGGACTCAATAGGCCAGGTGAGTCTGTGCTCATTCTGTAGCCACCAAACTGATTAATGGGCAGGGCTTGAATGTGCCCTGGGCCCTCATTATTATAGGGGCCACTTGGGAGATACATATAGATGCAGTTACTAATATATACAGTATATATATATATATATATATATATATATATATAATATAATTGTTGTGATATGTAGTAGTGAGGTTTAGTTTGTGGCCCTTCAGCTCTTGATGGCTAATTCAGACCTGCTAGGGGCCCCTCTTCTCTAACTCCTGTGAGGATACAGCCCCCGGCACTGATTTAAATGCTCAGTTTTTATTAACGCTGGAACGAGCCACAGCATGAGCCCAGTTTCATCTATGAGAAGGGCCAGGGGGCTTGGGCAGTGTATCTGGAGCCCTCCTGCTGTTGGGAACAAGTCTCCCCATGGAGCGCCTGCTGTGATGGATATGTATACACAATATATACAGTATATACACAATATATATATATACATATATACACATATATACACATATATACACAATATATATACACACTATATATACACAATATAAATATATACACACATATATACACATTATATATACTCAGCACATGAACCAATTTATTCAGAGTAGCTGAGGAAGGTGGAGAAGGGAGTTTCCCTATTTACTCCCCTTGTGCTTAATTATCCGACACACTCTGACGCACTGGGCTAGTGGCCCACCAGGGAATCCTCTAGGGATCTGTGACCATTATACAATACTCCCATTATTGCCAGATTCCTTTACAATTCTCTTTGAACTACAGCTCCCAGAATTCTCAGCCAGCTGAAGCTGGGGCCCAGCATTTTCACTCTGTTTTCTACCCCAATAGTGCCAGGCTTGGACACTCACTGCCAATCCGGATATAAATTTAGGGCAACTGCTAATTTTGGAGCACTGATGCCAATATTCATCAATAACCAATGTAAGGGGCCCGGAAAAAATGCTGGGGCCTGAAATGGGGACAACTCCTAAATTGTGAGAAATTACACTTACACTTATGACAGCCACTGCAATTCAAATGATCAGTACTATAGACAGGACCCTGGGCCAGCCAATCTGATAATAGAGGTATTCTATGACATCAGCATGCTATGACATCAGGGGAACCCAACTACCTGTTATTAGACTCTTGTATCTGCCAGTTGCTACGGCGACCCAATATTATCCTTACTCTATGTTGCATCTGCATTTGCACCTTTCCCTGGCTCACCCCCAGCCTCAGTACTGAACACACTCATTAACAATGGCAATGCCTCCGATATAAGGGGTGCAAAAAGCAATAATAGGACTATTCTCCCATTGGGCAGGAGGGAAGTGAAGTGCGCAGCAGCAGTGGCAGCAGGGCCCCTCATGTTCTGACCCCCAGAATACAGATACCTTTTATCGATGCGTTTTCGCCGACTGACCCGCACCCGACCCATACCCGCCCTCCCTCCACCTTCGCCTGCTCGTGCCTTTTCGGGTTCCTTTTATAGACCCACTCCACCCCACCGATGATGTCACAAAATGGGGCAGGGCGATAAGGCGTGCGTCTATAAAAAAAGGAAGTTGGAAGCCAGCAGAATGGCAGTGCAAGGTAGTGGCCGGGGAGAGCAGGAAGAAGAGTTCAACCCGGACCCACAACCGGAGGTGCGAGGTATCGGGCCGGCCCGCACATCTTGCCCTACTGTCTCCATGTTGTCCTACTGTCTCCATCATGTCCTACTGTTTCCATCTTGTCCTACTGTTTCTATCTAGCCTTACTGTCTAAATCTTACCCTACTGTCTACATCTTGCCCTACTTTTTACATACTGTATTGTCCTATTGTTTCCATCTTGTTCCACTGTCTCCATCTATGTCCTACTGTCTCCATCTTGCCCTACCTGTTAATAAAGGCACTTTTGCAGCAGAACCTCTGCGCTGTTTTGTATCGACACCTATTACTTTTGAACCACTATTACTGGCTTTGGATGGAAGCAAGGTGCGGCGATACTTAAATCAAATCACGGAGGAATAAGTACCAGTTCTTTACAATTTCCATCTTGCCCTACTGTCTCCATCTTGTCCTACTTTTTCCATCTTGTCCTACTGTCTCCATCTTGTCCTATTGTCTCCATCCTGCCCTACTATCTCCATGTAGCCCTACTTTTTCCATCTTGCCCTATTCTTTCCATCTTGCCCAACTGTCTCCATTTTGCTCTCTGTCTCCATCCTGCCCTACTGTGTCTATCTTGCCCTACTGTCTCCATCTTGCAGTACTGTCTACATCTTGCCCTACTGTGTCTATCCTGCCCTACTGTCTCCATCTTGCCCTACTGTCTCCATCTTGTCCTACTTTTTTCACAATGTACTACTGTCTCCATCTTGTCCTACTGTTTCTATCTAGCCCTACTGTCATCATCTTACCATACAGTCTACATCTTGCCCTACTTTTCCATCTTGTTCCACTGTCTCCATCTATGTCCTACTGTCTCCATCTTGCCCTACTGTCTCCATCTTGTCCTACTGTCTCGATCTTGTCCTACTGTCTCCATCTTGCCCTACTGTATCCATCATGCCCTACTGTGTCTATCTTGCCCTACTGTCTCCATCATGCCCTACTTTTTCCATCTTGCTCTATTGTTTCAGTCTTGTCCTACTGTCTCCATCTTGTCCTACTGTCTCCATCTAGCCCTACTGTGTCTATCTTACCCTACTGTCTCCATCATGCCCTACTGTCTCCATCTAGCCCTACTTTTTCCATCTTGCCCTACTGTTTCCATCTTGTTCTACTGTATCCATCTTGTCCTACTGTCTTCATCTTGTCCTACTGACCCCATCTTGTCCTACTGTCCCCATCTAGCCCTACTGTCTCCATCTTACCCTACTGCCTCCATCTTTTACTACTGTCTCCATCTTGTTCTATTGTCTCAATCTTGCCCTGCTGTCTCTATCTTGCCCTGCTGTCTCTATCTTGCCCTACTGTTTCCATCTTGTCCTATTCTCTCCATTGTGCCCTACTGCCTCCATCTTGTCCTACTGCCTCCATCTTGCCTTACTGTTTCCATCTTGCCCTACTGCCTCCATCTTGTCCTATGGTCTCCATCTTGTCCTATGGTCTCCATCTTGTCCATACTGCTTCGATCTTGCCCTACTGTCAATAGCTAATAGAACTCCCTAGCAACCTGCAGGGAAACTATCCCCAATTTTCAGTGGTGAAGCTATAGAGGAAGCAGACACCATGGTCAAGGCGGGGTCCAGGCTTCCTCCCTGATGCTCATTTTCTCAAAATTATGGCAAACTTATTTTAGGGCTTTACTGGAGCCCCATATCTCTGGGACCCCCAGCAGTGGCAGGGGCAGCCTCCTCAAACACCACAAAGAATGGATAAGTAGTCTCAAGTTACATTTGTCACATTGGTGAGAATAATTTCCCTTAATGGTGCAACGGAATTTGGAATAAATTGAGAAACCTTAGAAAAATGTGCAGCTCCCCCCGGGGTCCCAGTAAGGTATAGAGGAGCAGTATGTACCGGGTGCTGGGAGGGGAGGGGTGTGTCCCAGTGCAGATATGGGAGGAGTCAGTAACACAATTATAAGCACAATCAGCGTGAGTAAGTGCCAGTCGTTTGTACAGAGCTGAGAACTTATCTACCTGATCTCTCTCCCCCCAGGACCCAGAATGGGAAGCCAGAAGGATTTTGTCAACAAATGTAACCAGATGCTGAGACTGAGGAACAAGCTGCTGAGACAGGCGCTTTCTGAGTGTCTGGGGACTCTCATCCTGGTGGTAAGTACAACTACACAATCAATGAACCTTCTACTTCTGCCCTGAGACTGGCACTGCCCCTGCCCTAACTTTCTCTTTGCCCCTGAGCTCCATGGTTGGTGCTTGTGACCTGCCCAGCTGCCCATCTCCAGGGTTCTTCCAGGTGAGCTCACCTTTGTGCCATCCGTATGTGCCCATTATTTCTGTCTATACAGGGAACTGCCAACAGCACTATAGCGTCTCAGGAGCTTACAATTTAATATTGGTGCCTGAATCTGGCCAATAGCGTGTCTCCAAGAAGCAGAATTTTAAGTCTCTTCCAGCATTTGACCTTTTTGTGCCAACGCTTTCTCTGGTCCCTACACTGCAGCAGTCTAATAGCAGGCTGTGATTGGTCAGATTCAGAGAAGGATAAAACTTTAGAGAAATTCAGCTTGTTCCTTGTGGTTTTATAGATATATTCAGGTAAACTCAGTACAATATAATAAGTGGGAAATTGTCCTCTCATTTTCAAACAGATTCTGATTAATTTGTACAAATGTATTAGTTCTTTCTCTTAATAAAAATGCATATTTAATGCTTATCTGCTGTTGTTTCCTTGCTAAGCTTCCTTATTACATGCACTTAGCTAATTAATCCTGGCCTCTAAATCCTTCAGTGATATTATAAGTTATACAGATAGAATCTCAGCCATAAAGCAGGGCAGGACTGCTGCTAACAATTGTATCTGTGTCACCGTGATGGAATGACTATTTTAGTACTATAAAGGTGGGGTGAAATTATAACACACAGATTTGGGCAGATTTCTGTGCCCCTACAACTTTCACCCCATGTCAATGGCTGTTCTTGGCTAAGAACTTGCTCTAATTCTCCAGACTGTAGCCCCAAAGGCACCGCAGTTACCTACACTTTGTTATCTACACTCATTTTGTTTTGCATATTCATATTTTTTTTGCTGATAAACAAGGGTTGACACAGAATTTTCCCCACTCGAGAGACTGATAATACCCTTTAGATTATCTCCGCTGGGTAATAACGTTCCTCGTATGTGATGCAATGGGCATGGAGGTGGCTCAGAGTCTGTACACAAGTGATATAGAGAGAGATGAAGCAGCAGCGATGCAAGTAACTCCCTGCACCCCAGAAGACACAATTCAGCAAATATAACTTTATAAATATGAATACAGGCTGTAAAGTGAAGTTGTGTTGAGTTCTAGGTGCCCCCAGTGAGTGAGGAAGAGATGGGATAGGGGCCAGGCTGGCTGTGGGGGCATCTGCATTTACCAGCCTATCCTGTAGGTGTATATACCCTGGGATTGTCCTGTAGGTGTATATACCCTGGGATTGTCCTGTAGGTGTATATACCCTGGGATTGTCCTGTAGGTGTATATACCCTGGGATTGTCCTGTAGGTGTATATACCCTGGGATTGTCCTGTAGGTGTATATACCCTGGGATTGTCCTGTAGGTGTATATACCCTGGGATTGTCCTGTAGGTGTATATACCCTGGGATTGTCCTGTAGGTGTATATACCCTGGGATTGTCCCTGTAGGTGTATATACCCTGGGATTGTCCTGTAGGTGTATATACCCTGGGATTGTCCTGTAGGTGTATATACCCTGGGATTGTCCTGTAGGTGTATATACCCTGGGATTGTCCTGTAGGTGTATATACCCGGGGTTTGTCCTGTAGGTGTATATACCCGGGGTTTGTCCTGTAGGTGTATATACCCGGGGTTTGTCCTGTAGGTGTATATACCCGGGGTTTGTCCTGTAGGTGTATATACCCGGGGTTTGTCCTGTAGGTGTATATACCCGGGGTTTGTCCTGTAGGGGGCACAAGTAAGTTGAGGCAAAGGACACAAGCAGCTGAGGGATCCCCAACCCTGCAGGTTGCTAGGGAACATGTCGGGACAGAGGGAACTTTGTCGCTCAGTTATGTGTAGAATCCATAAGGGGAGCCAGTGTTTTGCTGATAAACAGACTGTGTGACATAATGAATTGTGCGCTTGTTCTGAGGGTTGAGAAATGGGTCGAGCCTCTCCGTGGAGGTGTATATATATATACAGGGAATGAGTTCATTCCACTGGGAAGGTGCCGGGGTTTCTATCAGGAGCCAAAGTTCCAGACTGTAACTAGGGATTCTGGGAGCTGTAGTTCAGAAATTGCCTATGACCATGCGTTTAAGGGTGTTTGTTAGTCAGGAAGCTGCAGCTTGTTTGTCTCCAGATGAAGCTGAACTACAACTCCCAGAATGTGAATTGGGTGGATATTGTATAGATTTCTTTTTGGACATGTGTAAGAAATAATATTTCATGCCGGTGGCATATGGGGACTTGCCAGCCTCGCCTACGAGAATAAAATGGCATTATCTTGGCACAATGGGTGGCACTTGTGAATACATTGGGGGGCACTTGTGAATACATTGGGGGGCACTTGTGAATACATTGGGGGGCACTTGTGAATACATTGGGGGGCACTTGTGAATACATTGGGGGGCACTTGTGAATACATTGGGGGGCACTTGTGAATACATTGGGGGGCACTTGTGAATACATTGGGGGGCACTTGTGAATACATTGGGGGGCACTTGTGAATACATTGGGGGGCACTTGTGGATACATTTGGGGCACTTGTGAATACACTGGATGACCGGGCACAGTCAGGGGGTGCCAGGCTGAGTGAGGCAGAAAGAGAGACTTGTGGATCAGACCACCCCAGAGACGGGTAAGAGACGCTCACACTGTGATACACAAAGCACTCTGTGGTCGGGACACACACACTTTATCAGCCCCATGCCCAGCTCTCAGGGTGCCCCACACGACTGCGGGATTGTGCCGTGTGCCCAGCTAATGGCTATTTATTTTGGGCAAGTTCTCACAGACTCATTAATCTTTTTCCTGTTGAGAAATCTGGTGCCAACCTCCCCTGGCAAAGGATTGCGGCACCGGCAAGAGCAGCGCCTATAGAGCAGGACTCAGCTGATGTTAAGCTTTCAGGCCAAGTAATGGTTTGTGCTGATGCTTAAACCCTGGCACACCATGTACTGATCTTCTAATTACTATAATAATAATAATAATAATAATAATAATAATGATGATGATGATGACGGTGTACTGGGAAGGAAGGACAAAGTAGCCCAGTAGTAATTAGGGCAGTGGCACATTCACTGGCAGGAGTCACTCCCTGGACTCATTGGATCATTGGGTTATGGGAGGCGCTGGAGTCTCTGGCTCTTTAATCCCAATTAATAACAGGACAGTGCGGCTTCACAAATCCTCTGCTACATCACAACGGCAGCCTCACTGGGCAAACTCCCAACTCCCATCAATGTCTGGGCGTCTGCCCTGCTCTAGACTACTTCTTTATGTGGGTGTCAGGTCTCCTGCCAATACAGGGGAACAGTGGAGCCCGATATTAATCTATAGGCTCTGGGGCTCCTGTGCTGAGATAATGCCCGGCACACATTGGCACCCTCTGCACTGCGGGAAATTCATGCCTTGGCCCCCGGATTGAAGGGGAACTAACGCGAAAATGAAAATTTAATATAAGCTTTCTCATACTGAAATAAGAAACTTTCTAAATACAATCAATTAAATATTGTGCATCGTTTTAAAGGGGAACTATAGTGAAAATTAACATTTTTTCATAAGCTTCGGCATACTGAAATAAGAAGTTCTCTAAATATGATCAATTAAAAATGTTGCATAATTTCTGAAATAATCAAGTTTATATAATCACTATCCCTCTCTCAGCATTTGTTTCACTTCATTCTGTCTTCATGCAGCAGTTGGGTGTCAGATATTCACTGACAGTTAAGTTGGCCAAACACGGGCCGATAAAAGCTGCCGACAGACCGAGTCGGCAGCTTATTGGCCTGTATATGGGGCCCCCTGACGGGCTTCCGCGATCGGGATCTGGCCGAAAGTCGGGCAGATCTCGATTGGATGGGACTAAAAATCCTGTCGGATCGCGGCCGCATCTGTTCGTTGATGCGGTCCCGAGATCTGACCGCCCGTTACCATTTTTTAGGATCCGATCGTTGGGCCCTACGGCCCACAATCGGATCAGCCTCAAGGTGGGCATATCGGGGAGAGATCCGCTCATCTGGCGACATCACCAAATGAGCGGATCTCTCCGTGTATGGCCACCTTTAGATCCAATATATCCTATAGGGGGGCTCCTTTCCTAGCAGATGTATTAGAGCTCACTCAAATAACTGATTCCAGTACAAACAAAATCTAACAAAATAACTGCCTTTTGCACAAATCCTGCATGTAGAGAGACATGGGGGCAAATTCACTAAGATGCGAAGTTGCGCCAGGCGCAACTTCGCCGCACTTCGCCGCACTTCGCCAGGAGTAGTTTCGCCAGCGCTTCGCAAATTCACTAAAATCCGAAGTTGCGCTCAGGGGTAGCGTAAGGTTGCGAAGTTGCGCTAGCGTTGATTCGCTATGTAAAGCGAAGTTACGCTAGCGAAGGCTAATTTGCATACGGCGCCAAATTCAAATTTCAATGAAGGAATACGTATCAGCAATACAAATGCCAAGAAAACCTTCAAATCATCTAATAAAATGTTTATTTTGCCCTACACATGTGCCCACTGTCTAGGTAAGTTGCCATGAGTTAGGAAATGTAGGGGGGAAGGAGGGGAGCCCCAAAAATTTTTTCGATCTTTTTCAGCCTATCACCCGTAATGTAGAAAACACGCCAGCGTTTTTTGGGACTTAGAAAAAATTTTGACTTTTTTTGAAACAATCCCTATCTACTCTCTATTGCGCTTCGCCTGGTCTGAGGTGACGAAGGAAGTCTGGCGTAAAAGGTAGCGTTCAGTACGTTAGTGAATTTGCGTAGTTATGTCGCTAGCGAAAATTCGCCTGGCGTAAGGGTGTGAAGTAACACTAGCGAAACTACGCCAGCGTTCGTTAGTGAATTTGCGCAGTAACGAAAATGCCAAACGCTAGCGAATTAACGCTAGCGTTCGGCGCTTCGGCGCTTAGTGAATTTGCCCCATGATGTCTGGTGAGTTTAATAGAGTGACCTCTAATACATCTTCATTTTTCAGCCACTCAAAGCAGAAAAAGGAGTAATGGTACAGGATACACAGCAGATAACAGATAAGCTCTGTAGTATACAATGGGATTCTTCAGAATGTATCTGTTATCTACTGTGTATCCTGTGCTTGAATGGCTGCCCCCATGGCTACACAGCAGCTTGTTTATATAAACTATAGTAGTACTTATCTGTTATCTACTGTGTATCCTGTGCTTGAATGGCTGCCCCCATGGCTACACAACAGCTTGTTTATATAAACTATAGTAGTACTTATCTGTTATCTACTGTGTATCCTGTGCTTGAATGGCTGCCCCCATGGCTACACAGCAGGTTGTTTATATAAACTATAGTAGTACTTATCTGTTATCTACTGTGTATCCTGTGCTTGAATGGCTGCCCCCATGGCTACACAGCAGCGTGTTTATATAAACTATAGTAGTACTTATCTGTTATCTACTGTGTATCCTGTGCTTGAATGGCTGCCCCCATGGCCACACAGCAGCTTGTTTATATAAACTATAGTAGTACTTATCTGTTATCTACTGTGTATCCTGTGCTTGAATGGCTGCCCCCATGGCTACACAGCAGCTTGTTTATATAAACTATAGTAGTACTTATCTGTTATCTACTGTGTATCCTGTGCTTGAATGGCTGCCCCCATGGCTACACAGCAGCTTGTTTATATAAACTATAGTAGTGTTTCTGAAGCAAACACACCAGTTTTACCAGTGCAGCACCACACTACATTATATTTTCATTACTTTAAAACACTTCTATTTTTTATTTGACTTTTTCTTTAATAGGGATCTGTGTCAGACTATGGCTTGGGAAGGAGTCAGGGGCTAAGCAGTAAGGGTGTGTATGGGCAGCTGCAGCCCACATGCCCAATCTGCACCAGGTCACGAGGCTTATTAAATTCCTAATGTTCTTGCGTGCGCTTTCATTGGCCTTAGGGCTATTGAAAGCCGGAAAGATTCACAAGATAAAGGCAATTAAATAAAAAACTCAAAAAAAAATAAATAATGAAGACCAATTGAAAACTTGCTTAGAATTGGCTATTCTATGACATACTAAAGGTAAAGTAAAGGTGAGCCCTCCTGCCAGGGATTTACCCTCCTGTCGCAATGGGCTGCATTTTGGGTAAAGTAGAAAGAGTGGGGGGAACACAGATAAAGGGCATATTATATTGAACAGCAATATTTACACTAGAGTTGTACAAGCAGCACCGCTGGGAGTTGCTGGGAGTTGCTGGTAGATAAAGGCCAGAAACCCTATTCCCCTATAACCACCTGAACCTGCTATTAGTAAAGTGCCAGCATATTATAACATGGTTACTTATTGTATCCTGTAACTATGGCTGGAACTATCACAATATCAAAATATTGATGACAAATGTGTATATTTAGTGACTGGGTGCACACAGGTGTCTCAGCCCACACTGGGCACAGCACCCATCTCTGGAACCAGCCCGTGCCAAGATATTACATATCTAAGGTGCACTCCATGTTGGTTTTGTGTGTGGTGGGTATGGGTGTAACTTCCCCAGTTCCCTTCTGCAAATGTTATCTGAATGGGATTCTGGGAAGAAGAATACTCACTCTTAGGATTAAAGGGGAACACTTTTAGGATTAAAGGGGAACACATCCCAGCTGCTAGAGGCTTCATGATCTGGACAGTTGCATTGACTGAGTGGTAGATTCCATGAGTGAGGAGGGATGTCTGGGATTAGTCCCTTGCATCTAAAAGCTCTGAGTCTAAGCAGACAATCCCAGTAAGAGACAAATACAAAGGAATGCTTTAAGAGTTATTTGTGATCTTGCCACGTGAAGTCTTATTACTACCATGTATAGTGTTGGGATGAGCGTCACAGAAAAAGGGCGAATTCCTCTCAAGGAGCACTTGTAGTTAGTGCAACCATAGTCATAAGGCAAAGTAGCACCAGAACAAAATACTTATGAGAAGACTTTATACCAGTCTTTCCCAAACTATGGTCTGTTAGCTGTTGTAAGAAACTATACTTCAACATCTGAAATGCCATAGCTTTCCTACCATATTATCCTGCTGTTTCAATCTCCATATTGCCCTTCTAAGTCCATCTTGCCCTACTATCTCCTTCTTGTCCTACTGTCTCCATCTTTCCATACTGTCTTCATCTTGCCCTACTGTCTCCATTTTGTCCTACTGTCTCCATCTTTCCATACTGTCTTCATCTTGTCCTACTGTCTCCATCTTGTCCTACTGTCTCCTTTTTGTCCTTCAGTCTCCATCTTGCCTACTATCTCCATCTTTCCATACTGTCTTCATCTTGCCCTACTGTCTCCATCTTGTCCTACTGTCTCCATCTTTCCATACTGTCTTCATCTTGCCCTACTGTCTCCATCTTGTCCTACTGTCTCCATCTTTCCATACTGTCTTCATCTTGTCCTACTGTCTCCATCTTGTCCTACTGTCTCCTTTTTGTCCTTCAGTCTCCATCTTGCCTACTATCTCCATCTTTTCATACTGTCTTCATCTTGTCCTACTGTCTCCATCTTGCCCTACTGTCTCCTTTTTGTCCTTCAGTCTCCATCTTGCCTACTATCTCCATCTTGCCCTACTGTCTTCATCTTGTCCTACTGTTTCCATCTTGTCCTACTGTCTACATCTTTCCATACTGTCTTCATCTTGTCCTACTGTCTCCATCTTTCCATACTGTCTTCATCTTGTCCTACTGTATCCATCTTGTCCTACTTTCTCCTTCTTGTCCTCCTGTCTCCATCGTTCCATACTGTCTTCATCTTGTCCTACTGTCTCCTTCTTGTCCTACTGTCTCCATCTTTTCATACTGTCTTCATCTTGCCCTACTTTTTCCATCTTTTCATACTGTCTTCATCTTGTCCTACTGTCTCCATCTTGTCCTACTGTCTCCTTCTTGTCCTTATGTCTCCATTTTGCCTACTATCTCCATCTTGCCCTACTGTCTTCATCTTGCCCTACTGTCTCCATCTAGCCATACTGTCTCCTTCTTGTCCTAAAGTCTCCATCTTGTCCTAAAGTCTCCATCTTCCAATACTGTCTTCATCTTGTCCTACTGTATCATTATTGTCCTACTTTCTCCTTCTTGTCCTCCTGTCTCCATTGTTCCATACTGTCTTCATCTTGTCCTACTGTATCATTATTGTCCTACTTTCTCCTTCTTGTTCTCCTGTCTCCATTGTTCCATACTGTCTTCATCTTGTCCTACTGTCTCCTTCTTGTCCTACTATCTCCATCTTTCCATAATGTCTTCAGCTTGCCTTACTGTGACCATCTTGCCCTACTATCACTATCTTGCTATATGTTTTCTTTTTTTCCTACTGTCTCCATCTTGTCCTAGTATCTTGCCAAGATATTCCTCTCACTTCCAACCCACAGCTGTTCCTTTATGGGGACAACAATATGTATGGGGCCAAATCACGACCATGCCTAGGGCCTCATTTTATTTCAATTTATATAGGCACTACTGATATCTGTTATTAGAGCCACACATCTAATTTATCCTTTATCATTAGGGTTAGTGCACAGACACACACCACGTGGAAAGCCAGTCCCTGTTCAGTAGCAGCAATCAGTTCTCCTGCTGTTGGACAGACCCTGCCTGTACATGTGGAGCCATACGGATCTCAGCCCAACAGGATCCTGGCGCTGTCTGTGTCAAGTAAAACAGGATCTGCAGGCACCCGTGCCAGTTGCCCTTAGGAACGAAACACTCAGTATTTAAAAAGATACATTATGTAAGGTGATTGTTTCTACCTCTGAAAAAGAGCATTCATTCCAAAGCTTGTGGTGACGTTCATCTAATGTATTGCTGAACTACAACTGGTTGTAGCTGGTCTGCAGATAATATAGTCCAGCAACTACTGTAGAGCTTTTGGGTAAAGATTTTTGTTTGCCTCTTTTTGTTCCATTTTAAATCTTGTGCATGCATATACATCGGAGAGAACTCATTGCTATCACTGAATAAATAGTCTGTAGTACTACAAAGCATATTTGCACAGAATTTACACTTTCCACACTAGGCCATTATTATACAGCAGGTGCATCCAACTGTTATACTGCTTGTCATTATTATGATGGTCTTGCTCCTTTGTAGTCTTATGCTTGGACTTTTCTTAATCTCTGAGGACTAGTCTCTGGGGCCAATCAAATGTGTTTGTCATTGTGGCTCCTACTTGTTTTCCTCTGCCATAACATAACAAAGCTTAAGTCATGGTCTCGAGGTTGACTTGATATTGTGTTGACTTGGTGTCAAGTCCACAAATCTCCTCCTGACCATCGTCTTCATTCAGGCTTGGCCCTTGTCTTAGTGTTGACTTGGTCTTGGATCATCTTAGCCCTGACTTTGGTTTTGAGTTGTTGATCTCAGTCCTTGCACTGACTTCCAGTATGAGATAACACTGCCAAGATTCATAGAATTCTACTTTATTGTTTGATATTATACTAAAACAGAATATAACCGAAGGTTTTAAGAATGTTTCTTGGGTCTTATCTGAACAGACAATGTTGGTAGTGGTTAACAGGCCTCAACTTGTCCTCCACAAGTAACTCCAGGCCAATATAACCATAAAATATACACAAGAAACCTTTAAGCCCAATCTGAATTGAAAAACCATTGGCTCTTGTTAGGGAATTATAACAGAATAGGGCTATGCAAGTGGATAAGGAGTGCTATGGGCTAGACTTCTAGAGATACATTAGAAGGTTAGGCAAGAATAAAATTGAAAGATGAGCCAGAAACAGTAGGAAAATTATTTCAAAATTCACTAACTTCGAGTGAAGGATTCGAAGTAAAAAAAACTTCGAATTTCGAAGTTTTTTTTGGGCTACTTCGACCATCGAATGGGCTACTTCGACCTTCCACTACGACTATCGAAGGATTCGAAGTAAAAATCGTTTGACTATTCGACCATTCGATAGTCGATGTACTGTCTCTTTAAAAAAAACTTCGACCCCCTAGTTCGCCATCTAAAAGCTACCGAAGTCAATGTTAGCCTATGGGGAAGGTCCCCATAGGCTTGGCTAACTTTTTTTGATCGAAGGATATTCCTTTGATCGTTGGATTTAAATCCTTCGAATCATTCGATTCGAAGGATTTAATCGTTCGATTCGAAGGATTTAATCGTTCGATCGAAGGAATAATCCTTCGATCGTTCGATCATACTATCTGCGCTAAATCCTTCGACTTCGATATTCGAAGTTGAAGGATTTCAATTCCCAGTCGAATATCGAGGGTTAATTAACCCTCGATATTCGGCCCTTAGTGAATCAGCCCCAAAGTGGGAAATAGGAGCAGTGTATGCGATACATGTTTGTTGAAGTCCCATCATTAGAATGTTCTACAGGCTGTGAAGTCTGTTCCCATTTTGTTCTTCGTTACGTGATTGCTGGGTGGACATCTTTGATTTTTGTAGCACTTGAGATATTTATTGAAATATGGACACTTGCTTTAATTTAAAATCAATTTTAAGATGTAACCTCCAGGCTGCAGTCTTGTGCCTGAAACCATCCGTGTGCTGGGGATTATAAGAATGGCATCAATAGTCTACAGAAGTGGCCATGCATGAGTGACTGCCAGTAGAGCCTAGCCGCTAATATTTGCATTGTTGGCACCAAGAGATATGCTCAACGGAAGTCCAACAATGAAAATAAAGCAACCGTGTATTCATTTCAACACCAAATGAGTTATCCAGGCAGTATCAGCCTTAAACTGGCAGCTAGAGATCCAGTAAGAGGTAATGCTATACTAAACCATGAGAAATTGACCTGGATGTGGAATTCAAAACAGGGATCAGAGCCTCTGTAGACTTTATCTTTTCCTTTCAAAGTTCTCCCGCTGAGATTTAATTATAACCTCATTAATAGATTAATGCAAGAGTATCGCTTTGGCTTCAATGTTTTTCTTTTAAAACAGCCACTAATATCAACAAGCTTCATGATCTTAATGAATATCACAATTATTGTTGGTGGTGGCTTTGACTTTTGGAATTAGTGGCAGGTGGTATTGATGCTGAATTAAAGGCTGCCTGGGAGCCACACGATGTCTTATGGAAGAGTTGAGGGATGCAACTGCGGAATGGAGAGCCAGGGAAGGGATGGTGTTAGGCCAAGGCAGACAGGGAATTGGACATAGTTCTAAGCCCCTTTCCTCATTGACTCTGACCCTGTGGATACAATCATTAGATTTGTTAAATCTGAGCCTGTGAGGGTTTAGGAATAGTGAGAGATGCCTACGTGATGCACTGTAGCCCACACGCCTCTAGTTTGTCCCGAACCTGTGACTTTTGAGCATCATTCTACTCAACAACCCATTGGATGTTGCTCCCAGGGGCCTCAAAGCAGGTGCTTATTTTTGAACTCCAGGCTTGGAGGCAAGTTTTGGTTGCAAAACCAGGAGTACTACCAACCAGAGTCTCCTGTAGGCTGCCAGTCCACACAGGGGCTACCAAATGGCCAACAGTCCTTCTTTTGCCCCAACCAGGAACATATTTTATTCTTGGGTTGCTCCCCAACTATTTTTTACATCTAAATGAGTAAAAAAGTTTGGGGACCCCCTGGTCTATGCTATCCACAATTCCATGATGGGGGTTAAAGTCCAGCACCAAAAGAAGATCTCAAAAATAACTTACAAAACCATGACAAGATGTCACATTTGAAATTAACTAAGCACTGCTCAGACATGCCAGACTTGTTCATTATGAATTTCGCTTAGTAGTCTTGGCACTAATTATGGCGCCTGTGCTTGCAAAAGCTTTGGAAGCTCCAGGTCTTTGATCTATTCACTTGTGGGCAGGTTACATAAACCATTCTGTACCCAAGCCAACTTCTATACTTCTTGGCAACCATCTTCTTAAATATACAGGAGCTATGAGCCAATCATCTTTTAGATGGAAGTTTAGTTGCCAGCCGTCTTCTTTCAGATCCAGTAGGGATGAGCGAATCAAGTTTTAATCATTTTACAGACAATAACATATGGGTGACATATAAAAGATACAGCCATATGTTGGTTTTTATTGCTGGGTAACTCCTTTTGTGTCTGATAAATATATTTTTACGCTGTGGTTAAATACATAGGGGCAAATCCACTAAGCGCCGAAGCGCCTAACACTAACGTCAATTCGCTAGTGTTTGGCATTTTCGTTTCTTCGCAAATTCACTAACGAACGCTGGCGTAGATTCGCTAGTGTTACTTCGCACCCTTACGCCTGGCGAATTTTCGCTACGGACGTAACTACACAAATTCACTAACTTGCGCAGTGTACTGAACGCTATCTTTTACGCTAGACTTCCTTCGCCACCTCAGACCAGGCGAAGCGCAATAGAGTAGATAGGGATTGCTTCAAAAAAAGTAAAAAAAAAAGTCCCAAAAAACGCTGGTGTGTTTTCTACATAATGGGTGATAGGCTGAAAAAGATCGAAAATTTTTTTGGGGCTCCCCTCCTTCCCCCCTACATCTCCTGACTCATGGCAACTTAACTAGACAGTGGGCACATGTGTAGGGCAAAATAAAATTTTTATTTGCTGATTTGAAGGTTTTCTAGGCATTTGTAGTGCTGATACGTATTCCTCCATTGAAATTGAATTTGGAAATTTGAAAATTAACCTTCGCTAGCATAACTTCGCTTCACTTAGCGAATCAACGCTAGCGCAACTTCGCAACCTTATGCTACCCCTGAGCGCAACTTCGGATTTTAGTGAATTTGCGGAGCGCTGGCGAAACTACGCCTGGCGAAGTGCGGCGAAGCGCGGCGAAGTTGCGCCTGGCGCAACTATGAATCTTAGTGAATTTGCCCCATAAAGTTTACAAGCTGTGCATTGCCACCTGGGCACCAGCTGTTCTTTAAATACAGATTTACCAACCTGAGAGATGCGGCAGGAGGATAAAAGAGAATATAAAGCATCAGACGCATTGCAGGGCTGATTTATTGTGCATGTAGTCACTTGGGCTTTACAGTTTAGATACATGTTCACTGGATACGTGTCACAAGATCAGTACCACTAATATAAGTTGCCACGATTGAGTCAAATGTCTTGAAAAACAATAAAGTGCATGAATAACCAGCTCAGATATATATAAAGTGATAGAGCAAGATCACACATGGGTAATATGGGAATTAAACCCTGCTCTGACATGGCTTATTCTTCCTTGCAGATGTTTGGCTGTGGCTCTGTGGCTCAGGTGGTTCTCAGCAAGGGCTCCCACGGACAATTCTTGACGGTCAATCTGGCCTTCGGCTTTGCTGTGATGCTAGGGATTCTAATATCTGGTCAGGTGTCAGGTAGGAGCCTGTGTCCAATAAAAATGTTAGTTGGGGGACAGTGCAGATCTTTATATTGAAATAATTAATCTTTTGTGTCCCAAATATTGCAGGTGGCCACTTGAATCCGGCAGTGACATTTGCCCTGTGCATATTGGCAAGAGAACCTTGGATCAAGTTCCCTGTCTACAGCATTGCACAGACTTTAGGAGCCTTCCTTGGTGCCGGCATCGTCTATGGCTTGTATTATGGTAAGGAGATTCCATGCAGATAGCATAAACTCATGGTATCAATAGATATAGCAATGATCCCCAACCAGTGGCTCTTAAGCAACATGTTCCTCACCAGCCATTTGGATGTTGCTCCCAGTGGCCTCAAAGCAGGTTCTTATTTTTGAATTCAAGGCAAGTTTTGGTTGTTTAAAAACCAGGTGTACTGTCAAACAGAACCTCCTGTGGCTGCCTGCCCACATAAAGCTAAAAACAGCCCTTATTTTGGCACCTCGGGGGATTTTTTATGCTTGTGTTGCTCCCCAAATCATTTTATACATTTAAATGTGGCTCATGGTTAAAAAAAGGTTGGGTACCCCTGATATATACACAGTATATAGTCTATATATACATTAGGAAAAGTCAAGGTGCGACTCTCCATGTTAAACTATAACAACATACAGCTGTAATTATTCCAAAAATATCCCACTAAACAATGGTAACAGCCCAAAACATAATATATACAATATGCACCACTTGCAAGTTCCTTTACATATGAGGTTGGTTGCAGATCTATCCGTGCAACTTTACTGCTGGTCTTTTTAAAATAATTCTATCATTTGTTTTCTTCTGCCTTTTCTCCAAAGTGACATTTAAGGAAGGAAGGCTGCGATCAGTACCAGCTGACTCATACAATCTGCTTTCATTTGGCTCATGATGGATCCCCTTTAATGATAGGGCCAAAGGGTGGGGTTCTTTTTGATGTAGCTTTCTCCAGTTTGGTATTACTCTTATGCCAGCCTTACCCTGAAGAATAAACCCTGCAAGATGAACCTAAATGAAGCTATAAATAAAAGTACATTATTTGAAAGTATGCAGTATGGCTGCTGTCCTATTCCTTAGCCAATGTGCTGAATGCACCCTGGTTACCCTCATATCTAATGGATAAGCTCAGGATCAGTAGGTGTCTGGGTGCTGCTATACTGAATCATTGGTATTTACTACATCCTGGGTGTGTGGGAATTGGACAGATCAGGAGCAGTGGGAGGAAAGGGTGTATGGCAGAAAACCAGGAGAGAGATAAGCACAATAGTATGACGGCTCCTTTCAGAATTTCCCTTCATTCTTATTCTCTGTATTGTCCATCATCCTCATTCCATTTCCCAATAGTCTCCTTTTCCTGTACTTTCCACTTTCAGGGAACAGCTCTCTCGATAACCTTTTATTTAAATGCATATGGATAAATCCCAAAGTCGCTGGTTCCCGTGGAATCGCTCTATAACACTTCTTCAAGCACCAATAACATCAACAATAAAAAGTATCTTTCTTGGCACGCACTTTGCTTTTACTTTTGTACTTGGATAATATTTTCTTTACAGTAGAAGGCCTGGTTTTCTATTCCACTGTGTTGATTATGTGTCCCGCCATCTTTTATTTGTTTTCTGTGACTTGAGAGGATCCGTTGTCATCATCTGCCCCCAAAAGCCCAAAAATGGTCAAAATGGTGCCTACTGGACGTGCCTGATTGATTTCTGTTGGAGCAGAGGCAGCAAAGATGCCCAGTAGGCACCTCTTACTTGTCTCGGAGAGTAAAGGAGAGATTAGAATAGAAAAGGGGGCAAAGCTTTGTGCTAGTGGATTTAGGGAATAAAAGGCTTCATTCTCAATAACTACTTCCATATGCCCCTTGTCTTATTCTCTCATATCTTCCTTTTCAGATGCTATTTGGTTCTTTGCAAATGACCAGCTTTATGTAACGGGCGAAAATGGCACGGCTGGCATCTTCACCACATTCCCATCAGACCATCTGACACTTATGAATGGGTTTTTTGATCAGGTAAGTCCTCGGTATTCTTACAATGGGCAATGCATAGATCAGCACCCTTTCAGGGGGATGCTGGGAGTTGTGTACCTCAACACCAGCTTACCCAGAGGCCGTCATTTGCAACAATTCTTTTTTACCACTGGCTATTTTTGCCCAAATTCCCAGTGGCCTTGATGCATGAGCACTGAAATGGGGGCAGCTGTAGATTATATTTACAATTCAATAAGTCTCTAATGGTAGCTGCATCCAGCACCCAGCATGGCAAGCAATAGCAGGGGGAACACACCACACCCACAAGGGTATTCTCTACAGTACAGGGATTACAGGGACATTAGGGCTTCAGGGATCTCTGCAGTGTCTGTCACAGGGATAAGGACACAAAAAGGTAATCCATTTAAGAAATACCACCCACACATACATAAGATTATATGTTAATTTCCCCTTTAAGCACCTCATTTTTCCTTGTTTGATTTGGCAGAAGGGATATTAAGTTAAATAACTCAACAGGAAGGGAACTTGGTGCTCCAGCCAGAACTGAACCACACTGACAAATAAGTCCTTCATTCTAAGGCCTCACCGCAGGCTCTTATTCACCTTGAGGCCGTTCCATGCAACCCAATACCTTTAATATGTGACCTTGTGAGCATAGCAGAGACATCTCTCCATTTTATATTTCAATACTTTCATTGTTTTTGGAAAACAAATCACACATTGACCTAATGAGCAGGAGGAACCTGCGATGAACGTCACAGCTGAGAAATGGTTAAACTTTCTTATGTCACAGTCACAATTTAACAAAGAAGCTCAAAGTTCTAGAACTAGGACATATATCAACCCAGGGTTATGTTGACTGGTGGCTGGGCCCTAGGCAAAACAGACTTTGTGTGGCCCCTAAAACGAAGGAGTTTTCTGTGGCCCTTCAGTTTTTTGTTGAACTAAACTCCCAGCATGCTAACTGCCTTCACTTCAGCTTCACTTCACCTTTACAAGAACTAATGGCCAACAGGTTAGGTGACTATGTTGCTACTTTGGCCTATTGTTTCCATATTCTCTTAGCTCTAAATGACCCAAATGAAAATCCATTATTGAGATCACCTTCGACATTTCTTTTATTGCCCTTTCTATCGAACATTTATGTTTTTTATGTCTTCCCTTTCACTTATGTGCCAATCTGTTCTGCTTACTTACTCTTTAACCTTGGTCCTTTTGCTATCACCTGCTATTGTGTTCTACTTCTGGATTCAGTGTGGGTTGGAACACTGTGAAAACACATCACTTTTGAGGTGGAGAAGGTCCAAACTACATGAATTCTTCTCTTTTTGCCATCACCACAAGTTCTTTCTTCTGCTTTTGGTTTCATAGTGGGTTGGACTGGAGAGGGCCCATAACCAACCTCCAGGAGCTGAATACTGGCAATTCGCTATATTGTTTGTGGACTTTCTTACAGTGCAATGAAAGGATGGAATGCATTTATGTGAAATATAAAATCAAAACCTTACGCAATATCTCCTTATCTTGTAGTTTATTGGAACCGCAGCTCTGATTGTCTGTGTTCTGGCCATTGTTGACCCAAACAATAACCCAATCCCTCGTGGGCTGGAAGCCTTCACTGTAGGATTTGTCGTCCTTGTCATTGGAACTTCCATGGGCTTCAACTCTGGTTATGCCGTCAACCCTGCCAGGGACTTTGGCCCTCGACTCTTCACATCTTTGGCCGGATGGGGCACTGAAGTCTTCTGGTAAATATTTATTTTCCTCTAACTTGACCTGCACTTGATACTGAGGTGTTCAGACTTTTTGAATTGAATCCTTCCTTTGTAGTCCAATATTTTATGAACTTTTACTCAGTACTGTTCTCTCTAAGGGAAACAATATGGCACCTCACTTTTATATACTGTATATATATATATATATATATATATATATATATATATATATATATATATATATGTATACAATGTATAAGCTATGATCTCTTCCATGACTTCTTCTGTAAGATTGACCATCCTTATAAACTTCAACATGTTATTATCGTTTAAGTGACTGGAATTCCATAGCTCATATTTAAGTCAGGGGGCTGTAGAAAATTCCAAGACATGACATGACATGAATGGCTGAGAGCAATGTAGCAGCCACAGTCATGTGCATCCTGAGGCTGGCTGGGTGTTGTGTGAGTTGCAGTTCAGCAACATCTAGACCTAGTTTCCCATTATCTGTCACTTCATTTCCTGTTCTTGACACATGAAGTTATTTTACATTATTGCTAAACCACTAATTACTCTGTGACCTAAATTAAAGAGGGATGGTGTCCATATTCCATTGCTCCACTGCATTTGGCTATGGCACATGGGTGGAGCTTTTCTATTTTCTGAAAATTGGTTTTGCATAACGTTTAATTCCTAGGTTTGCCAGTCACATGAACAAACACTGGAGGGAGGTGTAATAGGGAAAAACACAAGGGAGGAGGAAATGTCAGGGGGGTGGCTCAAATCCATTCTACAGAGGACCATATGAGTAAAGGCTTTTCTAGATTCTGGCCTTTGTAAAAAAAATCATGATGTCCTCGCAAAGTAATTATAAGCCTTTCCATAAATTCATATATTTACCTTTAGACAGGGTCCGACCCTGCCTTTATGCCTTAGTTTGGTTATAGACTATAGGGCTTGAGTTCTGCTCTTCACTCCTCTTTCCTCTCATAGTCCTCTGGAGGAAAATATATTTAACAGAAAATCATACACCAATGGAGAGCCAGACAGGGGTTGATTTTATACCTCATTTTTTTTAATACCTCCATTTAGCAGCCCAGTATTTAAGAGGGGCAGTGGGAGGTGTATAGTTGTCACTCTCCTGCCCCTTAACTTGCACATCATTCAGACAGTAGCAGCAGACACAAGGTGCTAGGGAGACCTCTATTTATATCCCACCCTAAGGCAGGAGGAAACAATGAAAAAAATATTGTTTTAAAAAATGAAATGTATTTTTTCTTCATTCCAGGGCTGGGAACCAGTGGTGGTGGGTGCCTATTGTCTCACCCTTACTAGGATCATTTGCTGGAGTTTTAGTCTATCAGCTGATGATTGGATGCCACATTGAGCCTGCGCCCCAATCCACCCAACAAGAAAATATCAAACTGGCAGATGTCAAAAACAAAGACAGACTTTGATTCAGATGCCACAAAGGGACTGGCTACATTCCAGATACACCGCAATGAAAGAAGTAGGGATCCCAAAGCCTTACTACACTCCATGAGTCACCACTTGGTTGTCTATAGCTGTTTATGTTAGCGGCTCTTAGCATGTGCAAATATTTCCTTCTTGTATAGATTTGTCTTCCTCTACCATGCAGATGGGTCTTGTGCTGTCATAAAGTCTTCCAGTATCATGGGGTTATGTGTATTCCAATGTCATGGTGGTATATCTTCTAGTCTTATGGAGATACATCTTCCAGTGTCATGGAGAATTATCCTCCAATGTCATGGAGATGCATCTTCTGAAGTATTGGATATACATCATCCAAAGAAATGGACCGGATCTTCCAAAGTCATGGTGGTAGCTCTTCTATTGTTTGGAGTGTATCTTCTATTTTTATGGAGATATGTCTTCCAGTGTCATGGAGGATTATCTTCCAATGTCATGGGGTTATGCATATTGCAATGTCATGGTGGTATATCTTCTATTCTTATGAAGATACATCTTCCAGTGTCATGCAGAATTATCCTCCAATGTCATGGAGATGCATCTTCTGAAATCATGGTGGTAGTTCTTCTAGTGTTTTGGAGATCCATCATCCACTGAGATTCATTGTGGAGATATACATTTCAATATCCAGTTACATTCTCCTGTGTCATGCAAGATCATGGAGATGCATCTTCCAATGTCATGAATATATTTCTTCCAAGTCTTCCTTGTTTGTAGTAACATCTTCTTGCATTGTACATAGCTTGCTCTGGTGGCAAATGAATATGGAACAAAGGAATCTAAAGCAACCGCTTATCCATACCCGGCATTTGAAGTTCTGCTGGTCCCTAATTCTGTCCAAATTCTATCAACTCCAGTCCTGAACTTTATGTAGTAGAGTAGTTTATATTACTTATTACTTCCAGTCCAGTTTTAGCAGCCCTAAATGTTTGTACCTTTCTGCAAGACTTTGGCTCACAAGTTAAATTACAATCGGGAAAAGCCAGTTAGGAGAAAATATAAACTTGTAGTTGCACCTCCCCAAGGTGTATGTTACCTCCAATTCACATCAATGGATCCAAGCTGATAGCAAGCATGACGTGGACTGTGTCGCAAATAGCATCAGGGGGCATTTCAACAACCAAAAATGATGTAGAGTCTAGAATTTTAGAGTATTTTTAAATTATAAATCAACAAACCTGAAGTATTTCTGAATCATTCCTATTGAGAAAATCTATTTTTGTGCAAATAGAAAATACTGAATCAATTGGAAGGCTTTGTATTCCCTTTACTCTTTACCAAAGCTCCCCAATACACGGGTCAATATGAGCTGCCGACAGCCTAAATTGGCAGTTTATTGGGCAGTGCATGGAGCCTCCGACCCGCTTCCCCCTGATTGATATCTGTCCAAAAAATCATCCAGATGTCAGTAGGCCAGGGTTACAAATCCTGTTGGATTCAGGTCTGTATCGATACGTTGATGTGGTCCTTGGTCTGACCATCTGTATGCTCGTCATTGTGACCCAATTGTTGGGCCCTAGGGATCATCCCGATATCGCCAACCTCAAGGTCGCCAAACAAGTTAATCTCTGGCCACCTTAAAGGGCATGTAAAGTCTAAAATAGAATAAGGCTAAAAATGCTGTATTTTGTATACTAAATATAAACATGAACTTACTGCACCACAAGCCTAATCAAACAAATGATTTATGCTTTCAAAGTTGGCCACTGGGGGTCACCATCTTGTAACTTTGTTATACATCTTTGCAAGACCAAGACTGTGCACATGCTCAGTGTGGTCTGGGCTGCTTAGGGATCATCATAAACAAAGCTGCTTGAGTTCTGCATGGCTGGGAAGTAAGGCGGGAGCTCCCCCTGCTGTTTATAAGTATGATTGTTTCCCTGCAGAGCAGTTAGGGACCGTCTGACAATTCCTATCCACAGCAGTAAATGAAGGGAGAATTTCACTGCATACAGTCAGGTTTCTTATAAAAAATGATACACAATTTTTAATTAAAGTATATTGGAGATTGGTTTCTTTTTCATTAAAGAAAGTAAAAATGTGATTTAATTTTTTTGCCTTTACATGCCCTTTAAGAGAAAATAAAGTGCGAGTCCATAACTTATTCTGTGCACAGTAAATATAGTAATATAACATACAAGGCATTCTCTATAATATTTATACGACTCTGCATCACCATCAAGTGTCATGAAGTCAGAGAACCGCCCTCTCACTTTTAAAGGGGAATATAAACCAATGATCAACTCAGTACACAGGTTGGGCTTATTATTATGTTGTACATAGTGAATAAATATCATTGTAGTGTTCTTTATAACCCAAGTCAAGCAAATGTGTCAAAAGTTAAAACATTATATTAATATAAAGTCCAAGTATAAAATCAAACAAGTGTCCGTAGAACTGGGGAGGAAGAGTCTCGCCTGCTGGAAGGTCCTCTTTATACTTCAAAGCTTTGTATATACATTTGATTTAAGCACTGAATGTATTTTATGCGACATTAAACACACAATTGTTATACAAATCTGCCTGGTGCGGGTTCTTCAACTCACAAACATTTGTCTTTATCGCCTTGGGGTAAATTGTGAAAGACAAAGTTCCATGGACAAGTCCAGACCATGTTCCCCTGCAGCCTTTTCGGGTAACATTTTAATGTATATGTTGTATATATATATATATATATATATAGTAATACTGGCTAGTGCTCTCGCAATGGAGTGTTATGAAAAGGGATTGTGCTGAGAATATTTTTGCCTATTGTTATCATCACAAAAAAAAGTTAAAAAAGGCAAACAGTGAAATTGAAGCTACTCCATGTTTGGTCCTTGAGTGGTAGATAATGATATTACCAGTATATAACCCCCTCCTTTTCCCACTGTTTTGTCATAAGGATGCGACGGATGTTTCCACCAGGAAAACTCCCAGTGAGCTCAGTTAGAGACTTGTACAGGTTCAATTGGAAGCCCCGTGCCCGATCCAGACCCTCTGTCCCCTAACCTGACCAACACCCGCCACCCAACACATCCCCCTACCCAGAAACGCTACCCGACCCAGCAGGACAGGGACAGACAGTTGCCTACACCACAGGGGAGTGAGGGGACCAGTCCTGCACCTTAGCTGGGGTACCCTGGTGAGTTACCCACAGACTGCAATGTAATTCTCCTACCGCACACCTGTAGTTCACCAATCCTGCAAGCTGGTGGTGCGTTCCTTCCGTTGACCCGGCCAGGTCCCTTAGCAACCAACGTGTAAAAGAAACGGATCCGCACACACACCGATTAGTGCAGTCGGGGATTATCCCCTTTTATTCAGCCACCAAACATCAACGTTTCGGGGGGAAACACCCAGCCTTCATCAGGATACAATTATTTGTGCAGTCATCCATTTAAACCCAACTTCCCACGCCTTCTTTTCCCATCATGCAGTTTGCCATAAAAATTAACCCTTATGTGGGATACAGGAAATTCGACCTATATGTAACATACAATTAAGCAATCGATTCGGTACGACAGTCAACAAAATGATCTTTTTCTTTCTTAAAGTGCCCATGTGCAATAATTATTATAAAATATGGTATCAAAACATTATTTTAAACAATTTTTTTTAAAAACACCACATACAGTACATTAAACACCATATTGCAAAAATCCATGTGTTGTATTATAATACCTTACTGCCCTTGGGATTTTCTAATAACCCTTAATATTATATGTGATCATTCAGCAGTTCTTATCTGTAAAAAATGAATAAAAACATGCAAGAAGGTTAAAATCAGTTTTTCTCTCATAAGAAACACGTATAACTAAAATTCTCGTTTAGGCCTTTTGGTGTGAGTGTTTTTAGTGTTTCTTTTACACGTTGGTTACCCACAGACTGCCCACATGGGAATCTGGGATTTTCTGCCTAAAACCCAACTGATTTGCGGCTATTCCGCTGGTATCCGACCCCATGCAGGACTCTAGGATAAGATGTCAATGGGCCCTTTTATTCACCCAACCATTTGACTTGTGTGCCTATACATGGCCATCCCTCATTTCTATTTGGAGAACAATCAGGAGAAATAGAAGGTAATATAGATGATGATATGTAAGGAGAAGTGATAAAGAGGAGAAAAAATGTATTCAGAGAGAAATAAATAGTTTGGAAATTGGGCCGGTGGTCAAAGGCCTTCTGGTGGGTCCCTGGCACCCCAGTCTGACACTGTTTGCTGGAGTCCATAATGTAGGGGGATTTTCTGAACTCTAGGAATTATCTACATTTCAATGGCCTGTTTAATAATAGAAAACATAGATTCTTCTCAGAAATTGCTGCTTCATTCTCCTCCATTGCAGCTTCATTCTCTTCAATTGTGGCTTCTTCATTCTCTTCCATTGTGGCTTCTTCATTCTCTTCCATTGTGGCTTCTTCATTCTCTTCAATTGTGGCTTCTTCATTCTTTTCCATTGCGGCTTCTTCATTCTCTTCCATTGTGGCTTCTTCATTCTCTTCCATTACAGCTTCTTCAATCTCTTTCTTCCGTTGCGGCTTCTTCATTCTTTTCTGTTGTGGCTTTTTCATTCTATTCCGTTGTGGCTTCTTCATTCTCTTCCGTTGTGGCTTCTTAATTCTCTTCCATTGCGGCTTCTTCATTATATTAATGTGACGGTTGGCACCCTGAATCTAGAACCAATGCCAAGCACCCTGGTCTCGGCTCGTGCTTCTGCCTGTAGCAGCCGCCTTTGGCCTTGGGAGGAGCCCTCAGCTACTCAGATGCCGCCAGGTCTTAAAACGAGAGGTGCAAGGCAAAAGGTTCTAAACAAGCGAAGGGGCAGAACTGGAAGCAAAGTCTTTGGGCAGAAGGTCGTGGTACAAGGTGTAAGGCAAAATTGTAGTCAGATCAGGCTGGGTCGAGGCAGGCAGAGAATAAGCGTAGTCAGGCAGACAAGGGTCAAACCGGGAGATCAAACAGAAGGGATTTAGCAGAAGAGGTAGTCAGTATTCAGGCAAGGGTCAGGATCCAGAGGTCAGAATAGTCAAAAGCCAGGCAGGGGTCACAACAGGAATCAAAACAGATTAGCTTAAAGCTCAGAAGCACCAGGAACAAACTTCTATCACGGGCAGTGTGAAAATCCAAACTGTGCCTATAAGAAGGAGAGAGGCGCCCCGCGCGCGCCCTTAGTATTCACGGTGCAGAAGGGGGGGCAGCTCATGGCGGGCGTCTCCACCGAGGGGGCGGCGGGGTCCCTGCCGTCCCCCCACTAGACCACCAGGGTGAGTTTTTATTACAATTCCGTTGTGGCTGTTTCATTCTCTTCCGTTGTGGCTTCTTCATTCTCTTCTGTTGTGGTTTCTTCATTCTCTTCTGTTGTGGTTTCTTCATTCTCTTCTGTTATGGTTTCTTCATTCTCTTCCATTCAGCTTCTTCATGTTGTGGCTGTTTCATTCTCTTCCGTTGTGGCTTCTTCATTCTCTTCTGTTGTGGTTTCTTCATTCTCTTCCATTCAGCTTCTTCATGTTGTGGCTTTTTCATTCTCTTTCGTTGTGGGTTCTTCATTCTTTTCCGTTGCGGCTTCTTCATTCTCTTCTGTTGTGGCTTCTTCATTCTCTTCCGTTGTGGCTTCTTCATTCTCTTCCTTTGTGGCTTCTTCATTCTCTTCCATTGCAGATTCTTCATTATATTCTGTTGTGGCTTTTTCCTTCTCTTCCGTTGTGGCTTCTTCATTCTCTTCCATTGTGGCTTCTTCATTTACTTCCATTGCAGATTCTTCATTATATTCCGTTGTGGCTTTTTCCATCTCTTCTGTTGTGGCTTCTTCATTCTCTTCCATTGCGGCTTCTTCATTCTTTTCCATTGTGGCTTCTTCATTCTCTTCCATTGTGGCTTCTTCATCTTTGCAGCTTCTCTTTTCTTTTCTGTTGCAGCTTCTTCACTCTTTTCCTTTACTCTGTCTTAGTTTTTTCAGTTGTGCATTTTTGTTCAGCCTCCTTTGCAGCAAGGCCTGGCCACATTGAGAACCAGAAATCCCCTGGGCCCAGTACCCCTGTGTCCCCTGATGGTGGCCCTGGATACATATATATATAGGAATTCAGGAGGGATTACTGATATTTTCCCCATTCACTAACACTTGTTAATGTAGAGAGGTGTTAGTGAGGAAGATTGTGCTGCTTTGAACAGTAGCACACCAATGTGTTAGAGCTCAGACACCCTTGTGAATCCCCAATGCAAAAAGCTAGAAAGGATCAAGGATTTAGGTGAATCATTACTGCCCTTCACTTGGCAAACAAAGGGGTAATGAAATGAAAAGCATCAGTATTTTTTCTAGGAGTGTTGAGCATAATTACCCCTCATAAAAAATAACGATGCCTCATAATCCACCCCGTGTAGCTTATACGAGTAACCACAAGGAAACCATCAGGATGAATTGGACTCCACATAATTACATTCCGTGATACTTTTATTAAACATTTCCAGTGTGTAAATGTCATTGTTATTGTTGAATGTTGTATGTGTCTGTACTTGTCTGACTACAGAAACAATGTAGCAAGGGTCAGCACCCCTGTAACGGGGGCACATAGGTCTGGTGCCTTTTGATGTACCACCGACCTTTTGTGTGGGGGAACCCCTTGAGTGAAACACACCAGGAGGAGAGTTGCAGTTCAACCACCGTCTCTTTATTGTCACAGCCTTCAGCAGAGCAGTAGCACATTCACAGGGCTCCATCTCCAGGCAGAACATGTAACAGCTCACTGCCGGGGGGGACACTCGCAGACACCCCTCTTGGGCCCTGACTGACTCAATCCGGAGCCTCTCCAGCCAAAATGGGCTTTGTGACTGTGGCAGGGGGTCCGGCAGGGTGTGGGGGCCCCTGAGGCAGCAGCTCCAATGGGATCCAGCTCTTTCAGAAACCAGGCTGTCCAGGTAAAACAGGATCCTAGCAATCCTAGCGTCCTTGGAAAATGTTCTGGAGGGAAAGGCCAACAAGCTGTTTCTCTAGTCTGAATACAATATGAAGGTAACAAGTTTGTAGTAAATCAATTTGTTGGTGAAGGCAATACATTACCTAATTAATACGGAAAAAATATCATCTGTATATTGAACCTGAATATGCCACTAAAAGGATACAGGGAATGCATATTAACCCCAGACTTGCCAGTATAATACTTTAGGAATGGCCAATGAGCACTGTACTAACTCCAGACATGCCAAGATAAAAGCATAGATTGAAAGCTTTCTCACTTGCACAGCCAGAAAACAAACACTGTAGTCTTTCTTTTCTGCTTCTCCCACTTGTCTCTACCTCTCTGTCTCTGCCTGCCTCAGCCTGGCTTTTCTAAAACATCCAAAATGACAGTGTGTTCCACAGTGGAATGCACGGCCATCTTGGATTTTTCCCATATTTTCTCAGCTGCCGTGTGGAGCAGGGAGCTGAGAAGACAACATGGGGCACTTATGAAACAGTCTGGGACAGCAGTCTGATAGCAGTGAGAGGAGCTCAACCCGGGGGCACTCACTGCATCTTTTGTACTCACTGGGCAACCAGGCCAAGCTTTCTGGCTACCCACTCACTTCATCCAAGTGATGCCCTGTGAGGCTCTTATCTCAGACCTTCCCTGAGTCACTGGGGGTCATTTATCAACACTGGGCAAATTTGCTCATGGGCAGTAACCCATGCCAACCAATCAGATTGCTGCATTCATTGTTCTACTTGCAGCTGGCTTTAAAAAGCTAATCGCTGATTGGTTGCTATAGGTAACTGCCCAGTGTTGATAAATGAGCCCCACTGAGTGACCCCCAGCACATCTCTCCACTCCCCCAATAACCTTCTATATATATCCCCAATATTCAGGGGGAGCCCTACATAGGGCTACTTTGTCACTCACCCACAATTCTTCTGCCACTTTCCTTCTGAACAATTCTAATTAAAATTCACAGATTAGAAAAGATTAATATCAGGACATTTCCCAAATATCCCATCATTTGCCCCAAACAAGCCTTCCTTCCAACTAGCCAGCCAAACATTTGCATATGAGGGACAACAGCTTGTGATTGGTGGAATCTGCTTCGCCTCTTGCCTTATCCATGGATGTGACAAACTGAGAGAATATTAGTAATATTTGTGCCATTTCTGGGTCACGCACTGCAGGACAGGGGATGTGCCTCTTGTACATTGAACTATTTATTTATGGTTTAAATGTACAATGAGAGGACAATGATTTAGCAGTAATGAAAGTATTACATCTATTCATATTACTTGAGTGCTGATTTATCTGCCTTTTATTCTTAGTGTGTTTAATGTGTTGTTGCTTTCAACTGGTTCCCATTACCCACTCACTGATCTTTGACTTTAACTGGGTCTGTGGGTGCTGAAAACTCCCATCATCTCCTGCAACAGATAATTTATATTGCTGCAAACAGGGGGGCCCCAGGCTAAGGATCCCCGATGCAGACAGAGATAATTGTGTTTGAGGTTTGTAGCTCATGTTAAAGGGATTCTATGATGTCGTTTTTGTTTCTAAATGACACTGTTTACATTGCAAAAAATTCACTCTACAAAATAAAATTTCATTCCTGAACCAACAAGTGTATTTATTTTTTTTCACTAATTTATTCGGCGGCGAAACATGAACATTTTCCCAAATTCGCACCTGGCGAATAAATTCGCCCATCGCTATTCCCATGTCCACAGTCAGTACAAGCTCATTTTGGAACAGTCATACTTTTCAAATAACCCATAAATAGTACCTCTTCCTACCGTAATTATCATCTTCATATTACCCCTTCTTCTTCTTACTGCTTTTCCTCCCTGGGCAGTGCCTTTTCCATCCCCTCCTCCCCTAGCCAGTATCTCCTTCTACTGATATCTTCATCTTCTTCTTATTTCCCTGGGTAGTACACCTGATCTTCAAAAGATTTGCCCTTCTACCCTAGACAGCACCCCTTGAATTGTTCATCTTCTTGCCCCTTCTACCTGGGAGGTACACCCATGCCTTCAGACTTTGTCTCTTACCTTTGGCAGTACCTATTCCTCATTTTATTAATCCAGGGCATTGATACTACAGACCCCACACTATCTGTATGTAATGCTCTCTTATGTAATGTATGAAAAGTCATCATGTCCCCTCGCAAGCACCTTTTCTCCATGTAAACACCCCCAACCTTGACAGCCTTTCTTCATAGTTTCATTGTTTCATCCCCCTAAGCAGTTTAGTTGAAAATCTCTACATTCTCTGGGTCATTTAAACCCCTCTTAAGGACTGAAGCCCAAAACGTCCCCCCATACTCAAGGTGAGGCCTTAAACAGGGACCTATAAAGAGGCAGAACTATGTTTTCATTCCTTAGAATTAATGCCCTTTTATCCAAAATAGAACCCTTAATTTATCTACTGATTGAAACTGCCTAGAGGTGCACAGTATATTATCCAAAATTATCAAATCCCCCCACTATTTTTCTCAGTTGAAGTTCAAACTACAATTTAGTGTATAATTTGCACTTAACTTAGGTCTGCACAAGTGCATAACCTGCATTTATCAACACTGAACCTCATTTTTCTGCCCAGTTTTACAATTTAGTCAGATCCGTCTGCAAGTGGCAGCATCCTGCATGGAACTTATAGTTTTGACAAGTTTATTATCATCAGAAAAAATAGACAATACTTACAGTGCCCACCTCCAGACCATTAAGAAATACATTAAAATCAAAAGGACCCATCTGAAAGTGTTTATATGCCATCACTATGCAATGTAGCCTTTAGCCAGTTTTTTATCCAATCACAAATACTATGTCCCAGGCCAATATTCTTTCATTTAATCATTAACCTGCTGTGTGGCACTGTATCAAATGCTTTAGCAAAATCCAAGTATATCACATCCACTGCCATCCCTGAGTCTAGGCTTCTGCTCACCTTCTCAGAAGGCAACTAGTCTAGCAAGATATATTACACATAAAACCATGATGGCACCAACTCATGGAATTGTAATTAGTAATGTTTTCAAGTACCGCTGATATCAGACTAACAGGCCTTTAGTTTGCAGGCTGAGATCATGATCCCTTTATGGATAAGGAGCATCCTATTAGCAATTGCCAATCTCTTTCCTGAATTCTTTTAATATCTTTTAATATCTGGGGATCAATACCATCCAGCCCTAAACTTGTGTTTACTATTACGTGTTCTAGTCACCCACCCATCAATAGTTATATAGAATTGTCTCTAATAAAAATAAAGCCTTCATGAAACTGTTTCTCTTTCTGGCCAAGGTAAAATGATCACCCATAGACCCCAATGCTCCCCTTTGCCATGAGAAATGGTGACATTCCTGCTTTGTATTAAAGGGGAAGTACATGTTGGATGACCCAGATCTCAGACATGGGAATACACTTGGGCTACTCAGCAAGAACGATCCTATACAACTTCTCCTGAGTCAGTGTCCCTATTGTGTCAGGTGAATGTGCTCCTTATTCTTCATTTCTCCAGGGAGAAGCGTTTCAGTCTCAGACTTTTCTATATACTTGAAGGACAACTAAATCTGATTGTTTGGTTTGATCCTTCCTCAGGTTTTGCTCCAACATGCTGCCTTGTAAAACGTGAGAAGTGCCAATAAATTGCCACCCTAAGAGCACGATGTGTGATGGGCTCAAACACATCCCCTAGTTAAACAAACCTATTTTAGTGTCTTCAGGCTCCACAAGGGCTGAATCATGTGGGAACAAATGAGTTTTAGGTGTAGCTGTGCCTCACCTACAGATGATTGTTTTCTATTATTATATTTCTGCATCATTGAAGCTACAGGTCCCATAATCTCATAATAGAAACTATATCTGGCTCTTTAGGAGGGAGTGAAACTCCCATTTTCGCCCCCATATTCTTTCTTCCTGGATAGAAATAGAGGAGTCTCATGTTGTAACTATGGAATCTTATTGCCAACAGGGACCTCAGAGAGCAAATCAATTTATAAAGGAACCAGAAGGCTATTTGACTAGTGATGGGCGAATTTGCGCCGTTCGCAAAACGGCGCCGGCGTCTCTTTTTTGACGGCGGCGCCCGTTTTTTTCGACGGCGGCACCCGTTTTTGACGCTGGTGCCCGTTTTTTGCGCTGCCGTCCGTTTTTTCGGAAAAAATTTTTTTTGACGCCGGCAAATTTTTACCGCGAATTTTCGTGGGTGTTTCGCGAATTTATTCGCTGGCGGCAAAACGCCGAATAAATTCGCCCATCACTATATTTGACTATTCAAAAAATTGTTTGTCATACACCGGTAGCTCTGGTTTCTTCATGTTTTGCATAGGTATTCCCCTGTACTAAGCACAATTCAGCAGGAACAGCCCTTAGTTTGCTCATAGTCTGTACAGAGAGATCCCATAAAACTATGGCACATAGATATTCCCTGTACTAAGCACAATTCAGCAGGAACAGTCCCTAAGTTTGCTCATAGTCTGTACAGAGAGATCCCATAAAACTATGGCAGCATAGGTATTCCTCTGTACTAAGCACAATTCAGCAGGAACAGTCCCCTAAGTTTGCTCATAGTCTGTACAGAGAGATCCCATAAAACTATGGCAGCATAGGTATTCCCTGTACTAAGCACAATTCAGCAGGAACAGTCCCTAAGTTTGCTCATAGTCTGTACAGAGAGATCCCATAAAACTATGGCAGCATAGGTATTCCCTGTACTAAGCACAATTCAGCAGGAACAGCCCCCTGTAGTTTGCTCAAAGTCTGTACAGAGAGATCCCATAAAACTATGGCAGCATAGGTATTCCTCTGTACTAAGCACAATTCAGCAGGAACAGTCCCCTAAGTTTGCTCATAGTCTGTACAGAGAGATCCCATAAAACTATAGCAGCATAGGTATTCCCTGTACTAAGCACAATTCAGCAGGAACAGTCCCTAAGTTTGCTCATAGTCTGTACAGAGAGATCCCATAAAACTATGGCAGCATAGGTATTCCCTGTACTAAGCACAATTCAGCAGGAACAGCCCCTAAGTTTGCTCATAGTCTGTACAGAGAGATCCCATAAAACTATAGCAGCATAGGTATTCCCTGTACTAAGCACAATTCAGCAGGAACAGTCCCTAAGTTTGCTCATAGTCTGTACAGAGAGATCCCATAAAACTATGGCAGCATAGGTATTCCCCTGTACTAAGCACAATTCAGCAGGAACTGTACACACATACTATAAAACCACAGTATACCAGCAAGCAGAAACATTTGAAATATCAGATGTATCAGACATACAGATTACATACTAAAACTGAGGTATATAGTTCAATAGTGACTAATTGTACTCATCTACCGGCAAATTCCATAACCCAAAAATAAATATTATATTAAGCTGCTAATGCCACTTACAACAGGTTGTGCCTCTGGGTAGTAACTGTGAGTCACAGATAAATCCTGGATTTTACCCAACAGGGATTTGCCTGGTAATTACTGACTACCTTAATGCCAAGATGCTGATGTGAGTCTATTTCTCTATATTATACAGACATACACCCCAGCAAGTTCCACTAGGAACTGATATTCTAACAAACATAACCCTATAGTTTTTAGTTGACTTTATAAAAAGAAATATAGAAAACAACATCTCAACACTCGACACACAGAAAACTAAAATAGCACAGACTGTAACTAAGTCTCACACAATCAGAAAACATTGTTATCAACAAGTGTGTTAGTCACTTCCCCGGCATCTCTGTTAATTGTCATATATTCAGCCCTCACCATTGAACACAGACCCCTCTATCTCTATAATCTGCAAGATATACTGTCCTCCTCAGTGATTCCTCCAGTCTCTAGTGGGAAGGGAGTGTGACTGTGGGATAGCAGGTATAGTAGGGAGAGATGGTGTCTATAGTAACAGTGGATAATAGTCTCTGGGAAGGGAGTGTGACTGTGAGATAGCAGGTATAGTAGGGAGAGATGGTGCCTATAGTAACAGCATGTAATAGTCTCTGGGAAGGGAGTGTGACTGTGGGATAGCAGGTATAGTAGGGAGAGATGTGTCTATAGTAACAGTGGATAATAGTCTCTGGGAAGGGAGTGTGACTGTGGGATAGCAGGTATAGTAGGGAGAGATGTGTCTATAGTAACAGTGGATAATAGTCTCTGGGAAGGGAGTGTGACTGTGGGATAGCAGGTATAGTAGGGAGAGATGGTGCCTATAGTAACAGTGGATAATAGTCTCTGGGAAGGGAGTGTGACTGTGGGATAGCAGGTATAGTAGGGAGAGATGGTGTCTATAGTAACAGTGGATAATAGTCTCTGGGAAGGGAGTGTGACTGTGGGATAGCAGGTATAGTAGGGAGAAATGGTGCCTATAGTAACAGTGGATAATAGTCTCTGGGAAGGGAGTGTGACTGTGGGATAGCAGGTATAGTAGGGAGAGATGTGTCTATAGTAACAGTGGATAATAGTCTCTGGGAAGGGAGTGTGACTGTGGGATAGCAGGTATAGTAGGGAGAGATGGTGTCCTATAGTAACAGTGGATAATAGTCTCTGGGAAGGGAGTGTGACTGGTGGGATAGCAGGTATAGTAGGGAGAGATGTGTCTATAGTAACAGTGGATAATAGTCTCTGGGAAGGGAGTGTGACTGTGGGATAGCAGGTATAGTAGGGAGAGATGGTGCCTTATAGTAACAGTGGATAAATAGTCTCTGGGAAGGGAGTGTGGACTGTGGATAGCAGGTATAGTAGGGAGAGATGGTGTCTATAGTAACAGTGGATAATAGTCTCTGGGAAGGGAGTGTGACTGTGGCATAGCAGGTATTAGTAGGGAGAAATGGTGCCTATAGTAACAGTGGATAATAGTCTCTGGGAAGGGAGTGTGACTGTGGGATAGCAGGTATAGTAGGGAGAGATGTGTCTATAGTAACAGTGGATAATAGTCTCTGGGAAGGGAGTGTGACTGTGGGATAGCAGGTATAGTAGGGAGAGATGTGTCTATAGTAACAGTGGATAATAGTCTCTGGGAAGGGGTGACTGTAGTAGGGAGAGATGGTGCCTATAGTAACAGTGGATATAGTCTCTGGGAAGGGAGTGTGACTGTGGGATAGCAGGTATAGTAGGGAGAGATGGGTGTCTATAGTAACAGTGGATAATAGTCTCTGGGAAGGGAGTGTGACTGTGGGATAGCAGGTATAGTAGGGAGAATGGTGCCTATAGTAACAGTGGATAATAGTCTCTGGGAAGGGAGTGTGACTGTGGGATAGCAGGTATAGTAGGGAGAGATGTGTCTATAGTAACAGTGGTAATAGTCTGGAAGGGAGTTGTGACTGTGGATAGCAGGTATATAGTCTCTGGGAAGGGAGTGTGACTGTGGGATAGCAGGTATAGTAGGGAGAGATGTGTCTATAGTAACAGTGGATAATAGTCTCTGGGAAGGGAGTGGTGACTGTGGGATAGCAGGTATAGTAGGGAGAGATGGTGCCTATAGTAACAGTGGATAATAGTCTCTGGGAGGGAGTGTGACTGTGGGATAGCAGGTATAGTAGGGAGAGATGGTGCCTATAGTAACAGTGGATAATAGTCTCTGGGAAGGGATGTGTGACTGTGGATAGCAGGTATAGTAGGAGAGATGTGTCTATAGTAACAGTGGATAATAGTCTCTGGGAAGGGAGTGTGACTGTGGGATAGCAGGTATAGTAGGGAGAGATGGTGCCTATAGTAACAGTGGATAATAGTCTCTGGGAAGGGAGTGTGACTGTGGGATAGCAGGTATAGTAGGAGAGATGGTGCTATAGTAACAGTGGATAATAGTCTCTGGGAAGGGAGTGTGACTGTGGGATAGCAGGTATAGTAGGGAGAGATGGTGCCTATAGTAACAGTGGATAATAGTCTCTGGGAAGGGAGTGTGACTGTGGGATAGCAGGTATAGTAGGGAGAGATGGTGTCTATAGTAACAGTGGATAATAGTCTCTGGGAAGGGAGTGTGACTGTGGGATAGCAGGTATAGTAGGGAGAGATGGTGTCTATAGTAACAGTGGATAATAGTCTCTGGAAGGGAGTGTGACTGTGGGATAGCAGGTATAGTAGGGAGAGATGGTGCCTATAGTAACAGTGGATAATAGTCTCTGGGAAGGGAGTGTGACTGTGGGATAGCAGGTATAGTAGGGAGAGATGGTGCTATAGTAACAGTGGATAATAGTCTCTGGGAAGGGAGTGTGACTGTGGGATAGCAGGTATAGTAGGGAGAGATGGTGTCTATAGTAACAGTGGATAATAGTCTCTGGGAAGGGAGTGTTGACTGTGGGATAGCAGGTATAGTAGGGAGAGATGGTGCCTATAGTAACAGTGGGATAATAGTCTCTGGGAAGGGAGTGTGACTGTGGGATAGCAGGTATAGTAGGGAGAGATGGTGTCTATAGTAACAGTGGATAATAGTCTCTGGGAAGGGAGTGTGACTGTGGGATAGCAGGTATAGTAGGGAGAGATGGTGCCTATAGTAACAGTGGATAATAGTCTCTGGGAAGGGAGTGTGACTGTGGGATAGCAGGTATAGTAGGGAGAGATGGTGTCTATAGTAACAGTGGATAAAGTCTCTGGGAAGGGAGTGTGACTGTGGGATAGCAGGTATAGTAGGGAGAGATGTGGTCTATAGTAACAGTGGATAATAGTCTCTGGGAAGGAGTGTGACTGTGGGATAGCAGGTATAGTAGGGAGAGATGGGGCCATAGGAACAGTGGATATCTGATCTCTGGGAGAGGTAGCATGCGGACATGTGGATAACAGTCATAGTAGGGAGAGATGGTGTCTATAGTAACATGGATAATAGTGCTTGACCTTAGAACGGGAGTGTGACTTGGTGGATAGCAGGTATTTGTAGGAGAGATGGCGTTCATAGTAACAGTGGATAATAGTCTCTGGGAAGGGAGTATGACTGTGGGATAGCAGGTATAGTAGGGAGAGATGGTGCCTATAGTAACAGTGGATAATAGTCTCTGGGAAGGGAGTGTGACTGTGGGATAGCAGGTATAGTAGGGAGAGATGTGTCTATAGTAACAGTGGATAATAGTCTCTGGGAAGGGAGTGTGACTGTGGGATAGCAGGTATAGTAGGGAGAAATGGAGCCTATAGTAACAGTGGGATTTGTAGTCTGATCTGCTTTGGGTGTAGAGGCCTCAGCAGTGAGTGACATTCCACATGATCAGACAAGAAAAGACACAAAACCAAACAAAATTGTGTAGTTCCCGTGGGTGAAACTCTGTCCCTGTGAATTCCAGTGTGTAATAATCCCAGCCAGTTTGCTCTGACTCTGTTCTCACACAACAGTGGGGGGGAGTCCTGTCTTGTCTTGTTAGTTCTGTGTACAATTTGTTCTCTTTTATTAAAGGAGAACTGAATCTCATCAGAGAATTAGGGTAGAAATGCTGTACATTAAGTTTTGGGCTTTTGTACAAACTCAAGGCAACCACAGCCCTTTAGCAGTAAAGATCTGTGTCTCCAAAGATGCCCCAGTAGCTCCCCATCTTCTTTTCTGCCGATTCACTGCACATGCTCTGTGCTGCTGTCACTTACTGAGCTTAGGGAGCCACTCACAATATACAGTACACATAGAATAGAAATGTCACAATATACAGTATATACACAATATAACAGTCACTCTATAGTGTATATAATACGACCTTCCCAATACATAGCTGATAAGTAATTAATAAGTAAATTAATTCTCATTGACTTGGCAGCTAAAAAAATATTTTCTTTGTGTGCAGAATAATCAGATCTCATACGTAACAGTGTTGTAATTGCTCAAAGGACAGACAGGAGACCTGCCATAGGAAATCAATGCACTATATTCTGTGTATGAGTATAAATACATATTGATTTTATTACATTTTTATTAACACTAAATTTACTACTGAATGGAAGTGAGAGGGGTAACAAGTGAATTATTGCTGGTGGAAGGAGATCTCACCATCAGCATAGGAAGGGGTTCTTTACTGTAAGGGCAGTCAGGTTATGGGATTCCCTACCAAGAGAGGGGAATGAGTGATTCATTGGTGGGGAGGAAAGGAGATCTCACCATCAGCATAGGAAGTGGTTCTTTACTGTAAGGACAGTGAGGTTATGGGATTCCCTACCAAGAGAGGGGAATGAGTGATTCATTGGTGGGGAGGAAAGGAGATCTCACCATCAGTATAGGAAGGGGTTCTTTACTGTAAGGACAGTCAGGTTATAGGATTCCCTACCAAGAGAGGGGAAATGAGTGATTCATTGGTGGGGAGGAAAGGAGATCTCACCATCAGTATAGGAAGGGGTTCTTTACTGTAAGAACAGTCAGGTTATGGGATTCCCTACCAATAGAGGGGAATGAGTGATTCATTGGTGGGGAGGAAAGGAGATCTCACCATCAGCATAGGAAGGGGTTCTTTATTGTAAGGACAGACAGGTTATGGGATTCCCTACCAAGAGAGGAGGAATGATTGATTCATTGGTGGGGAGGAAAGGAGATCTCACCATCAGCATAGGAAGGGGTTCTTTACTGTAAGGACAGTGAGGTTATGGGATTCCCTACCAAGAGAGGGGAATGAGTGATTCATTGGTGGGGAGGAAAGGAGATCTCACCATCAGTATAGGAAGGGGTTCTTTACTGTAAGGACAGTCAGGTTATAGGATTCCCTACCAAGAGAGGGGAAATGAGTGATTCATTGGTGGGGAGGAAAGGAGATCTCACCATCAGTATAGGAAGGGGTTCTTTACTGTAAGAACAGTCAGGTTATGGGATTCCCTACCAATAGAGGGGAATGAGTGATTCATTGGTGGGGAGGAAAGGAGATCTCACCATCAGCATAGGAAGGGGTTCTTTATTGTAAGGACAGACAGGTTATGGGATTCCCTACCAAGAGAGGGGAATGAGTGATTCATTGGTGGGGAGGAAAGGAGATCTCACCATCAGCATAGGAAGGGGTTCTTTACTGTAAGGACAGTCAGGTTATGGGATTCCCTACCAAGAGAGGGGAATGAATGATTCATTGGTGGGAAGGAAAGGAGATCTCACCATCAGCATAGGAAGGGGTTCTTTATTGTAAGGACAGACAGGTTATGGGATTCCCTACCAAGAGAGGGGGAATGAGTGATTCATTGGTGGGGAGGAAAGGAGATCTCACCATCAGCATAGGAAGGGGTTCTTTATTGTAAGGACAGACAGGTTATGGGATTCCCTACCAAGAGAGGAGGAATGATTGATTCATTGGTGGGGAGGAAAGGAGATCTCACCATCAGCATAGGAAGGGGTTCTTTACTGTAAGGACAGTCAGGTTATGGGATTCCCTACCAAGAGAGGGGAATGAATGATTCATTGGTGGGAAGGAAAGGAGATCTCACCATCAGCATAGGAAGGGGTTCTTTATTGTAAGGACAGACAGGTTATGGGATTCCCTACCAAGAGAGGGGGAATGAGTGATTCATTGGTGGGGAGGAAAGGAGATCTCACCATCAGCATAGGAAGGGGTTCTTTACTGCAAGGACAGTCAGGTTATGGGATTCCCTACCAAGAGAGGGGAATGAGTGATTCATTGGTGGGGAGGAAAGGAGATCTCACCATCAGCATAGGAAGGGGTTCTTTACTGTAAGGACAGTGAGGTTATGGGATTCCCTACCAAGAGAGGGGGAATGAGTGATTCATTGGTGGGGAGGAAAGGAGATCTCACCATCAGCATAGGAAGGGTTCTTTACTGTAAGGGACAGTCAGGTTATGGGATTCACTACCAAGAGAGGGGAATGAGTGATTCATTGGTGGGGAGAAAGGAGATTCACCATCAGCATAGGAAGGGGTTCTTTACTGTAAGGACAGTGAGGTTATGGGATTCCATACCAAGAGAGGGGGAATGAGTGATTCATTGGTGGGGAGGAAAGGAGATCTCACCATCAGCATAGGAAGGGGTTCTTTACTGTAAGGACAGTCAGGTTATGGGATTCCCTACCAAGAGAGGGGAATGAGTGATTCATTGGTGGGGAGGAAAGGAGATCTCACCATCAGCATAGGAAGGGGTTCTTTACTGTAAGGACAGTCAGGTTATGGGATTCTCTACCAGGAGAGGGAACACAGGGTGGAACGTTACTATTCAGTAATTACTGGATGTGTCACAGATACAGTTTCTCTCATTGGTTGAACGGTTCCTGTAATGACGTCAGTTTGTTCCCCCCGTGTCTCTAGTAATTGCTCTGGGGGTGGGATCCATTAGTCAGAGTGGGGGGGTCGCACATGATCTCTGTGTTTCAGTGGGAGACGCCGGTGCCTGACAAATAAGGAATAACAAGGTGACAGTTGGGAGATTCTCGGGGTGCAGACGTCTTTGTATCTGTCTGTCCTGCCGACACCTGGGGGCTTTTGAGTGTAAGAGACGGGTCGCCCCCCTCACATTAGAGAATACAGACCCCCAGTAATGTGCCCTTAATCCTTTATTAAAGGGGAACTGCACCCAAAATGAAAGACATTGGGCTCCTTTAGCCCCCCCAAACTTGTGTCTCCATCTGGCACCACTGACTTCAAGGGGGATGAGCTTGTGCACCCCTTTATTTCTCTATCATTTATAAGGGCACCCCTTCGTTTTTGTATCATTTATAAGGGCAGGTTCTGGAGAGCCAACAGGTGCAAGAACCTTATAGTACTGGCTGGCAGTGTATGTGGGCTCAGACGTGATGGTGCCTGTAGTGCTCTAGTAAATCTAGGGGATGCGGTGTTGCCATATAGACCAACTGATCCAAGGACTGGTCCCATTGCCATTTTGGAGTCAGGAAGGAATTTTTCCCCCTCTGAGGCAAATTGGAGAGGCTTCAGATGGGTTTTTTGCCTTCCTCTGGATCAACTGACAGTTAGACACCTATGCCTGCTGCTCACCGGTCCCATTGACTGGAATGGAAAACACACCAACATGCAGGTAGAAGTGCTCGACAGTGGGCACAGAGTACTCCGAGAATGACTGGCAGAATGGTCCTGGGGGTGCCAGTGCCTCTCCGGTGACAAATAAAACATTTGGAGAGAGGAGGCCTTGACCCTCCTGTATATTGGCAGTGTCCCCCATTCATAAACCTGGATTGGACAGTGAAGGGGCATGGAGAGGATATAAGGGGCCTGGCTCAATGGATCCACCAAGTCATGGTCAGGTGCATTTCAATTCATCCAAACTTTCAGAGAAACACTTGAGTGCACAAAGCAAAAGTGCAAGTGTGGGTGTCCCCAGTGAGTCCTACAACAAAGGGCATGGGCTCCAAAATACGTAAGGGTGTCAGGCCAAGGCATTGATGGCATCTTAAGTCTTTGGGCTCACCTTTGCCAAAGTTAGGAAGAGCCCCGCCATCCCCGACAGGCAGGGGGCAAGGGTCTTCATGGCTAGGGAATGTCCCTTTACCCTGGGTTCTGCCGAAGTTTCCCCCAGGGCACCAAATCCATGGTCTGAGTCCATAAGGACTCTATGTGCCATCAGAACCTGTGAAAACAGATCCATGTAAAGACACACATATAAAAACATAAAAAGTAAGTTCTTTACAATAAATAATTGCATAAATAAGTGCTAAAAAGTGCCATATGGCTCAGCCAACTGCCAAATATAAAAATGATCGCGTTGGCCAAAAGTCCAACATAACAACTTTAATGTGCAGCAGTTATACTATGATGGAGCCCAAGTCCCCCTCCTAAAATGTCACCCATTGGGTTCAGCATGGATCCTATAGGAGCCAGTGATCCAACCTAAAAAGAGGCTTTGCAATAGGCATTTCTCTTTCATTATGCCCGAGCCCAGCCTATTAAATGGAACTTGCAGGAGGTAGGGTTGGGTTTCCTTCCCAGCATTTCGTTTCAACCAAAAAGGAAACATAAAAGGAGAGAGAAGAAGGAAAGAAGCTTCAGAGTAGAAAAAAGAGATGGAGCCTCTGAATCTGGTTGGTCATGAGGCCGTTAGGGTTATACACTTGTATCAATGAGGACATCATGGAACACAAGCCAAGGGCCTGACACTGCCTCAAACTTTTTGGCGCAGTCACTTGCTAGGTATGTCAGTTTTTGGTTTGGAAGGGTGTTAATAACCAAGTTCAACCTAAAGGGAAGAGTTGGGGGTCTGTAGATCTCCAGTGAAGTACCACAGTCGGTTTGGCACAGTAGAGGAGTTGGATGCAGCAGAGCGGACTGTTAAAGTCCAAGGTCTTCCACAACCCCCAGCAGGCAAACCAGGGGTGACATGATACGTGGAGGTGCTGGATAAGTGGACATTCCACCTTTTGCCCACATTTAATACATATGTCTGAGGTTTGTGGGTCTAGTGTGGACAATCTCTATAGCAGAGGTCCCCAACCTTTTTAGGCAGTGATTGGCTATTTGGTAGCACCTAAATGGACTGACAGGTAACAGGAAACTCTATCTGACATTACACCTGGGTTTTATGCAATTAAAACTTGTCTCCATGACTGGAATTCAAAAATAAGCACCTGCTTGAGGCCACTGGGAGCAACATCCAAGGGGTTGGTGAGCATCTTGTTGTCACTGGTTGGGGATCACTGCCCTATAGGTTGAGTATTCGTGTCCCAAAAACTTCACTTCATAGTTATGTCTTGTTTAGTACATCGACCCACGTATCTTCATAGCCTGGGGCCTGCCAAAGGATGGTGTAGGACCAAGAGAGAGGCTTGGTAAGGTCTTCTCTACACAAGTGAAAAGAGTCAACCATTTCTATTGACCTAGTGGGAAATTGGGTTGTAAGTAGCTATAAAATAGATTGTGGTAGGTGGCGGCTTCTCTAAGGGGCTGGACCTGCTTTAGTTCAACATTTCCCACTATAACTTGTAGATGTATCATTCCCAGTGTTGCCCAGATTTTGGCATCAAGGAGTGTAGTAAAGTGTGATGGACCTGTTCTTCCCAAGAGGCATCCTCTGAGACCAAAGTGGCCATGCCCCCTGGACATGTTTAAGGGCTTTTGTGAGCACTGGGGTATTTACCATATAATATATAGATTGACCTATATATACTAATCTATCCAGCATATCAAGAGAACCCAACGCAGTAGCTTCCAGGGTTCCCCATTTTTGATGGATTGTCCAGTCGAGGGACAAGCCACCAATCTATGTATGATGTTTGCTAGACCCCAATATGTAGATGGTCCCCTGCCCATAAAAAGCTCCAGACTATGGACTCTTCACTGAGAATGAGGTTGAATGGAAGAGAGTGGTAGGGTTTACAGTTGGATTTGGAGATAAATAACCCTCACTGGGCATCGGGATTAGAATTGCATCAGCGTGAATGGAAGATGGTGACACTTTACGTCACTGTTGCCCTTTCACCCACCCACCACCAATGAAATAATGAAAATGAAATTGGATAAACCTATTATTGATCTAGGAGCAAAATCCAGCTCTGGTTTTGGTCAAGAGTAAAGTCGTTATTTTTGGAGTTTTTGCCTGTTATTCAGTTTATAAACATTGTACCTGGTACAGATCTGGCCTCTACTTCTCTAAATGAGCTGGAGGCTCCGTGTAACTGTGCCGCCCGTGTGATGCTCCGAGCCCAGCGCAACCACAGAGGGACCATTTGTGGCAGGGTCGGGGGATATGAAAGAAGGTAGTGACACATAAAAAGAGGGGAAACTCTGCCGAACCTTATGTAATAGGAGCCTCAACTGACTCATACACAGAGATGCACAGCAGGAACAGCTCCACATTGGGAAGGTCTAGAGATATTTTTGTGATCTGATCTTCTGTCTTTTCTGACCATGATACTGAGGTTAGGGCACTGCACTCGGCACTGTTATCTCTTCTGGGACAAGTTTCCCTTTAAAGGATAAATAAACCTTTAAAATAACCGGATGTAAAAGAACTTTTGCAATATACATTCATTATTTATTTCGTTTTGATTCCAAGATATTAAGGGATACATATACTGTTAATATGAATGAATTGTGTTACAACAGCGCCACCTGCTGGTCAGTTTCCCACCAGTCTGACCAGCAAGTAGTCAAGGAAGTTGTCAGGAGAAAGAAAGAGGCTGATGTTCTTCTGCTTAGGAAAGATGTGAGAAAGGTTTCTAATTTTATTCCTAAGCAGACGAACATCGGAGCAGCCTCTAATCTGTGGCCCTAACAGGAGGGGCCACAGGCAGGAATGAGAGCAGGTGAGGCATTTAAAGTGATACAGACACTGGCACTGGGATTCAGTCACTATAGTGGTATAAAAGGTTTATGTTCTTATAAGAATTCCCTGCTGTTTATTGGTGGTGCCAGGCAGTCGGCAGGGACTTGTAGACATTTACAGGAGGGTATTGTCTCCAGCAGCCGATTATTGAATGAAACCCATTAAAGGGACAATGGCTGGCAATGGGTTTACTTGTGTTAGAAATGCACCCGGAGCCTCACATTCCACAATATCCCACTCCCTTATGTTGAAGAACCTGCCAATAAAAGTATCAAACATTAAAGGGGTTGTTCACCTTTAAATTAACTGTTAGTATGATGTAGAGAGGGATATTCTGAGACAATTTGCAATTGGTTTTCATTTTTTATTATTTGTGGTTTTTGAGTTATTTAGCTTTTTATTCAGCAGCTCTCCAGTTTGCAATTTCAGCCATCTGGTTGCTGGGGTCCTAATTACCCTAGCAACCATGCAATGATTTAAATAAGAGAAAGTAGCAATGACAATACATTTGCAGCCGTAAAGAGCATTTGTTTTTTATTAGATGGGGTCAGTGACCCCCATTTGAAAGCTGGAAAGTGTCAGAAAAAAAAAGACAATTTAATAAAAAACTTTAAAAAACTGTAAAATAATAAAAGGATCTGGAACCTTGAGCGAGATCAGAGCTTGAGTAACCCAAGGAGCCTCCCTATGAGGTGAAGGTGCTTGAATGTTCCAATGGCTTTTATAGGTGGCGCTGATTGGATCAATGACGTTTGTTCTGCGATTCTCACGGGTTAAAGATCCATCGGTCAGATATGAGATTTAATGAGAGCGACAGGAGGAGCCGATACTCACAGAAAATACACCGATACTGGATCTCAAACAATGATGCTGCTAATAATGGAATTTGAGCGCCACCTACTGTTTATTAGACACAGTCGGTAGAAAATGAAATTAGTGAGCAGAGCAACATCATAATTTAGTCAGAACTCTGTTATCCCTAGAGATGGCGCAGCCTATAGTGATGCCTGGCATGGTCTTGTACTGGCACCTCCCCTACATCATTCACTGGATCTTCTAGAGCAAGAACCACACAAAGAGCAGATACATTGAGAAATATCTGCTGCTGCTGTTGTACTACAACTCCCACCATTGAAGATTTAGTGACAGCTGGAAAGATGGAGACAGAGAGGACAGTGATACAGAGGTGGAATCTGCCATTCCTGCAACTCACTGGCTGAACAGACAATTATAGAGCAGGGAGCTGTGCAATGCTGGGTCACCTCTATTGGATCTGCCTGTACAACCAGCGCCCCTTAGTGGTAATGGGAGGTATAACGTGAATTTCCCCATAAAAGAAACTACAGAAAGGAAAAAGTAACAACACAAGATTTTGTTTTATTCAGTTATTTTATTAACCCCTTTTTAGAATACTGCCCCTTTAATTAACCCCTGTTCAGAATACTGCCCCTATAATTAACCCCTGTTCAGAATACTGCCCCTATAATTAACCCCTGTTCAGAATTCTGCCCCTATAATTAACCCCTGTTCAGAGTACTGTCCCTATAATTAACCCCTGTTCAGAATTCTGTCCCTATAATTAACCCCTGTTCAGAATACTGCACCTATAATTAACCCCTGTTCAGAATACTGCCCCTTTAATTAACCCCTGTTCGGAATGCTGCCCCTATAATTAACCCCTGTACAGAATGCTGCCCCTATAATTAACCCCTGTACAGAATGCTGCCCCTATAATTAACCCCTGTTCAGAATGCTGCCCCTATAATTAACCCCTGTTCAGAATGCTGCCCCTATAATTAACCCCTGTTCAGAATGCTGCCCCTGCTGTTACCCAGACACAGAGCTAGAGATGAATTCAGTCTGTGACATGACAGTTGAGGTTGGCATGGGTGGGTTCTGTTTGGAAACATTTGCCCTGAGGATTTTGTGCAAAACATTCCCTTCTCCTAATTCCCTTGTGTCCTGGGCAGATCCACAGAATTCTTGGGCAAAGAACAATTGCAGAGTAAATGATTAATATGGATAAAGTCAGAAACTTTCTTTAAAATGACACATTCACTTGTAGCTGCCAAACCAACGCCAAATCTCCCTCCTCCTTTTATTGGTTCTTTTATATAATAATAATAATAATAATAATAATAATAATAATGATAATAATAATAATAATAAGTGTGACTGTGCCAGGAACATTCCATATTCTCAGCCCAATGTGCAATTACCTCCCAGAATAACACGACTATCAGAGAATTCACTTGGCTCAAATCCCCAACAAGAGACTCAGATATGAGGGATTAGGACACAGAATACTGGTGTCACATGCGATCATGTTATTGAATTCAGAGCTTTCCCGGGTCTAGTAACCCCCTAGTACCAAACATCATGGAGCATTTAATGGTTGAGACAATAGATTGTTGCTATGGGTTACTAGACCTGATGCACACCAGTATAATAGTGAATATAATAGGATAATATTGTATATATAGCGAATAAAGTACCCCCTATTGTATAATATAAGGATATTATCCGTCACTGAGGCTTTCAGCCGAGTGCTTTTATACAGGTCATGGAACCCCGAGGTAACTTCTAATATCCTCATACTTTCCAAAAAGGGGCACTTTATTTATTATAATACACGAGTCATGTGACAAAAATGACATCACTACTCACCATTTATAAGTGATGACATCACTAGTCACTGTCAATATAGTGAAAACCTGGGGTTTTCTGGACAACAGATCTTTCTGTAATATGGATCTTCATACCTTAAGTCTACTAGAAAATCATATAAACATGAAATAAAGCCAATAGGCTGGTTTTGCCTCCAATAAGGATTAATTATATCTTAGTTGGGATCAAGTACAAGCGACTGTTTTATTATTACACAGAAAAAGGAAACCTTTTAAAAAATTTCGATTATTTGGATAAAATGGAGTCTATGGGAGACGGCCATCCCCTAATTCAGAGTTTTCTGGATAACAGGTTTCCGGATAACAGATCTGGGTGCAAATAAAAGGAAGTAGAGGAGAGTAAGGACAGTGTGGGGGATATTTATGTTATCTGACAGGTCAGCCCTACCATGATTTCTATTTCTACTGACCCCCGTCTATTTATTTGCACTGGTATTTTCCATCTCATTTAATAACCAGTAATCTCAGGCTTGGGCCACACATAAGGTACAAGCGCTTTCTTTCCAAATGGGTCTGAGCTATAAATGTATTTATTCAATTACTTCTCTTCCCAGGGTGATAAAACAGCAATTCAGAGTTTGTACAGTAGGTGGCAGTGTTTACTGTTTGGGTAAATACAAAGGAAAGCACAAAGTGCTCCACTCTCTGGGATCCCACCTAGCGGGGAGGTGGGCACAGGATTGGGGCTGGGCAGGTGCCAGGTCCGCTTAGAAATAGTTTAGTTTATCGTTATCTCTGTTTTAGTCACTCTGGGAGTAAAAGGCTCCTACAAAGAGGATAGTGAGGACAGACAGTGATCAGGCCACTAGTATAGGTCCCATACGATTAATGCTCCCCTATGATTTAAATGCCAACACTTCCTTGTTCTCTGGTTGCCGGGCAGAAACCCATGTATCTGCTTTAGCTTATTAGCATAATTATTATTAACATTTATTTATATAGCGCCAGCATATTTCGCGGCACTGTATAAAGCGTTTCATTGGGCCAGTGTAAGACGCACCGGGAGAATTAATCAATTACTCACCTCCCGGCGCGCCTCTCTTCGTGTGTGCAGGCGCGCACTCCCTGGTTGATTCCACTGACGCTGGCGCTTGACGCTGGGCGTCATGACGTCACATGGCGCCAAAAGTTCCTGATAAAAGCCTGTTTCACCATTTTTAAAGTGCCCAAGCTTTTTTTTTTTTTTTTTGACTTCCTGGTTTTTGAATTTTTGCCTGATCTTCCGACTACGACTTCTGCCGCCTGCTTGAACTCTACGCCTGACCCTGACTATGTTTTCTCTTCATCCCTGCCGGTACCTCGCTTTTGGCTACACACTCCCTTGTTGGCTTCCACAGCAGAAAGCCCGGAGCACCAAAAGGGCGTCGGTGAACACCGGAACCACATTGTTCACCTGTGCCTCCAAAGGAACTGTTCACCTCACAACGTTCCCATTAACCAGATTGTTACACCAGAGGCTGATCTGTCCAATCTGTGGCGAAACAGTGAAAAATTAACGAAACGCATTGAAGTTAATAGGCATCAATTTTTTTTTACGTGTGACAATTTTTTATGGGCCCGACAATTTTTTCTTACTCCAAATGAATAAAAGTCAATGGGCATTTTTCTTGTTGCGACTTTTTCATTGCGGTAAGTTTTTTGTCTTCTTGGCTTTCTTGTCCAAATACATTAAAGTCAATAGGCCTTTTTTCTTTCTGCAATTTTTTTTGTCTGTGCAACAATTTTGTCGCTGCAAATTTTTTTCTCGCAGTTTCTCGCAAGTGCCGGGAAAATCCTTGGTTAAAAAAATGTGCTCATCCCTACTGATGACATGTTGCTGCCAGACAGTTTAGTGCTGGGCAGATGGTGGAGCCTCCTCTTTTCCCTGTCAGTCCAGGAGGGAGCGGATGAAGAGCCTGGAGATTAGGCCCCAGTAAAGGGAAAGCCCCAAGGATGATAAGGCCCTTGGTGAAGTCGGGGACAGGGACCCTGTGAATGAGGAGTAGTCAGGACAGGGTAGTTGTCTCTAGGAAAGTGAGACAGATAGAACTAGTGAGCAAGAGCAGCCTGAGCTCCAACTAGGAGGAAAAGCAAGGGGGTAGCTCTCCCTGTGCCTCTAGAGTAGGGATCACAGCCTGATAGGGATTTAGGGTTATTGCTGATCTAACGTGTAGAGAGATCCTGAGGTGCATCTATCCATGGGGTGCGCTATCTCCACAGGGGTGTCACTAGGTGCTGTGATATTACCTGACGTATGTGATAAACCTCAGAGGATTGTGAGTATAAAACCCTGATTTGAGCTTTACAAGAATAAAGTCTGTTACTGTTTCTTTTGTTTAAGAATAGTGATGGGCGAATCTGGGCCGTTTCACTTCGCCGAATAATTGGGAAACGGCAACAATTTCTGAAACGCATTAAAGTCAATGGGTGTCAAAATTATCTTGACATGCAACAATTTTTGATGTGAGCGATAATTTTTATATGTGCGTCTCTTTTGTCCAAATGCATTAAAGTCGATGGGAGTCCAAATAATTTTGACGAGTGACAATTTTTTTTGTCGCAATGGTTTTTCCGCTATCTAATTTTCGACGCAGTTTCGTTAAAACATTCGCAGGATGCGAAATGTAAAAATTACTATTCAAGAACCTTCTGGTGTCCAATTCTTTTATTAAGTCACGCAGTACAAGTGAGGTTTAGTTTCACAACATCATTCCTTCCCCTTTAATGTAGCAAAGGCCCATCCCATGGAGAGAGGCTCCAATGAAACTCCGCGTAGCTGGACAAGGTCTAGTCTAGGTTACATGGGGTCACATAGGGATCCAAGCGGTTGAGTTTCAGGGACACAGTGAGGGAGATCCCTGGAGTAATGGGTCACGGTGGGACCAGACTACACTGGGGACTGCCACTAAGGGGGGCACTGCCACCTCCAGAGAGGACACATCTGAGTCCATTTAGAGGTTACACACTGTCTGATGTCCCCACAAATAATATGCCTGACATAAATAAAGATGTTTATGGGTTTTTAAAGAAATCTCTAGTCCTCTACTTATTTGCCTGAGCTGTCAGTGTTCCAGAGTCTTTAACCCCCAGAGGGAAAAGAACATAATACATTGCAGGGAGTTGCTGGGAGTTGTCCCCTACACACTTTACTGCACTTCTATAGCTCACACAAGGGTCGGCTAAACACCGAACTGTTCCTTTAAGGGAGAGGTATTACATTATACTGTCGCTTTAGTGCCACCTAGTGGACCTGCAAGAAGGTGCTGCATATTTATAATACAGGAGAACCACCGCTTTATGTTTTATTGGTGGGACCACAGAAATGAAGTAAGAAACGCAGGAAAACTGAAAATGTAAAATTGAGGTTTCAGTATATAAAGTTTATTAACCGAAAATATTCATGATCTAAAAACTAAAAAAAGAGTGAATTAATGAACCAATTGGGATTTAAGGCTAAAGAAACAAAAAATTGTGCTCCTATAGATGGAAAAGATGTAATTAACGCATCTGATCTGTGGGGTGAGTGTTTATTTGTGCCCTGGGTACCCCTGGAACTATAGCAGGGTGACACCCCAATGTTTCTATATATCTGTAACCTTGTTATGAGCTAAGGGGGCCCAGTCTGAAGGTCAGTTAGGGGGAGATTTGGGGTGAGTGCTTATTTGTGCCCTGGGTACCCCTGGAACTATAGCAGGGTGACTGTTACCCCAATGTTTCTATATATCTGTAACCTTGTTATGAGCTAAGGGGACCCAGTCTGAAGGTCAGTTAGGGGGAGATTTGGGGTGAGTGTTTATTTGTACCCTGGGTACCCCTGGAACTATAGCAGGGTGACTGTTACCCCAATGTTTCTATATATCTGTAACCTTGTTATGAGCTAAGGGGACCCAGTCTGAAGGTCAGTTAGGGGGAGATTTGGGGTGAGTGCTTATTTGTACCCTGGGTACCCCTGGAACTATAGCAGGGTGACACCCCAATGTTTCTATATATCTGTAACCTTGTTATGAACTAAGGGGGCCCAGTCTGAAGGTCAGTTAGGGGAGATTTGGGGTGAGTGCTTATTTGTACCCTGGGTACCCCTGGAACTATAGCAGGGTGACACCCCAATGTTTCTATATATCTGTAACCTTGTTATGAGCTAAGGGGACCCAGTCTGAAGGTCAGTTAGGGGGAGATTTGGGGTGAGTGCTTATTTGTACCCTGGGTACCCCTGGAACTATAGCAGGGTGACTGTTACCCCAATGTTTCTATATATCTGTAACCTTGTTATGAGCTAAGGGGGCCCAGTCTGAAGGCCAGTTAGGGAGAGATTTGGGGTGAGTGTTATTTGTACCCTGGGTACCCCTGGAACTATAGCAGGGTGACACCCCAATGTTTCTATATACCTGTAACCTTGTTATCAGCTAAGGGGGCCCAGTCTGAAGGTCAGTTAGGGAGAGATTTGGGGTGAGTGTTTATTTGTACCCTGGGTACCCCTGGAACTATAGCAGGGTGACACCCCAATGTTTCTATATATCTGTAACCTTGTTATGAGCTAAGGGGGCCCAGTCTGAAGGTCAGTTAGGGGGAGATTTGGGGTGAGTGCTTATTTGTACCCTGGGTACCCCTGGAACTATAGCAGGGTGACACCCCAATGTTTCTATATATCTGTAACCTTGTTATGAGCTAAGGGGGCCCAGTCTGAAGGTCATTTAGGGGGAGATTTGGGGTGAGTGTTTATTTGTACCCTGGGTACCCCTGGAACTATAGCAGGGTGACACCCCAATGTTTCTATATATCTGTAACCTTGTTATGAGCTAAGGGGGCTCAGTCTGAAGGTCAGTTAGGGGGAGATTTGGGGTGAGTGCTTATTTGTGTCCTGGGTACCCCTGGAACTATAGCAGGGTGACACCCCAATGTTTCTATATATCTATAATCTTGTTACATTGTCCCCAGCCTAAGCCCAATGTTTCAATATATATATAATTAAGTTGAGTGCAAGTCACTGGAGTAGTGGAAATAGGATTTCTAGCTTTCTTACTGGTTGGAATGGGCTGGGTCCGACTGATGATGAAAATGATTGGGTCAATGATGTAAATGGGCGAGTCAATGGTATAAACAGGTGGGTGAAGTTGGCATGCAAAGAGTAAGATGGACTTAGATTTGGGGCTTCAGTGGGTGGGTCAGAATTTACATTGCTGTTAAATTTGTCATTGGCCCTGGTGTTGGCTTGGGTTAAACTGGTTAAGCTGATGAAATACTAGCCACATAGCTACAATAAGTGGAAAGTAGAATCCTACTATAGGAAGCAACTTGTTCCTACAATGCAGAGCATCCCTGGCCTCATTGTACGGAAAAGAGATACTGAATGAAATGGGTTCACTAGTGCACGACAGGTTAATGTTCTGTTGCACAGTCCGAAGGGCTCGTATTCACTATTACATTTGTAGGAATTATTGTCACTTTTGTGTTTGTATCAGGTCGGGATGCAGCAATCCTTGTGCCTGGCCAAACCGAATCGGAATCCTAATTTGCATATGTAAATTAGGGGCCGGTAGGGAAATCACTTGACCTTTCGGCACAAAAGAAGAATTTTTTCTACTTTTTACGTTCCTGCCCCTAATTTGCATGTGGAAATTAGGATTCTGATTCGGTTCAGTGTTCAGCCTAATCTTTTACCAAGGATTCGGCCGAATCCCAAATAGTGGATTCAGTGCATCCCTTGTATCAGGGATTCCCTGTTCCCTTGTCATTGAGTCCTGCCTTTCTGGCATTAAACAGCAGCCCTGGCTTTTACTCTGAAAGGAACTTTGGATATACCCCCGGGATCAGAGGATCACTTACCCTCAGGTATATTTACAGCACTGCTGGCTGGTCACATGGCTGGATTGAGGGATCGGCACAGATATGGAGGGGTTGGCTGATACACAGCATCCATAATCACTGAAGATCATAGAATCACAGTACCACCCTCTAAATGTCTGCCCTGTAGCCCAGAATGGTCTTTCCCTGGCCCCAGGGTGTTGTTGGTAGAAAGTGCCAAGCTGTGAAAGCCCTGAGAAATATTGTATGGCTTTGTGTGTGAGGCATGTAAAATATAGAAAGCTATAAATATTCCAACTATTCGATCTCCAGCAATGGTACCTGCTGGCAAAGCTTTGATCCTGGTTGGCTGGAAACCAGAGCAGATAGGGAGGGAGCGTGCCATGCCAAATGGGGTTTTGTGCCGCTCCAAAAGCTGCAATAACACCTTCTCTATCTGTATTTGTTTTCTTTGTATCTCCATGGATAATATCTCCGGCCTCCACCTTGGTGCATTGATAAAACCCACAGATTAAAGTCTATCATTGGCTTCTATTCACCAAGCGATATAATAGTGTGGCCCCTTTTCAGCCAGTGATGTCACCGTGAGGTCACAAATATTTCCTGTTTGTGGCTTTAAAGTATAAAAACAGTGGAATTCACCTTTTAGTCACACTCCAGGCAATGGACAACGTGAATTAAAGTTGTAGTGATAGCAACTTGTTTTAAGCAAAAGCCAACCTGTTACTGAGTATGAACAGCCGTATGGACTAAAATTGTTTCCCAAGTTTGGGGGGGTACAGGTTTGAGCCCCCATTTAAAAATTGATTAAAATGAATTAGAAAAAGTTGGTCAATCAGAAGAGGCAAAGCTCAACATCCTGAGGGATCCAATGACGCCTTTAGCAAGAAAGGGCCCTTTGTTGATTAAATAAAAGCACCATAACAATGGCGCCCAAAGGGTGATTTGTGATCCACCAGTAGAACTTCAGGAGGTGACCAGTAGCTCTCAAAGGCTTGGGTACTGTCCACATCAAGTCCATCAGATCTCAGGATAAAGTTGAATCACGAATAGATACCACAACCTGTTGGAACAAGTCCATGAGATCTCCCCCAGGTGGCACCCCAGTATGCACATTCTAATGCAAATCCTTAAAAAATAAGTCTGCCAGTAATAGAGATTATGTTTCCACCTGTATCTGGAGGTCCCTTGAGCAGAATGGGGTGCAAGAAAAATCGTTTTAAGAATTTATCAATGGCTTAACCGAAATTTCCATCAGACCCTAAATAATAGCCATGCTAATCACTTATCAATACCCAATATCTTCAAAACATGTGGGCGTGGAAGATGACATTATTAAATAACATCACAGACCATTTCAGGATCCTTTCAGTCAGCAGTTCAATGAGTTCCTACTCATTCTAGGCCCCTCAATGTTAGCAGCACTATTGATCACTAGCCCCCACACCATTGAAGAGCAGAGTTGCCTCCAATTCTTGTCCAAGGGTGTGAACTTCTCAGGGTGGTGTAAGTGAAAGGTAGGGGACGCTAAACGGTAGAAGGTGGGGAAGGCATGGGGCCTTCAGGCAAGGATCACCAATAGTGTTAACAGGTGCAGAAGAGGGATGACAAAGGAACAGGGATCGAGAAGAGAATGGAGCGGGTGAAAATCAGTGACAGGACAGCAAAGGACGGAGAGGATAAAGATTCTGGGACAGAACAGAAGAGTGCAGGCGTAGAATCAGGTTGGGATGGGGGTGACAAGGAGGACTGAAGCAGGAGGACTAGGACAAAGACTCTGGAATAGAACGGGACATCGCAGGTGTAGAACCAGGTCAGGATGGGGTGTGATGAGGACTGGAGCAGTAGGACTAGGCAAATTTACTAAACTGCGAAGCGTCTAACGGTAACGCAAATTCGCCAGCGTGACGTCATTTCGTTACTTCGCCCATTTACTAACGGGCGCTGGTGTAAATTCACGTAAAGCCGAATTTCCCTTTAACCAGTTTATATCCCCCTTTTAAAAATACATTTCAGTTGAACCTGATTACATGGTTCCTTTGCCTCAGCTGCTATGTACAGTCACTGTGTCATGTTCTGGGTGTTCTCAGGAGCTTACAGAAAGCAGAATGCAGCTACATTTACATTGATATTGGCAAGGAGAGCGGCCTCGGGATTTGCTGTTGATATGAGGTGTAATGTGTGTCTTTCCGAGGTGCTCAGGGCTCCGTATGTGTGGAAAGAGAACGAGCACTGAACCTTGGAGCTATCAGGAGCAGAGGGTGGAGGTTTACAAGCAGATCTCAATATTGATTGCACTAATAATTTCCTCCCAGTAACTTTTTTCAGCAATCCTGGCTCTTCCCCACATGGCATGTGTTAGTGTTTAACCAGCGTGCAGGAGGCAAAGAGTAACCCAGTCGCTGATCCAGTCGCAGCTTTCCACCATCCAACATGAAGACCTACGGCAAAATCTTCTGCAAAATCCGCAGAGTCATTTCCATCCGCAACAGGTGGGCACGGGAAGCCCTGGCAGAGCTCCTATCCACCTTCATCATGATGGTAAGGCCCCCTGTTGTATCTGTCTGGCTGTTGATATTATATGCACTGCTGGTTCTGACTATCGAAAGCAAGCGAATTAACAGAGCTGCTGAATGTTGAATGGGGGAATTATGTGGGGGTGAAATGGGGGGTTACCATCAGTTAATTTATATTTTTATGCTATGTACTGTTGATTCAGTTCAATTGCCCAATGCTTGTTGCCCGTTAGATACAATGTAAGAGAACAATGGCTAACTCTATAGGGTTTAGATTCCTGGCACCTATTGTTATTGCTCCCCTGATGCTGACGATGTCCAGTCTTTGGGTTTTTGTTGTTATCATGCTCCATATTCTGAATTTGATTGGATCAACCCTGTACTTAAACGAGATGATAGAGTTGAGCTGTGTTGAGCATTTGTTGGACAATCAGGGCATGTGAAGCCTCCTCCGGGGGTAGAATTGACCGACTGCCTTAGGATGTCATTGCTTTGCAGCCAGTCTGTATAAAATGTCATTTGTCAATCACCCTTCTCTGTGGGTGACTGGGGCATCAGGAGATGCAGAAGTGAGAGGAGCTACCTGGTCCGCTTGGTTGGCACCACCAGGCTGAATGAAATGATCAGTTCTAACAAGTCAATGTGCCTCCAGCTCTGAAGGATTGTTTGATTAGACTATCCCACAAGTATATTAGTAGCTGTTATATCTTTCCTAAAGTATAATGTGCCCTTTAGTACAGGTGGCTGCGAGGTCCACTTACATTTTACGTGTAGTGAGCCTGTAATCAGGTAGGTGAGTGGCTGGATGCGATGACCATGCTACAGTTAAAGGTTATTCCACACTGGACATTTCAGTTGTATCACTAAGTAACCCCATCAGCATTTTGGATTGTCCGTCACTAGTAGTCAGCTACAAATGGAGATTCCAAAAGCAGTCAAGGGACATGGAGATTCCTGAGACATGAAATACAACCCGTGTTCCATGGTTATAATTGGTCAAGACAGGGATGACTACAAACATTTAGGTCTTTCCAACTCTTGAAACTCCTTGGGTTCAAGTGGCAGTGGACAACACCGACCATCCCACAACCCCTAGGCCCTCTATACATCTGCACAAATACTGCTGTTCTCTTCTGTTTTCAAGACCTCTTTTATGGTCCCACAGTATTCAAGGCACGCCCTTAGTTCTTCTTAGCAGACATTTAGCTTTACTAACTGGCAGCTCCAACCTATACATCGCCTGCCCAATGGCCCAGCCACTCAGTTCAGGACCTTCTGGCTTCCTAAAAATATAAACAGAACATTAATGGTAACTGGACTTACTGAACTTTATTCATTGCAGATCAACAGGGATTTTCAAACCCTAACTAAATGCAGATTTAGATTTATTTAATTTATTAATACTACAAGTGACCCTTTAGCCTACTTGGCCTACCAAGACCCTGTACTTATAGTCTGTCTGCCGTACACTCCAGTATCACGAGGTATTCCCTGCCGCCACCACTCCCTGAATACAAATCACAATCTCATGGGAAAGGAATTGGACTAAAGGTCAAACTGGGTTATGATTCTACTGCCCCAGAACATGAGAAACTGAGAGAATGAGCCCCATGCCATAGCCAAAGGTAATACCAACAGAGTATATGATCCTGGCAGAGCCTGATCTAGAAAAAGCCATAATTGCTCTTATAGACTAAAGTAGGGGTTTTCAGACTGCCCTCATTGAGGTCCAACATTTGGACACGGACCCCTTTGCTTAAGTTCAAACTCATGCATGTTCCAAGAAATCCTAGTACTGCAAACAGTAAACCCTAGATTTTATTCTGAATTGTAATAGGGGGAGCCACTGGTCTATGGTATAGATATAATGGTGTTGATCCCCCCCCCCTTGAGCTTCCAGAGCCATTAGAGAGCAGTATATTTATCAAGGGATGGGGGAATCCCTGCCATGCCCTAAATTCGCCACTGTTTGATATATGGAGAATAGAGCCGCTGCTCTGCAGTCGCTCCCTGCGGTTCCTGGGCCAATACCAAAGCCATTAATAATACAAGAGGCATTAATCAGAGAGGCTGCCGGCTGTTATCGCTGGACATTTATTCAAAGCCCTTGAGTAATGAGAAGATCTGTAATATTCCAGACATAAATTGTCACTCGATATATATCTGCAGATTAGCTCCTTTGCTGTGCAAATATTTGGGCTTTTAGAGCGCGGCTAAGGCCTAATGAGGCGTAGGGTTGGATAGGCCTAATGTATGTGCCTGGCAGGAGGGATCTCCATGATCGCTATATATGGGGACATGTAATATATTCATATATTGGTGTTGCTTTTCCCACCTTGGAGCATTTGTACCCAGAATTCCAAGGCTTTAGGGGGTGCAAAACAGAGTGGTGTCAAATACTAGATCAGGAATTGCTGGTTTAAAGGTGGTGGGAAAATCCTCCATTGAACAATTGGCCTTGTAATAATCTGATATATATATTTATGTTGATAGTGTGGCACTGAGCTCATTATGGACTTTATCCTCCTTATCCCCAAGAAATAATAGGGGTCACAGCAGTTGCAGCCGCCATATTATCCCAGGAGTCAGTTGCAGAAAAAAATCCCAGTACTTGGGTCAACACAGGCTCCTTGCACTCAGGGTCAAATTGGGGTATTGGGGTCCACTGGGACTGTGAATTCAAGGGCCCTCCATTTGAATTTAATGGGTCCTCCTTGCGGCACCTGGTATCCAACCTTGCAATACTCCCCCCTTCCCGTGCATGTCCCACAGCAGACCTGGGTCAGTGGGGCCAAGGCCCACCAGGTTTTTTGCTGGCGTCCCGCCGGTCCAGTCTGACACTGCCTGTTCTTAGCAACACTGCCTTCCATTAGTTCCTTATCAATGGTTTTTGCACCTTGTTGTAGGCCATTGTGGGAAACACTGGAGCTACCACCACAGTAGCTTCAAGGTTCTCACAGTCGCCTGTGTCAATAGGGTGCAGTGCAGATGAACTGGGTGCACATGTTGATGCTGAACACTGGAAATTACACCAATGATGAGGGGTTAAAAACATGGACAATGTGTCCAAAATTGCACTTTGCACTTAATAAATGACAACTAATAACTACACCTGCTTTAGATTGTAAGCTCTATTGGGCACGGCCCTATTTTCCTACATCGCATTAATGGTGCATACAATGTACAGCGCCATGGAATATGTTCATGCTTTACTGGGGCTGTTTATTGCAAACGCACATCCCATAATTAAACTATTGACATATCTATGCTGGTTTCCTCTGGGGTCCTCCCTCCAGATACCAACAGGCAGAAGAAATGCCTGTAATGCAAAAGGGACCTTATCTTACCTACATACCTACAGACTCCATAGGTTAGTATTCCTTTAAGAGAGTAGGAGGGTAGATAACCCCTGGAGCGGCACACGCTGGTACAGTCACAGGATGCCCCATTACACGGCAGTTACAGGGCTCAGTGTTTACCCTATGTGAGCAGTTAATCATTACAAACAGACAGATAATTGTTTTCCCCAGTGATCCAGTGAAATGCGTGAGTAACTGCCAGGATTTCATGGATGTTATCCAATGCCCCCCCATTACTGCCATATCTGTAATATCACCTGTATAGGGATTCTACCTGGAGCCAGGCTTAAAGGGACACTATACACTTATTTAATCTAATGGAAACATGAAGAGGTAAATGTCTCTTTTGCTTTGATTTTCCCGTTTCCATGAAGAACTAGTCTGGCAATCCTTCCCATAGCCCCCTATTATGATATACTCCCATAAAAAGACTCTAGTTGGGAGGCGCAACCTAATAACTTAAAGGCATGGGCTGGTATCATAGGCTGCCCTGGAAAACCAATTGCCCTTAGAGAGTTAATATGAGGCCTCCTGATGCACGGCTAATGTCACACAGATGCGCACACAATGCGGGGGGTTGTCCATTATCTCTCGTGTTTCGTTCCCAATGACCTTTCCAAGTTGCCTGCAATTTCCTGATATTTTTCTTCCTGAAATGCCAATATTTTGTTCCCTGTATTTGCCCTTTTATCCAGTCCATCTTCCCACGTGCGATACAATTTGTACAGATGTTACACACAGACTGTGATTGCACGCAAGAACCTGCGAGTTGTATTTTAACTACACATGCGTCAATGTTAAAAAAATGCAATTTGTAATATTTACCATCTGTGTTTCACTGGCCAGTGCCCTCTCTGCCTGGTGTTGGGTCTGTGTTTGGGGCAGGGCTGGCATAACTGAGGGGCCACTTGTGAAAAGGGGCCCTTAACAGACTAAACTGACTAAAATTCCTCTGTACAAAACAATTTTCATATTCTAAAATATTCTGCCCACTAAAAGGGAAGATATAAACATTGTTCCCCCCTTTTGTATTCATCAAAGAGGAGCCAAATAAACTACTTTGCACAACACTCTCTTTAATCTTAGACTGTCTCTGCTTTAGGACAATATGGAGCCAAAATAGTCTAGCTACCCTGCTACAAAACTAAAAGTCCCACTAACCTGCTACCCAGTCAATAGTCTTACAACCCGCTATCCAGCCAAACCTCTTACTAACCTTCTACCCAGCTAATAGTCTTACTAACCTGCTACCCAGTCAATAGTCTCACTGACCTGCTACCACCTAGCCAAATGTCTCACTAACCCACCACCCAGCCGAAAGTCTTACTAACCTCTACACAGTCAATAGTCTCACTAACCTCCTACGCATTCAAAAGTCTCACTAACCTGCTACCCAGTAAATAGTCTCACTAACCTGCTACCCAGCCAAAAGTCTTACTAACCTGCTACCCAGCTGAAAGTCTCACTAACCTGCTATCAAGCTGAAAGTCTCACTAATCTGCTTCCCAGCTAAATGTTTTACTACACTGCTACCCAGCCAAAAATGCCAGCTACCTTGCTAACCAGTCAACAGTCCCATTAGATTTCAACTCAGTCAATAGTCCCAGTAACCTGCTACCCAGTCAATAGTCCCACTAGCCTTCAACCCAATCAATAGTCCCACTAAACTGCTATCTAGTCAATGGTTCAACTAGTCTTCAAACTAGTCAATAGTCTGAATAGTCTGCTACCCAGACAATAAGTTCTACTAGGCCTTCAACCTTGTAAATAGCCCCACAGGCCTGCTACCCCATCAAAATGTCTGCTAGGCTGTATAGCACCAGTTGCTTTTCAGTTTAAGCCCCAGTTCAAGGTCCAACTTTTGGTTAGCGCTGCCATAGTTCTTGAAATAAGCGCATAAAATTAGACATTCGACAATAGTTTCAAGTCTACAACAGTAAATACATATTCACCTTTCAAATCTCACACTAATGGACCTTGATGCTGGGCTTTCAGATGTATCTTGGAAAGCAAATTGCTATTCTGCCCAGTTCTCATCCTAACTGGATTTTAGGCAAAACCCCCACAGGGAGGCCAGTCCCACAATGACCACTGCCGTATGGATTGTATCTACTCACACATGGGTGGAAAGTGCAGAAGGGTGTGATTGTACCGAGGTTTATGAGCCAAGCACTGCCCTAATGCACGATAAAAGGTCCATATTATTGGGACACTATCATGGGACGTTGTGTTGGGGCAATCAATATACTCAGTGTGCCATCGCTCTTACAGTTTGATTTCTAAAGATATGAGTATGGGATGGGGGCTATATAAAGTAGACTTTGTGCAGAGTGTAATGAGGATAATTGAGAAGCAGAAAACTGGGGCCATCTTTCTGATAACCTTGAAAAGACCACTAGAGCACTGGAGGTCTATCACTAAGACTAGATCAACCTGGGAGCTGGTGGGACCCTGGTACCAGTACAACACGGGAAGCCAGAATGTAGAAGCTGTATCACAGGGCAAAACCAACCTGTAGAAGCTGAGAACTTTCCAAATACCTAGACCTAGTGCTGGGATAAATGGTCAAGGCCAAGACCACCCAAGCCAACCTCCACCTACAAGACTACCCCTATCCTGCCAGCCCCCTAGAATTGCACCCCTTCCTGTTGCACCCTAAGTACTTGTCGACCCATAGTTCTGGCCCTGCCTAGATCAACCTGTAGCCAACCATAGCATATGGCTCCAGGTAGTATTGCCCATATCAGAGCTTTTAGGACCACCTTTAAAATGGAATAAGGGCTCATTTACGTCCACAGTCATAGTAAGGAAAGTGCAATTGGCACAATACATTGCTTTTCCCAGAATTCTGGATCCACTGAGGCAGTGAATCTGACACAATTGGCTGCGCACAATTTGCCATAATTAACACAACTGCACGTGCACTTTGTTGCAAATCGGGTGCTCCAAATATTTTTGAAGTCTATCTGACGTGGCGTATTGTTTGGGGTGCGAGTGATGTGTGCACCCCATTCTTTTGGCTCAACTAAGCTGTGGCAATTGATGCAGGGTGCTGTGGGAACCCTGGTGCTACTGCCTGGTCAGTAGCTTCGCATTTGGAACGGAAGGACCAGTATCTTTAGAAAGTATGAATGAACATATTGTATTTATGGTTCTGTTAAAGCTAAAGAGGATCTCTTGGGGTATAGGTTGGGAGATGGACAGAATATTATTTATGATTTGGAGGAAGATACTATGAATACAGGCTAAAGCCCCATAGCACCCAAACTCTACTGCCTTGTGGTCTGGAATCCATACTCCGACAAGGTCCTCAGGTCATTGGGTTGTTCACTAAATCACAATCCTCTCTATGGTTCTAGCTCTTCGGACTGGGATCTGTGGCTCAAGTGGTTTTAGGAAGACATCAGTTTGGCCAATATCTCAGCATTAATCTCTCGTTCGGGTTTGGAGTCACAATGGGAATCCATGTGGCCGGAGGAATTTCTGGTGAGTAGCCTAGCGCCGAATAATACAGTTACAAGGGATAGGTCCATTCTAAAATTCACTCAAATGGGCTCAATGGATGGAGAGCATACTCGGGGGCCAAGTGTCCGATAGGTGCTCCACTATACATGTACCAAAAAGAGTAATAAGCTAGCTTTCACACAATTATTGGTATATGTATGGTGGTCTACCTTCGGCCTCGTGTTTTTATATGGTCATGAAACTCCTCGGTTACTTATAATATCCTTATATTTTACATGAGGGGGTACTTTATTCACTATATAATACACAAGAGCCATGAATATCCTGTAAATTATATCCTTATAAACGGTGAGTTCTGATGTCATCAGTTATAAACGGTGAGTTCTGATGTCATTTCTGTCACATGACTCTCTGAAATTTGTGTATTATAATAAATAAAGTACCCCCATTTGCAAAATATGAGGATATTTGAGTTCCATGACCTGTATAAAAACACTCCCCTCGTGTTTTTATATGGTCATGAAACTCCTCGGTAACTTATAATATCCTTATATTTTACAAGAGGGGGTACTTTATTCACTATATATAATACACAAAAGCTATGAATATCCTGTAAATTATATCCTTATAAACGGTGAGTTCTGATGTCATCAGTTATAAACGGTGAGTTCTGATGTCATTTCTGTCACATGACTCACTGAAATTTGTGTATTACAATAAATAAAGTACCCCCAGTTGTAAAATATGAGGATATTAGAAGTTACCTCGGAGTCCCATGACCTGTATAAAAACACTCGGCCTTCGGCCTCGTGTTTTTATATGGTCATGAAACTCCTCGCTAATTTATAATATCCTTATATTTTACAAGAGGGGTAATAAACTGAATATAGATAATACAGTTTCCTCTTGCACTACCATATTTCTTCTACATAAACAAAAGGACAACATTGCTTCCCCAACAGCTGCATACAGGCATCAGCATATACAGTATACATATATACTGTATCCATCCATCCATCCATCCATCTATATATATCTCTATCTATCTATCCATCCATCCATCAATCCATCCCTCCCTATCTCTCTCTCCATCCATCCATCCATCCCTCTCTCTCTATCCATCCATCCCCCCCCTCTCTCTCTCTCTCTCTCTCTATCATCTATCTGTCTGTCTGTCTGTCTGTCTGTCTGTCTGTCTGTCTGTCTATCTATCTATCTATCTATCCATCTCTCTCTCTCTCTCTCTCTCTCTCTCTCTATCCATCCATCCATCCATCCCTCTCTCTCTCTCTCTCTCTCTCTCTCTCTCTCTCTCTCTCTCTCTCTCTCTCACTTTCTCTCTCTCTCTCTCTCTCTCTATCTCTCTCTCTCCCGGACCAGACCCGGTGAAAGACTGACTTCAGCTAGAACTCAAGAACAGAAAGGGACAGTTTCATTTTTTAACTGCTTTAACCATAAAAAAAAAACAAAAATGTATTTTGAAAAGTTGCATAGATTAGGTATTTTTTCATTAGACAAAAACAGATTTTGGGTTGACTTGCTTTTTAAGTTTGATAAACATTTTCTGTTTGTTATAGGTGCTCATATGAACTCAGCTGTGTCACTAACAAATGCCGTTCTGGGAAATCTGCCTTGGAAAAAACTGCCAGTTTATGTACTGGCCCAAATGCTCGGCTCCTTCCTGGCAGCTGTAGTGGTGTATTGTCTCTATTCTGGTACTGAACTGCCTCTATTCTGGTACTGAACTGCCTCTATTCTGGTACTGAACTGTCTCTATTCTGGTACTGAACTGCCTCTATTCTGGTACTGAACTGCCTCTATTCTGGTACTGAACTGCCTCTATTCTGGTACTGAACTGTCTCTATTCTGGTACTGAACTGTCTCTATTCTGGTACTGAACTGTCTCTATTCTGGTACTGAACTGCCTCTATTCTGGTACTGAACTGCCTCTATTCTGGTACTGAACTGCCTCTATTCTGGTACTGAACTGCCTCTATTCTGGTACTGAACTGCCTCTATTCTGGTACTGAACTGCCTCTATTCTGGTACTGAACTGCCTCTATTCTGGTACTGAACTGCCTCTATTCTGGTACTGAACTGCCTCTATTCTGGTATTGAACTGCCTCTATTCTGGTACTGAACTGCCTCTATTCTGGTACTGAACTGCCTCTATTCTGGTACTGAACTGCCTCTATTCTGGTACTGAACTGTCTCTATTCTGGTACTGAACTGCCTCTATTCTGGTACTGAACTGCCTCTATTCTGGTACTGAACTGCCTCTATTCTGGTATTGAACTGCCTCTATTCTGGTACTGAACTGCCTCTATTCTGGTACTGATCTGCCTCTATTCTGGTACTGAACTGCCTCCATTCTGGTACTGATCTGCCTCTATTCTGGTACTGAACTGCCTCTATTCTGGTACTGAACTGCCTCTATTCTGGTACTGATCTGCCTCTATTCTGGTACTGAACTGCCTCTATTCTGGTACTGAACTGCCTCTATTCTGGTACTGAACTGTCTCTATTCTGGTACTGAACTGCCTCTATTCTGGTACTGAACTGCCTCTATTCTGGTACTGATCTGCCTCTATTCTGGTACTGAACTGCCTCTATTCTGGTACTGAACTGCCTCTATTCTGGTACTGAACTGCCTCTATTCTGGTACTGAACTGCCTCTATTCTGGTACTGAACTGCCTCTATTCTGGTACTGAACTGCCTCTATTCTGGTACTGAACTGCCTCTATTCTGGAACTGTACTGTCTGTATTATGTAATTGTACTGCCTCTATTCTGGTACTGTATTGTGTTATTCTCCTGCTTTTCACTTCTCCCTTCTCAATTATTCTCCTCTTCTCTATTCTACTTTTTTTCTTCTCAAGTCTTCTCCTCCTCTTCATTATTCTCCTTCTCTATTCTCCTTCCCCCTTCTCTATTTTCCTTCTCTTCATTATTTTACAATCCCCTTTCTCTATTCTCCTCTTCTCTATCTCTTTCTTCTATTCTTTCTTCTCCATTTCCTTTTCTCTGTTCTCCTTTTCTTCACTTTCCTCCTGTCTTCTCCATTTTCCTCTACTCAGGAACAGAACTAAGTGTAGGCATAAAAGGCACCTGCCTAGAGCGCAACAATTGGGGGGCACGGGGCAGGTACCTCTTGAAGAGCATTCCGCCTACCCCTAGTCAAGACTTTCTTGTCTCTGCCGGCCATTTAATCTTCCTCTCTCATCCCATCTCATCTCCATTTCCTATCCCTTTTCCTCCATTCCCTGCTTCTTCTACTATTTTCTTGTCTAATATCCACAGATCCATTTATTTAGACCCAGAAAACCTTTTATTAAACACAACTTCTTTTTATGTAACAGAGGCCATGTACAACTACTGCGGCGGCAACTTCACAGTGACAGGTCCAAATGAGACAGCCAGTATTTTTGCCACATACCCACAGCCCTACCTCTCCATTGGAGGAGGGTTCTTGGACCAGGTGAGTGAATGGGGTTTTGCTGCATAGAACAGACCAAGGGATATAGTTGTATTTTGTAGAACCTTTGTATCAGATAATGGCTAAATACTGCAAACATAGGGATAAACATTTAAGTGATACTAACACTAAAAATAGTATTCAATGATAATGTTATGATGGATATAAAAAAAAGATTATTTTCTTTAAGAATACTCAACAAGATATCAAAGGCATGAATCTACAAACGGCCTCACCAAGATGGTGTCCATCCAGTAGTTGAGCCCAACATGAGCCAAACATACCAACCTCATTACTCACAGTCAAACCACTGTGTACCAAATGTGTAACATACATTTACTCTGAGATGCATTCTCTGTTTCCACAGGTCATTGGCACAGGAGCCTTGTTACTTTGCCTCCTTGCAATTGGTGACATTAGGAATAGCCCGGCCCTGAGGGGAACTGAAGCTCTTATAGTAGGACTGTTGGTCACTGTTATTGGGATGTCCATGGGAATGAATTCCGGATATGCCATCAACCCAGCAAGGGATCTTGGGCCCCGAGTCTTTACTGCCATTGCTGGATGGGGAATAGAAGTATTCCGGTAATTTAATTTATATTTCTAATCTGCATAGAAAATAATATACAGATGTCTCCTAGCAACCACAGAAGTGACATGGGTTAAACACCACTAAATTTAGGGATTATTATTACCGAAGGTCTGACCATCCCAGAAAGTAATCTGGAATATGACGTAGCATAAGACGGATATCATACGTTAGATCTGATTATGCTCCTAGGCAGATACAGCTCGCCGGTGATAACCAGGTACCCACGGCGCTGCGTGTTCCCTCGACATGATACGGAACCCTGGCCACTCCTTTATTATTGCAAATATAGATTAGAGGTGAGAGGCAGTTGGGCTTTGCCAAAAATGAAGACATTTTTAGCCCCTCTGCTAAAAAAAGGCCTTGACTAAGATTTACTTTATGACCAACGGGGATTTGCTTCTTTTAGTTACAAGATAATGAGCTCTTGATTTGGAAGGTGTAGGAGCTGAGATTCCACCTTGGAGTCACCTTCCCACTGGTGGCGAGTGTGAGAACTGTTAGCAAACCCGCAACTAAGCTACTACTGTGGCTGAATAACTACCAGGTATTCCCCTGACAGGCTAACACTTAAATAAAACTGGTTTTATCAGAAGCTTATCAAGAGTAAATATTGTCGAGAAAAGAGTCAGATAACAATTGATTTTTCTATACATCTCAGTCTTACCTTCCAGTAATTTCATTGCCATATGTAAGTAAATGTCTTATAGAAGCATGCAATGTGTGGGAGTAATATCTTGTAGAAAACCAAACGGTGCGTACGAGTAATGTCTTGTGTACAACCAAACGGCGCGTGGGAGTAATGTCTTGTAGAAAACCAAATGGCACATGAGAGTAATGTCTTGTGTACAACAAAACGGCGTGTGGGAGTAATGTCTTGTAGAGAACCAAACAGCACGTGGGAGTAATGTCTTGTTTACAAAGAACCAAAGAGCACATAGGAGTAATGTCTTGTAGAGAACCAAATGGCACGTGGGAGTAATGTTTGTATACAAAGAACCAAAGAGCACATAGGAGTAATGTCTTGTAGAGAACCAAATGGAACGTGGGAGTAATGTCTTGTGTACAACAAAATGGCGCGTGGGAGTAATGTCATGTAGAAAACCAAACGGCACGTGGGAGTAATGTCTTATAGAGAACCAAACGGCACTTCAGAGTAATGGCTTGTATGCATAGAATTAAAGAGCACATATGAGTAATGTCCTTTAGAGACCCAAACTGCAAGTGAGAGTAATGTCTTCTATAGAACCAAACAGCACATGGGAGTAATGTCTTGTAGAGAACCAAACGGTAAGTGAGAGTAATGTCTTCTATAGAACCAAAGAGCACATAGGAGTAATGTCTTCTATAGAACGAAACAGCACGTGAGAGTAATGTTTTGTATACAGCCAAACAGCACATGGGAGTAATGTCTTGTAGAGAAGCAAGCACGCATGGAAATACTTGCTGAATAATGAATGATTTGGGGGAACCACTTAAGGTTCTCAGAGCGCCAATCCATTTGTACAGGCCAATAGACCAAGTGAGTGACTGGGGCAGAAGTGAAGAATTCTATGGTTCCTCTAACTGCTGATTTCACATTCACATACTAATGAAGGGATATTGGCAGATGAAATCTTGAGTCTGTAATGATCAGTTGTGATCAGATGAGATCAGGGGTTGGTCATGGGGATGGCAGTAAGGTTGAAACTAACTCTGTGTGGCTGATAACGATTGTTACATTAAGCAGTGCAATACCGCTGGTTTCCTGTTACTTACACATGGCAGTGGGCACTGTAGGGTTAATCCCTCCTGTCGCAGACGGAACAGGAACTTCCTAATGAATAAATTAACCTCCCTTCCCCCGCGCCGCCACCTTTTTTCTTCCTGCACTCCCCCAACAAGTGCCAGCGTGGTAAACATCTCCTGCGCTGAAGCTCCAGGACCGAGCCTTTGTGCTTGTGTGCGTTTCTGGGGGGACTGGCGAGTCCTTGGCCATCCGTTGCCGATCAGTGTAGTAAGTCGCAATGCCGGTTATCGGCGCATGCGCAATAAACCGCTGAATGACCGCAACCTGCAGAAAGGTAATGCGCAGGCACGATAAATTCAAAAGCAAACGCGCCAAAAGGATTAGACGCTGCTGTATGTGTAATAGAAATACTGCGTCTCTATCTCCCCCTACCAGGACATTGTGAGGATTGTGCCACAAGTGATATTAGGTGTACTAACTGTAAGTAGACACCCTTATACTATACGCATTAGCCTCATGACGGACAGGATAAGGTTAAGCACCAGTACAATTATTGTTTCAACAGGGGACTGGTGTGATGAGTTCTAGACGCTCATATTCAGGCTCAAGGGGGTGAGTGTATTTGGTTTGTTAAAAAAATCACAAATACTAAAGAGATGTGCTAGATTCTTAATAAAACTATCCTTTCTACAGAAGTTCTCCAATCAGGGAAGATCAAAGGAGGAAATCCAGTAGAAATGAATGCTCCTCATGTGGACATGCAGCATTGCCAGACAAAAGATTATGCAAAAAGTGCCTGGAAGAGGCTGCGGGGCTCAACTCCAAACAGTTCTCGGACCTAATGGAGTGGATGAAAGATTCATTTAACAATTCCATGTCCAATATGGTTTCACAAGTCACGGACAAAGTCTTAAGTAACCTTAATGCAGAACAACATAGCACAAATGAAAGCATAAGTATCAGACCTAGAGAAACGATCTCCCCAGTATCTGAAGGTGAAATTTCGGAGTCAGACTCAGAAGAGGAATCAGACATATCACCAGAGATGGTGGAGCCCCTAATCAAAGCAATTAGAAAGACACTAGACCTAAGAGATGAATCTATAACTAATAAAGGTGACAAAATGTTTAAATCATCAGCGAAGAAAAACCATTTATTTCCTCTGCACGAGGTTATTAAGAAAACAATGGAAACTGAGTGGGAAACACCTGATAAGAAAATTACCTTTTCCAAAAAATTTAAGAAAATGTTTCCTTTCTCGGAGGAAGATGCGAAAACATGGGATAATATACCCAAAGTAGACGCATCCATTACCAGAGTGGCCAGAAGAACCACATTACCTGTAGATGAGGGAGTATCCCTCAAAGACACAATGGAACGAAGGCAAGACGCCACCTTAAAGAAATTATACCTCTTGACGGGGGCTATTTGCAAGGCTGAGGTAGCTAATACTACAACAACCAGAGCCAATAAAATCTGGATAAATGAGCTGGAAAATGCCATCAAGACAGGGACAGAAAGATCCAAACTTCTGGAAATGCTCCATGATATCAAAATAGGCAATGATTATTCTGCGGAAGCCTCACTCAGTAATGTCAAATTGGCAGCCAGATCAATGGGTCTCGCGGTGGCGGCAAGAAGATCCCTCTGGCTGAGGCATTGGAACGCAGATTCCCAATCAAAGCACAACTTGTGCTCTTTACCGTTCAAGGGAGACTTATTGTTTGGAACCAGTTTGGATCAAATCATCTCTAAAGCCTCAGCTGGCAAATCTGCATTCCTACCTCAAGAAAGAAGAGATAAAAGGTTCAACTACAAAAATCAGCGTAACTCCTTTCGAGATGCAAGGCAATATAGACCAGGAAAGTACAACCCTAAGCAATGGAAATCCAGAAGCCAAAATTTCCAATCACAGGGTTACAAAAGAGAGCCCAAAACAGACAAAAAAGCATGAAGGTGCGAGAGTCCAGCTGTCTTATCTAGGAGGAAGATTGAAAAGTTTCAAGACAGTTTGGGCTCAAAACATAAGAGACAAATGGGCGGTGGAGGTCGTATCAAAAGGATATCAAATGGAATTTGTAAGGAAACCCCACAACTCTTTCATCTCATCAGACAGACCAAGAACAAAAGAAGCCACAAAACATCTCCGACTCATAATAGGAGACTTATGACGGAACAAAGTGATCTCAAAAGTCCACCCAGATCAAAGATTCAAGGGAATCTACTCCCATCTTTTCCTACGAAGAAAGGTAAATGGGGAATACAGAGTTATTTTAAACTTAAAAAACCTCAACAAAAACCTGAAGATTCCTACATTCAGAATGGAAACCCTAAGACCAATCACTGCAGCCCTATCCAAAGGAGATTGGATGGTCAAGCTGGATCTAAGGGACGCCTATTTACACATACCCATTTGGAAAGCTCACAGAAGATTCCTAAGGTTCAAAATTCTTGGAAAACATTATCAATATGCAGCAATGCCTTTCGGGCTGGCAACCGCTCCAAGGATTTTCACAAAAATCCTAGCCCCAGTACTAGAAAACCTGAGGCTCAAGGGAATCCAAATTTATGCCTATTTAGACGACATCCTTCTCAAAGCACAGACGGTGGCAACTTTGAAGACTCATCTAACAATAGTACAAAGCTACCTGGAACAGTTAGGTTGGAAAATAAACGAGGAAAAGTCCATGCTCATTCCCAGTCAGAGACTGGAATATTTGGGCACGATTTTGGATACCAAAAAGATGCTCTTGAGCCTTCCAGAGGTAAGAATGAAGGACTTAATCTCACAAACACACCAACTCATTCGCCACCCTATTACAACAACAATAATTTGCCAGAAGTTACTAGGGAAAATGATCTCCACAATAGACTGTGTCAAATGGTCACAGCTACACTCCAGGATTCTCCAGTTCGATTTCCTGTCCCAATGGAACAGGAAGCAAGAGCAGGATCAACTCATCTATTTGGGGAAAGAAACACTGAAGAGTCTAACTTGGTGGACGCAAGCAGAGAACCTGTCAGTCCCCATGCCCCTCTTGGTAGATTATGGGATCACAATTACCACAGATGCCAGCAGTACAGGATGGGGAGCCCACCTGGGGGAACACAAAGTACAAGGTTGGTGGAACAAAGAAGAGAGTCAGAAATCATCCAACTGGCGGGAGTTAAAAGCAATCCACCTGAGTCTCTTAGCCTTCACTCCTCTAATATCATCGAAGGCAGTTCTGATCAAATCAGACAATACAACAGCGGTCAGATACCTTATGAAACAAGGAGGAACAAAATGCTGGAGCCTCTTATCCCTGACCATGACCATACTTACATGGGTAGAAAAGAATTTACTATCTCTGAAAGCAATCCATATCCCGGGGAAAAACAACGAGATTGCAGACAAATTAAGCAGATCTCCCCCAATGGAAGGAGAATGGGAACTAAACAACCAAGTTTTCAGAACAATTTGGAAGAAATGGGGTCCTTTCAAGATGGACTTGATGGCGCCAGGTTCAACAAGAAAATGCAAACATTTTGCTCTTGGAAACAAGATCCAGAGGCCACCTTGACGGATGCTTTCTCAATAACCTGGAACTGGGGACCGTTGTACATATTCCCTCCAATAGTACTGATCCCGAAAGTTATCAGGAAAATACTGGAAGATCAAGCCAATGTAATCCTGATTGCTCCCTGGTGGCCAAGACGAGTGTGGTTCCCTCAACTTCTCAGACTGGCCAAAGGGAATTTCTGGAAACTGCCAGGAAGAAAGGATCTCCTCACTCAGCAGACACGGGTTCATCCTATCCAGAAAAACTCGCTCTAACGGCTTGGCGTTTGAAAGTGAGAAACTGAGATCCCTAGGCCTTTCAGAAGGCTCAATCACCACCTTGCTAGCGGCCAAAAAACACTCTACAACTGAAAAATATTACAAGACCTGGGAAAAATTCTCAGAATGGTGTTCCACCAGGAATACACTCCCCACACAGAACTCTGAATTACAAATAGTGGAATTCTTACAAAGTGGAGTGGAATTAAAATTGAGCAATTCGACCCTCAAAGGCCAGATTACGGCCATTTCGCATTTCTCAGGCATAAACTGGAGTTCCAGACCACTAATCAAAAGGTTTGTTCAAGCCCTAAAAAGAACGAGACCCTTATCTAAAACCAAAGTTCCCCCATGGGATTTAAGTCTGGGCCTGAAAGCTCTAACAGAGACTCCTTTCGAACCTCTGGACAAGGTACCTCTTAAAATGGTTAACATTAAGCTGGCGTTTCTTCTTGCCATAACATCTGCCAGAAGAGTGAGCGAAATTCACGCTATATCAGCAGAACCAGACAAAATCACTTTTTATAATGATAAAGTGATATTAAGAACTTTGGATGAATTTACACCAAAAGTGGTGTCAAAGTTTCACATGTCTCAAGACATTATACTACCTACCTTTTTTGAGAACCCTAGTTCCTTGGAAGAGGAGAAGTGGCATTCTCTAGATATTGTCAGATGCCTCAAAATCTACCTTGGAAGAACCAAGGAATCAGGAAAACTAACTCGTTGCTAATCATTACTCAAGGTACAAGACTAGGTAATCAACCTACCAAAAAAACGGTGTCTAACTGGATAAAGGAATGCATCAGAATGGCATATTCACACCAGTCCCACACAGTACCCTCTCAGCTTAAGGCACACTCAACCAGAGGTACAGCTGCATCCTGGGCACTCCGGGCCCAGGTAACTTCAGAAGACATCTGCAAAGCAGCAGTATGGAGTTCGTGGGACACCTTTATCAAACACTACAAATTTGATATTTACTCGAAGAGTCTTTCTAATTTTGGCTCTGCAGTTCTTAACTGTGCTCTAAATAATTAAATTTTCTTTGGCATAACCCACCCATGTATTGTCTGCTTCTGTATGTCCCTACAGTGCCCACTGCCATGTGTAAGTAACAGGAAAACAGAAAATCAAATACATACTTACCGAGATTTTCGTTTCCTGTACTGGAACATGGCAGTGGGCAAAGCTTCCCAACCCTCGTTTTGGGGGAGTCAAGAAATCAAAAGATGGCGGCGCTGGGGGAAGGGAGGTTAATTTATTCATTAGGAAGTTCCTGTTCCGTCTGCGACAGGAGGGATTAACCCTACAGTGCCCACTGCCATGTTCCAGTACAGGAAACGAAAATCTCGGTAAGTATGTATTGATTTTCTGTTATCTGTATGACATTGATGTGATTTCCCATTTGCAGAGCCGGACATTACTGGAGCTGGGTGCCTATTGTGGCTCCCTGTGTTGGTGGCCTGACTGGTGCCTTTCTGTACAAGCTGCTAGTTGGGCTACACCATCAGCCAGAAGAAGAAGAAGAGACCAAAGTAGAGGAGATGGAGAAAGGAAACCAAGAGACTTTCAGCGAGTTCATGTGAAATCATGGGCAGCAATGGAGATGGCATCAACAGAACCGGCTGGACCGTAACCTTGTGGCCATCAGCAGGACACGTGCAAAGCCCTTGTAGTGGCTGTCAGTATACACAGCAGTTACACTCTACCATATACACAGCTCTATACATGTGCAGTGTGAGCAGCTGGTGAATACCGGCCCAGGCAGCCTTTCCCTCTTGGCTCAGAGATTCCTGGGGAGAAGCAGCAGTGCACTTGGGGGAATTATTTCCTTGGGAGAAGCAGCAGTGCACTTGGGGGAATTATTTCCTGGGGAGAAGCAGCAGTGCACTTGGGGGAATTATTTCCTTGGGAGAAGCAGCAGTGCACTTGGGGGAATTATTTCCTGGGGAGAAGCAGCAGTGCACTTGGGGGAATTATTTCCTGGGGAGAAGCAGCAGTGCACTCGGGGGAATTATTTCCTGGGGAGAAGCAGCAGTGCACTTGTGGGAATAAGGCAGAGGCCGGCTCCATTCAGTGAATGAAACAATACAGCTTGTATGCAGCATCCCTTATTTATGGTTGCAATATAGAGTCCATAGGGAATATACAGTATATACATACTATATTGAGTTGTATACAGCTCAATGCAACAATACATTTCTGCATAGTAACCACTTTCAGCATCATTTAGTGAGTTCTGGGGAATCACTAGGGGGGGGGCAAAACAGATAGAAATTTGCCCCTGTATTAATGCCCTAAAAATGTTGCTGTAGCATTCAGCATTCTTAGGGTGATTTTAATATTTAAAGGGGATGTTCACCTTTACATTAACTGTTAGTATGCATTTGGTTTTCATTTTTCATTATTTGTGTTTCTTTTGTTATTTAGCTTTTTATTCAGCACCTGTCTGGTTTGCAGTTTCAGCCATCTGGTTGCTAGGGTCCAAATTCCCCTAGCAACCATGCACTGATTTGAATAAGATACTGGAATATGCATAGGAGAGGCCTGAATAGAAAGATGAGTAATAAAAAGTAGCAATAACAATACTTTGGCAGCCTTAGAGAGCATTTGTTTTTTAGATGGGGTCAGTGACCCCCGTTTGAAATCTGGAAAGAGTCAGAAGAAGGCAAATATTTTTTTTTTTTTAAATATAAAAGAAAAAAAGAAGACCAATTGAAAAGTTGCTTATAATGGGTCGTTCTATAACATAATAAAAGTTAACTTAAAGGTGAACCACCCCTAATATGAGCCCAATTAGCAGCCCCCAAACATGTGAGTCCAAGGGAACCCTGTACTTTGCCATGGTTAAAAAAAAAAAAAAAAAAAAAAAAAAAAAACTTCCAATGACAATGGAATTCAGGGACAAATACAACATTGTGTTTTAAAAAAAATGCAGCAAGGTGCAAATTGTTGCACTTTGCCAAAACTCAGTTAATGGTTCTTTAAAGGGATACTATCATGGGGGAAAAAAAAAATGTCAAAATGAATCAGTTAATAGAGCTGCTCCAGCAGAATTCTGCACTGAAATCCATTTCTCATAAGAGCAAACAGATTTTTTTATATTCAATTTTGAAATCTGACATGGGGCTAGACATATTGTCAATTTCCCAGCTGCCCCAAGTCATGTGACTTGTGCTCTGATAAACTTCAGTCACTCTTTACTGCTGTACTGCAATTTAGAGTGATATCGCCCCCTCCCTTTCCCCCCCCAGCAGCCAAACAACAGAACAATGAGAAGGTAACCAGATAGCGGCTCCCTAACACAAGATAACAGCTGCCTGGTAGATCTAAGAACAACACTCAATAGTAAAATCCCATGTCCCACTGAGACACATTCAGTTACATTGAGAAGAAAAAACAGCAGCCTGCCAGAAAGCATTTCTCTCCTAAAGTGCAGGCACAAGTCACATGACTGTGGGCAGCTGGGAAATTGACAAAATGTCTAGCCCCATGTCAGATTTTAAAATTGAATATAAAAAAATCTGTTTGCTCTTTTGAGAAATGGATTTCACTGCAGAATTCTGCTGGAGCAGCCCTATTAACTGATTCATTTTGAAAAATTTTTTTTTTCCCATGACAGTAACCCTTTAACTCTTTATTAGAGAAGACTCTTTCCTATAGTTCTTTTTATATTTAGTAATGCATGTGTTCCTCAACCTAACCTTTCCAGCTGCAACCAACCCACTCATCAGCTGCTGGTGGAATTCCCCTGTTCTAACTGGCTGATTGCAACGTTATTGACCTGTTGTGCAGTGCGCTGACACACAGCATGGCTGACTTGTTTGCAGTAGGAAAACACAAGTTAGGTTTAGGAAGCGCACATTTATAGAACATTTGTATCTCAAAAACAAATAGAGAAGCTTAACTGTGAAAAGGAATCCACAATAGTCTGGGTGAATATTGATATCAATTGCCCTTTAATTGCTAGAGGAAACAGTTAATTTCATCAGTTTCTTGCCTTGTAACGTAATTACCTTCAGGACATAAAGTCCAAAGGGCTCACTCACAGCACTGAAATTAGCTATTAGTGCAACACAACTCATTATGTTATTTATTGTTCTGTTATTATTGTTATTTACAGCTGGAGAGTATTAACATAATATAGTGATTCATTTCTTTGGGACCATTGTGTCCTGCGCCTGACGATTGTAACTTATTGTTTCTTATAACCGACCATTCTAAGTTATGGAGATAAAATGAAATGTGTCTTGTGTTGAATTCATGTATATAAATCAGAATTAGAATTATTAAAATCTTATACTGACATTAATTGGTTTATGTCTTGTATATTTGTAGGGAACACCCCTTATAAGCACCATCTCTCCCTACTATACCTGCTATCCCACAGTCACACTCCCTTCCCAGAGACTATTATCCCCCTGTTACTATAGACACATCTCTCCCTACTATACCTGTTATCCCACAGTCACACTCCCTTCCCAGAGACTATTATCCACTGTTACTATAGACACCACTCTCCTACTATACCTGCTATCCCACAGTCACACCCTTCCAGAGACTATTATCCCACTGTTACTATAGAACACTTCCCTACTATACTGCAAATCCACAGTACACTCCTTCCAAGACTATTATCCACGTTACTATAGACCCCATCTCTCCCATTTATACTGCTATCCCAGTCCCACTCCCTTCCCAGAAGACTATTTTTCCCACTGTTACTTAGACACATCTTCCTACTATACTGTATCCACATCACACTCCTTCCCGAGACTTTACCCAACTGTTACTATAAACATCTCTCCCTACTATACTGTTATCCCACAGTCAAAACTCCCTTCCAGAGATATTAATTCCACTGTTACATGGGACAACATCTCTCCTACTATACCTGCATCCACAGTCACATCCTTCCAAAGACTATTAATCCACTGTTACTATAGACACCATCTCTCCCTACTATACCTGCTATCCCACAGTCACACTCCCTTCCCAGAGACTATTATCCACTGTTACTATAGAAAACCATCTCTCCCTACTATACCCTGCTATCCCACAGTCACACTCCCTTCCCAGAGACTATTATTCCACTGTTACTATAGACACCATCTCTCCCTACTATACCTGCTACCCCACAGTCCACTCCTTCCCAGAGACTATTATCCCACTGTTACTATAGACACATACTTCCCTACTAACCTGTTACCCCAAACAGTCACACTCCTTCCCAGAGACTATTATCCACTGTTACTATAAACACCATCTCTCCCTACTATACCTGCTATCCCACAGTCACACTCCTTCCCAGAGACTATTATCCACTGTTACTATAGACACCATCTCTCCCTACTATACCTGCTATCCCACAGTCTCACTCCCTTCCCAGAGACTATTATCCACTGTTACTATAGAACCCATCTCTCCCTACTATACCTGCTACCCCACAGTCACACCCCCTTTCCCCAGAGACTGTTATCCCACTGTTACTATAGAGTGACTCTATAGTAACAGTGGGATAATAGCCCTCTGGAAGGGAGTGTTGACTGTGGATGCAGGTATGTAGGGAGAGATGTGTTATAGTATAGACACATCTCTCCCTACTATACCTGCTATCCCACAGTCACACTCCCTTCCCAGAGACTATTACTCACTGTTACTATAGACACATCTCTCCCTACTATACCTGCTATCCCACAGTCACACTCCCTTCCCAGAGACTATTATCCACTGTTACTATAGACACCATCTCTCCCTACTATACTGCTATCCCACAGTCACACTCCTTCCCAGAGACTATTATCCATGTTCTAATTAGACCATCTCTCCCTACTATACCTGCTACACCAAGTCACACTCCCTTCCCAGGACTATTACCCTGTTTACTATTGACACATCCTCTCCTCATCCTGCTACCCACAGCTGCAACTCTTTCCCAGAGACATTATTTCCACTGTTATATAGAACCATCTCTCCCTACTATAAACATGCTTATCCGGAAGTCACACTCCCTTCCCAGGACTATTATACGCCACTGTTAACTATAGGACCATTCTCTCTTCTATACCTGTATCCACGTCACACTTCCCTTCCAGGAGATATGTATCCAGCACTGTTACTATAGACACCATCACTCCCTACTATTATCTGTTATTCCATAGTACACTCTTCAGCAGAGACTATTATCCACTGTTCTATAGACCATCCTCCCTACTATACACTTTGCTATCGCCACTAGTGACATCCCTTCAAAGGCTATTATTCCACTGTTTACGAATTAGAACATCTCTCCTACTATACTGCATCCCACAGTCACACTGCCTTCAGGACTATTATTCCATGTTACTTATAGACACCATCTCTCCCTACTATACCTGCTATCCCACAGTCACACTCCTTCCCAGAGACTATTATCCCACTGTTACTATAGACACATCTCTCCCTACTATACCTGTTATCCCACAGTCACACTCCCTTCCCAGAGACTATTATCCACTGTTACTATAGACACCATCTCTCCCTACTATACCTGCTATCCACAGTCACACTCCCTTCCCAGAGACTATTATCCACTGTTACTATAGACACCATCTCTCCCTACTATACCTGCTTATCCCACAGTCTCACTCCCTTCCAGAGACTATTATCCCACTGTTACTATAGACACCATCTCTCCCTACTATACCTGCTATCCCACAGTCACACTCCCTTCCAAAGACTATTATCCACTGTTACTATAGACAGTGCCATCTCTCCTACTTACCTGCTATCCACAGTCACACTCCTCCAGAGACTAATTACACTTTACTATAGGACACCATCTCCCTACTATACTGCTATCCCACAGGTCACACTCCTTCCCAGAGACTATTTCACTGTTATAAGACACATCTCTTCCTACTATACCTGCTATCCCACAGTCACACTCCTTCCCAGAGACTATTATCCACTGTTACTATAGACACATCTCTCCTACTATACCTGCTATCCCACAGTCACACTACCCTTCCCAGAGGACATATTATCCCCTGTTAACTAGTGAGACAGCCATGTTCTCACGCTACTAATACTGCTTATTCCACAGTCAACACTCCCTTCCCAGAGGATATTATCCACTGTTACTATAGACACATCTCTGCCTAACATACCTGCTAATCCCAACAGTCAACAACTCCCTTCTGCGAAGAGACTATTATCCCTTTTACTATAGGAACCATTTCTCCCTACTATACCTGCTATCGCCACAGTCACACTTCCGCTTCCCAGAAGACTATTATCCACTGTTACTATAGGCACACCATCTCTCCCTACTATAACCTGCTATCCCACAGTCACACTTCACCTTCCCAGAGGACTATTATCACTGTTACTAGTCCTGGCACCATGCGTCTCGCTACTATACCTGCTATCCCACCATCTGATGCAGGACATTCCCTGTCCTGCAGTGATATTCATTCCAACTGTATACTATAGACACCATTCATTCTCCTACTATACCTGCTATCCACAGTCACACTCCCTTCCAGAGACTATTATTCCACTGTTACTATAGACACCATCCTCTCCCTACTATACCTGCTATCCCACAGTCACACTCCCTTCCCAGAGACTATTATCCACTGTTACTATAGACACCATCTCTCCCTACTATACCTGCTATCCCACAGTCACACTCCCTTCCCAGAGACTATTATCCACTGTTACTATAGACACCATCTCTCCCTACTATACCTGCTATCCCACAGTCACACTCCCTTCCCAGAGACTATTATCCCACTGTTACTATAGACACCATCTCTCCCTACTATACCTGTTATCCCACAGTCACACTCCCTTCCCAGAGACTATTATCCACTGTTACTATAGACACCATCTCTCCCTACTATACCTGCTATCCCACAGTCACACTCCCTTCCCAGAGACTTATTATCCACTGTTACTATAGACACCATCTCTCCCTACTATAACCTGCTATCCCACAGTCACACTCCCTTCCCAGAGACTATTATTCCACTGTTACTATAGACACCATCTCTCCCTACTATACCTGCTATCCCACAGTCACACTCCCTCCCCTTTCCCACTGAGCACCACTCTCTCCCATACCTGCTACCCACTCCACTCCCTCCGAGACTTACCCACTGTATGACACTCTCTCTACTGATTATCTAAGTTACTCCCATCCCAGGTATATCCACTGTTCAAAAGGACACCATCTCTCCCTACTATACCTGCTATCCCACAGTCACACTCCCTTCCGGGACTATTATCCACTGTTACTATAGACACCATCTCTCCCTACTATACCTGCTATCCCACAGTCACACTCCCTTCCCAGAGACTATTATCCACTGTTACTATAGGACACCATCTCCCCCCCTACTATACCTGCTATCCCACAGTCACACTCCCTTCCCAGGAGGACTATTAATCCCACTGTTACTATAGCCACCAATCTCTCCCTACTATACCTGCTATCCCACAGTCACACTCCCTTCCCAGGGACTATTATCCACTGTTACTATAGACACCATCTCTCCCTACTATACCTGCTATCCCACAGTCACACTCCCTTCCCAGAGACTATTATCCACTGTTACTATAGACACCATCTCTCCCTACTATACCACCTGCTACCCACAGTCACACTCCCTTCCCAGAGACTATTATCCACTGTTACTATAGGCACCATCTCTCCCTATATACCTGCTAACCCACAGTCACACTCCCTTCCCAGAGAGCTATTATCCACTGTTACTATAGACACCATCTCTCCCTACATATACCTGCTATCCCACAGTCACACTCCCTTCCCAGAGCTATTATCCACTGTTACTATAGGACACCATCTCTCCCTACTATACCTGCTATCCCACAGTCACAATCCCTTCCCAGAGACTATTATCCACTGTTACTATAGACACCATCTCTCCCTACTATACCTGCTATCCCACAGTCACACTCCCTTCCAGAGACTATTATCCACTGTTACTATAGGCACCATCTCTCCCTACTATACCTGCTATCCCCAGTCACACTCCCTTTCCCAAAGAGACTATTATCCACTGTTACTATAGCACCATCTCTCCCTACTATACCTGCTATCCTCACAGTCACACTCCCTTCCCAGAGACTATTATCCACTGTTACTATAGACACCATCTCTCCCTACTATACCTGCTATCCCACAGTCACACTCCCTTCCCAGAGACTATTATCCACTGTTACTATAGGCACCATCTCTCCCTACTATACCTGCTATCCCACAGTCACACTCCCTTCCCAGAGACTATTATCCACTGTTACTATAGGCACCATCTCTCCCTACTATACCTGCTATCCCACAGTCACACTCCCTTCCCAGAGACTATTATCCCACTGTTACTATAGGACACCATCTCTCGCTACTATACCTGCTATCCCACAGTCACACTCCCTTCCCAGAGACTATTATCCACTGTTACTATAGACACATCTCTCCTACTATACCTGCTATCCCACAGTCACACTCCCTTCCCAGAGACTATTATCCACTGTTACTATAGGCACCATCTCTCCTCCTTCACAACCCTAATAACCCTGCTATCCATCCCTACAAGTTCCACATCCCTCCCTTCAGAGACTATTATCCACTGTTACTATAGGCACCATCTCTCCCTACTATACCTGCTATCCCACAGTCACACTCCCTTCCCAGAGACTATTATCCACTGTTACTATAGACACCATCTCTCCCTACTATACCTGCTATCCCACAGTCAAACTCCCTTCCCACAGACTATTATCCCACTGTTACTATAGACACCATCTCTCCCTACTATACCTGCTATCCCACAGTCACACTCCCTTCCCACAGACTATTATCCCACTGTTACTATAGACACCATCTCTCCCTAGTATACCTGCTATCCCACAGTCACACTCCCTTCCCACAGACTATTATCCACTGTTACTATAGGCACCATCTCTCCCTACTATACCTGCTATCCCACAGTCACACTCCCTTCCCAGAGACTATTATCCACTGTTACTATAGGCACCATCTCTCCCTACTATACCTGCTATCCCACAGTCACACTCCCTTCCCAGAGACTATTATCCACTGTTACTATAGGCACCATCTCTCCCTACTATACCTGCTAACCCACAGTCACACTCCCTTCCCAGAGACTATTATCCACTGTTACTATAGACACCATCTCTCCCTAATATACCTGCTATCCCACAGTCACACTCCCTTCCCAGAGGCTATTATCCACTGTTACTATAGGCACCATCTCTCCCTACTATACCTGCTATCCCACAGTCACACTCCCTTCCCAGAGACTATTATCCACTGTTACTATAGACACCATCTCTCCCTACTATACCTGCTATCCCACAGTCACAATCCCTTCCCAGAGACTATTATCCACTGTTACTATAGGCACCATCTCTCCCTAGTATACCTGCTATCCCACAGTCACACTCCCTTCCAAGAGACTATTATCCACTGTTACTATAGGCACCATCTCTCCCTACTATACCTGCTATCTCACAGTCACACTCCCTTCCCAGAGACTATTATCCACTGTTACTATAGACACCATCTCTCCCTACTATACCTGCTATCCCACAGTCACACTCCCTTCCCAGAGACTATTATCCACTGTTACTATAGGCACCATCTCTCCCTACTATACCTGCTATCCCACAGTCACACTCCCTTCCCAGAGACTATTATCCACTGTTACTATAGGCACCATCTCTCCCTACTATACCTGCTATCCCACAGTCACACTCCCTTCCCAGAGACTATTATTCCCACTGTTACTATAGGCACCATCTCTCCCTACTATACCTGCTATCCCACAGTCACACTCCCTTCCCAGAGACTATTATCCCACTGTTACTATAGACACCATCTCTCGCTACTATACCTGCTATCCCACAGTCACACTCCCTTCCCAGAGACTATTATCCACTGTTACTATAGGCACCATCTCTCCCTACTATACCTGCTATCCCCACAGTCCACACTCCCTTCCCAGAGACTATTATCCCACTGTTACTATAGGCACCATCTCTCCCTACTATACCTGCTATCCCACAGTCACACTCCCTTCCCAGAGACTATTATCCACTGTTACTATAGGCAACCATCTCTCCCTACTATACCTGCTATCCCACAGTCACACTCCCTTCCCAGAGACTATTATCCACTGTTACTATAGACACCATCTCTCCCTACTATACCTGCTATCCCACAGTCAAACTCCCTTCCCACAGACTATTATCCCACTGTTACTATAGACACCATCTCTCCCTACTATACCTGCTATCCCACAGTCACACTCCCTTCCCACAGACTATTATCCCACTGTTACTATAGACACCATCTCTCCCTACTATACCTGCTATCCCACAGTCACACTCCCTTCCCACAGACTATTATCCACTGTTACTATAGGCACTATCTCTCCCTACTATACCTGCTATCCCACAGTCACACTCCCTTCCCAGAGACTATTATCCACTGTTACTATAGGCACCATCTCTCCCTACTATACCTGCTATCCCACAGTCACACTCCCTTCCCAGAGACTATTATCCACTGTTACTATAGGCACCATCTCTCCCTCTTTCCTGAACCAGGTACTTGGAAAAGAAAGAAGGAGGAGGAGCAGCAAAGAAACTTGAAATAAGAGGAAAAGTAAGACCGGGTCTGTACAGCTACACAATGCAGAGTATCTCTCAGCTGACTGCACGCTAACCACATGAGTCATAACTGGGGTGTGATGTGATTTAATGGCAACTGATAAAAATTATTTAAACATTAACAATATTTTTATGTGCCAACTGGACAGGTACAGTTACTGCCATATACACGGAATACCAGGAAAAAAAACAGGCATAGTACATAGGATGGCAGTGGATGTGATTTACTTAGACTTTGCTAAAGCATTTGATACAGTGCCACACAGAAGGTTACTGGTTAAATGAAGGAATGTTGGAACATAGTATTTGTACCTGGATAGAGAACTGGCTAAAAGATAGACTACAAAGAGTGGTGGTAAATGGAACATTTTCTAATTGGACCAGTGTTGTTAGTGGAGTACCGCAGGGCTCTGTACTAGGTCCCTTGGTTTTCAACTTGTTTATTAATGACCTGGAGGTGGCCATTGAAAGTACTGTTTCTATTTTTGCAGATGAGACTAAATTGTGCAGAACTATAGGTTCCATGCAGGATGCTGCCACTTTGCACAGTGATTTGTCTAAACTGGAAAACTGGGCAGCAAACTGGAAAATGAGGTTCAATGTTGATAAATGCAGGTTATGCACTTTGGCAAAAATAATATAAATGCAAGTTATACACTAAATGGCAGTGTGTTGGGAGTTTCCTTAAATGAGAAGGATCTAGGGGTTTTTGTAGATAACAAGTTGTCTAATTCTGGGCAGTGTCATTCTGTGGCTACTAAAGCAAATAAAGTTCTTGTATAAAAAAGGGCATTAACTCAAGGGATGAAACATAATTATGTCTCTTTATAGGTCCCTGGTGAGGCCTCATCTGGAGTATGGGGGCAGTTTTGGAATCCAGTCCTTAAAGGGATCCTGTCATCGGAAAACATGTTTTTTTTTCAAAACACATCAGTTAATAGTGCTGCTCCAGCAGAATTCTGCACTGAAATCCATTTCTCAAAAGAGCAAACAGATTTTTTTTTATTTTCAATTTTGAAATCTGACATGGAGCTAGACATTTTGTCAATTTCCCAGCTGCCCCTGGTCATGTGACTTGTGCTTGCACTTTAGGAGAGAAATACTTTCTGGCAGGCTGCTGTTTTTCCTTCTCAATGTAACTGAATGTGTCTCAGTGGGACAGGGGTTTTTACTATTGAGTGTTGTTCTTAGATCTACCAGGCAGTTGTTATCTTGTGTTAGGGAGCTGCTATCTGGTTACCTTCCCATTGTTCTTTTGTTTGGCTGCTGGGGGGGGAAAGGGAGGGGGTGATATCACTCCAACTTGCAGTACAGCAGTAAAGAGTGACTGAAGTTTATCAGAGCACAAGTCACATGACTTGGGGCAGCTGGGAAATTGACAAAATGTCTAGCCCCATGTCAGATTTCAAAATTGAATATAAAAAAATCTGTTTCCTCTTTTTTAGAAATGGATTTCAGTGCAGAATTCTGCTGGAGCAGCACTATTAACTGATTCATTTTGAAAAAATGTTTTTCCCCATGACAGTATCCCTTTAAGAGGGATATAAATGAGCTGGAGAGAGTGCAGAGACTAAGTGCAACTAAACTGGTTAGAGGGAGGGAAGAGTTAAATTATTTGGACGGAAATAAAAACTATTATAAGGATTTTGAGTTGTATTTACTTTTATAAACACACTGCTATTATTCTGAACACATATGTGTGTCTTTATACATTATAAGGGCTGCTCAGTATTCAGCAGAACCAATATGTGATGATGTGTCTGCTTTTCTTACTAACCACAATGACTGGCTTCCCCGATTAGATCTGTGTAAAAACCCATTCCATGGAAGAGATCTTACTTTCACTTTGTAGGGCTTTCTGGTCAAATTCAATGTTTTATCTAATAATGCATGGGTACAACCAGAAATCATTATTATCACAGCCGGTCCTATCATTCCAGTCATGGTGACTTTGTTAGACGCCAGCGTACGATTGGCTGATAGACAAGATCAGGAAACATGATGCAAATGTTACAGAGTGGAATCAAAGGGTTGACAAAGCATTTAGGGTAATATACAAAGGGACCAAAATAGTTACAAACCAAATAATCACATGCCCTCTGTTCCACTAGGAAACCAGCTCTAATCATGTATTTGCTTATGATACAACAGAGTTATGTCCAATAAATTAGTAATCCCATTATTATATCATATGTGTTGTGTGCCATTACCTTTTCTTTGCCACAGGAGTCTTTGTTATTCATAGATGTGGCAATATAGACCCAACTGACAACATTTTATATGTGCAATTAAAGTACATATAAAAGGGTTTTAATTGTGACCTAGTCTGATATGTAGCAGCAGTCCTGCCCTGCTTTATGGCAGCTGAGATTCTAGCTATCTGTATAACAGAACATTCTGTCCCAGTGGCTGCACAGATCCTATCTGATCCCCATTGTAAGCAACAGTCCTGTCCTGCTTTATGGCAGCTGAGATTCTAGCTATCTGTATAACAGAACATTCTGTCCTAGTGGCTGCACAGATCCTATCTGATCCCCATTGTAAGCAGCAGTCCTGTCCTGCTTTATGGCAGCTGAAATTCTAGCTATCTGTATAACAGAACATTCTGTCCCAGTGGCTGCACAGATCCTATCTGATCCCCATTGTAAGCAGCAGTCCTGTCCTGCTTTATGGCAGCTGAGATTCTAGCTATCTGTATAACAGAACATTCTGTCCCAGTGGCTGCACAGATCCTATCTGATCCCCATTGTAAGCAGCAGTCCTGTCCTGCTTTATGGCAGCTGAAATTCTAGCTATCTGTATAACAGAACATTCTGTCCCAGTGGCTGCACAGATCCTATCTGATCCCCATTGTAAGCAGCAGTCCTGTCCTGCTTTATGGCAGCTGAGATTCTAGCTATCTGTATAACAGAACATTCTGTCCCAGTGGCTGCACAGATCCTATCTGATCCCCATTGTAAGCAGCAGTCCTGTCCTGCTTTATGGCAGCTGAGATTCTAGCTATCTGTATAACAGAACATTCTGTCCCAGTGGCTGCACAGATCCTATCTGATTCCCATTGTAAGCAGCAGTCCTATCCTGCTTTATGGCAGCTGAGATTCTAGCTATTCTAGCTGCTTTATGGCTGAGATCCTAGCACAGTGACTGAAATAAGAAAGCTTAGCAAGACAAAGGAAGTAGCAGGAGTATTTTACAAAAGAGCTGGCAAATCCTAATTAGAGGCTAATAAAAATGCAGGGAAGAGCATGCCACATGCAAGGGGCAGGTCGGCACAGATATCAGAGCTCCCTCTGTATTGTCTCATTTACAGAATAAATAAAATAAATCAATATAAATGATAATAAAAGTCTGTCCAGGAACCTGGCTGGGGAAGTGCAGTCATTCACACACAGCCATGGTCAAAAGTTAAACTTCTACCTGCTGCTTTTATTTTCGAGTACGGTTCCCAGATCCTGAGGGGTTTCTGCCCAAGTTTCCTTTTTGGGATGGAGCAGGTGGACGGGGCCGCTTTTTCTTTGTTTCTGGAGTTTTGTTTTTGCTCTTGAAAATCTTTTTGGGGTCCTGTTTGTTAATGAAAGTGTCTGGCTCTTCAGGAAGTGCAGTGGTATCAAATCTGATGGGTCTGTATGTGTTAAACCATTGCTGGAAGGCAAAAGCCAAGGTCACTCTGATGGGGAGTCTAATAATTAGGCCGATCTACCATAAACCTGCCCTGGAACTGCCTTCAATTGTCATCTACTCTAGCAAGCAAAGGTGCAGGGAGTTGTGTACTTACCTCTGGTCAGAGGCTGGTATAAATACAGAGCTTCCCTGTGCCTCTGCCTGCTGCCCTTACTCACATTAAAGGAACAGTAACATCAACAAATGAAAGTGTTTTAAAGTAATAAAAATACAATATAATGTTGCCCTGTACTGGTAAAACTGAAGTGTTTGCTTCAGAAACTCTACTTTAGTTTATAACTGTGAAAAATAAATAATGAAGGCCAATTAAAAAGTTGTTTAGAATTAGCAATTGTATAACATACTAAAAGTTAACATAAAGGTAAACCACCCTTTAAAGGAGAACTAAACCCGAACATCGAATGTGGCTAAAAAGGTGATATTTTATATATTGAAGTTATTGCACGAGGCTAAAGTTTGAGCTTGTCAATAGCAGCAATGATCCAGGACTTCAAACTTGTCACAGGGGGTCACCATCTTGGAAAGTGTCTGTGACACTCACATGCTCAGTGGGCTCTGATTGGCTGTTGAGAAGCTAAGCTTAGGGCTCGTCACTAATTATCCAGCAGAAAATGAGCTTCCCTGGCTGTAATATAAGCTGATGCTACAGGTTTGCTGATTATTAAATTCTGATGCTAATTGCACTGGTTTCTGTGCTGCCATGTAGTAATTATGTGTATTAATTACTAATCAGCCTTATATTGTGACATTTCTATTCTATGTGTACTGTATATTGTGAGTGGCTCCCTAAGCTCAGTAAGTGACAGCAGCACAGAGCATGTGCAGTGAATCAGCAGAAAAGAAGATGGGGAGCTACTGGGGCATCTTTGGAGACACAGATCTTTACTGCTAAAGGGCTGTGGTTGCCTTGGGCTGGTACAGAAGCACAAAACATCATGTACAACATTTCTACCTACTTCTTTAGTTAGGCTTTAGTTCTATTTTAACTCCCCCAACCCACCTGACTGTGAGGTTTTATAAACCAGACACACTTTCCCGTTGCTGCTGCACGGATCCAGTTCAAAGATCACATTGTGAGAGTCAAAGTGTGGCTGCTCCAGGCAACCTGCGGAGAGTAATGGGAAATGTGTTTATACAGCAAAATGGTAAATAAAAACAGCAAAGTGTGCCATTGAGATGTTTCACTGATTCAGTTATACCATGTGACACGTAAAAACAGAATGATGGGTAATAAATAATTTACACATTACACAGTTATATTATACAGTGAAGCCTCAATTTCAAGTACACTGATTTTAAGTTTTCCAGCATTTACATTCTTTATTTGTGGTCTAATTAATTTATAATGCATTTCCCTGATTTTACATCATGTTTTCCCGGATTTTACATAAAAATGTTATCCTGATGTTACTAAAAATTGCTGTTTGTCCTGTAAGGTTGTTATTATTAGTGAAGTAAAGAGGTTTAACATACTAACCAGATGTATATTTTGCCATGGTTCTGTGTGTAAATGGTCAATTCTAATCAGTCTGCCCCTTATAGGATAAATAAACCTTTAAAACAAGTGAATGTAAAACTGATGAGGGGGCTATTCTAAGCACTTTTGTCATTTACATTCATTATTTATTTTGTTTTTATTCCAAGATATTAAGGGATACATGTACTGTTAATATGAATGAATTTTGTTACAACAGCGCCACCTGCTGGTCAGTTTCCCACCAGTCTGACCAGCAAGTAGTCAAGGAAGTTGTCAGGAGAAAGAAAGAGGCTGATGTTCTTCTGCTTAGGAATAAAATTAGAAACCTTTCTCACATCTTTCCTAAGCAGAAGCACATCAGCCTCTTTCAATACATTAAAAATGAAAACAAATTGCCAATTATCTCAGAATATCACTCTCTACATCATACTAAAAGTTATCTCTAAGGTGAACAACCCCTTTAATTACCATAGATCTCACTTGAACAGTGCTGTCTGCAAACATAGGGAGAGCTGTTCTTAGATCATAGGGACAGTATTCAGGCTCGGAGTGATAAAGGATCATACAGAAATATTCTATTCTGTAACAAATTAGGAGTGGTTTTCTACATTAAACCACTGATAAAGACAGATTAAAGGGATACGGGCATGGAAAAACATGTCCACATCAGTTAATAGTGCTGCTCCAGCAGATTCCTGCACTAAAATCCATTTCTCAAAAGAGCAAACAGATTTTTCTATATTGAATTGTGAAATCTGACACTGGGCTAGACATATTGTCAGCTTCCCAGCTGCCTCTAGTCATGTGACTTGTGCTCTGATAAACTTCAGTCACTCTTTACTGCTGTACTGCAAGTTGGGAGTGATATCACCCCCCCCAGCAGCCTAACAAAAGAACAATGGGAAGGTAACCAGATAGCAGCTCCCTAACACAAGATAACAGCTGCCTGGTAGATCTAAGAACAACACTCAATAGTAAAATCCAGGTCCCACTGAGACACATTTGGTTATATTGAGTAGGAGAAACAACAGCCTGCCAGAAAGCAGTTCCATCCTAAAGTGCTGGCTCTTTCTGAAATCACATGACCAGGCAAAATGAGCTGAGCTGCACCTACACACCAATATTACAACTAAATACACTTGCTGGTTCAGGAATGACATTTTATATTGTACAGTGAATTATTTGCAGTGTAAACAGTGTCATTTAGAAATAAAAACTACACCATTAAATTTAGAAATAAAAACAATACCATAAAAATCATGACAGAATCCCTTTAATGTCATAATTGCTTTGCTTTTCAACCACGACGACTATGTTACTAAGAGCAAAGTAATTCTGAAGAACAGGGTTAAATAAATATGAGCAGTATCACAGGAGGTTGTTCAGCAACAGATTGGCCTTCCTAAGCAATTTCCACCCAAATGGCCTCATCACAGTTCTTTAGTAGAGGTCCCTGAAGCATTGACATAAAGGGTTAATAAGGTGTGTGTGTATATGAACATCTTAGTAACATATTAACACAGAAAATGAGAGGCTTTCAGCACAATCTCAAGTGATAAGAAGCACACAGACTAATCCAGGTCTTTTATTGCTCACAGACCTTGCTGTATGTACAAGCATAATAACCCTGTAAGTGATGTATTTACAGATTATTCTATAACATCACACAACGGAAAAACATTCAGGCAGAGGTAAAGCAATAATGGCCTTAAAGGAAAACTTTGTATAATCAGAGTAGATTTAAAGGGCCACTGTATCATAATATTATCCTGCTGAATTGTGTTTAGTACAGGGGAATACCTATGCTGCCATAGTTTTATGGGATCTCTTTGTACAAACTATGAGCAAACCTAGGGGCTGTTCCTGCTGAATTGTGCTTAGTACAGGGGATACCTATGCTGCCATAGTTTTATGGGATCTCTTTGTACAAACTATGAGCAAACCTAGGGGCTGTTCCTGCTGAATTGTGCTTAGTACAGGGGATACCTATGCTGCCATAGTTTTATGGGATCTCTCTGTACAGACTATGAGCAAACTTAGGGGCTGTTCCTGCTGAATTGTGCTTAGTACAGGGGAATACCTATGCTGCCATAGTTGTATGGGATCTCTCTGTACAGACTATGAGCAAACTTAGGGGACTGTTCCTGCTGAATTGTGCTTAGTACAGGGAATACCTATGCTGCCATAGTTTTATGGGATCTCTCTGTACAGACTATGAGCAAACTTAGTGGTCTGTTCCTGCTGAATTGTGCTTAGTACAGGGAATACCTATGCTGCCATAGTTGTATGGGATCTCTCTGTACAGACTATGAGCAAACTTAGTGGTCTGTTCCTGCTGAATTGTGCTTAGTACAGGGGAATACCTATGCTGCCATAGTTTTATGGGATCTCTCTGTACAGACTATGAGCAAACTTAGGGACTGTTCCTGCTGAATTGTGCTTAGTACAGGGGAATACCTATGCTGCCATAGTTTTATGGGATCTCTCTGTACAGACTATGAGCAAACTTAGGGGCTGTTCCTGCTGAATTGTGCTTAGTACAGGGAATACCTATGCTGCCATAGTTTTATGGGATCTCTCTGTACAGACTATGAACAAACTTAGGGACTGTTCCTGCTGAATTGTGCTTAGTAGAGGGAATACCTATGCTGCCATAGTTTTATGGGATCTCTCTGTACAGACTATGAGCAAACTTAGGGGACTGTTCCTGCTGAATTGTGCTTAGTACAGGGAATACCTATGCTGCCATAGTTTTATGGGATCTCTCTGTACAGACTATGAGCAAATTTAGGCACTGTTCCTGCTGAATTGTGCTTAGTACAGGGGAATACCTATGCTGCCATAGTTTTATGGGATCTCTCTGTACAGACTATGAGCAAACTTAGGGGGCTGTTCCTGCTGAATTGTGTTTAGTACAGAATATCCACTCTAATTTAATATTACAGTCTTTCTGAAGAGAATATGAGGAATGTTAATACCAGTGCTATAAACAAATGATGCAGACCAAAGACAGTGTGTATACAGCATGAATCCTGACAGCTTTTTAGAAGGCACTAATACATGAACAGAAGGATTATGGGAAATGATAAATCCATCATGACAACAAGGGAGACTCACGCTAGAGTGAAACTGCAGTACAGAGTGAACCCCCTGCTAAGGTGTAACACTGAAACAGTGACCCTGCATCACCATCAATAGAAATTGTATTTATTTTATTTCCTTAAAGGAGAAGGAAAGCTACCAAAGCAGTTTATTGCCAATAGATTAGCCACGATAGTGCAAGCTATAACACTATTCTGCAGAATTATTTACCATACTTGAGTAAACAGCTCTAGAAGTGCTCTGTTTGTTTAGGATAGCAGCTGCCATATTAGTATGGGATGACATCACTTCCTGCCGAGTCTCTCCCTGCTCACTCATAGCTCTGAGCTCAGATTACAGCAGGGAGGGGAGGAGGGAGTTGGAGAAAGGAGCAAACTGAGCATGCTCAAGCCCTAGCCCTGGAGGTTTAAGCTGAAAACAGTAAGTCTGATACAGAAGCCCATGAGTACACAATAGAAGGAAAGAAATGTGCTGTTTCTTTTGACAGAGGACTCAGAGCAGCATTACTTTGAGGGGTTACTGGTGTATTTATATAGACCTTTCTGATAAACCTTACTTACTTTTAGCCTTTCCTTCTCCTTTAAACCAGGGGTCCCCAGCCTTTTTTTTTACCCATGAGCCAAATTAAATGTAAAATCAGTTGGGGAGCAACACACGTAAGAAAAAAGTCCTTTGGGTGCCAAATAAGGGCTGTGATTGGTTATTTGGTAGCCCCTATATGGACTGATAGCTACAGGAGGCTCTGTTTGGCAGTACACTTGTTTTTTATGCAAACAAAACTTCAAATATAAGCACCTGCTTTGAGGCCACTGGGAGCAACATCCAAGTGATTGGTGAGGAACATGTTGCTCATGAGCCACTGGTTGGGGTTCACTGCCTTAAAGGGATGCTGTCATGGAAAACATGTTTTTTCCAAAACACATCAGTTAATAGTGCTGTTCCAGCAGAATTCTGCACTGAAATCCATTTCTCATTTCTTTACTGCTGTACTGCAAGTTGGAGTGATATCATCCCCTCCCTCCCCCCCCCCCAGCAGCCAAACAACAGAACAATGGGAAGGTAACAAGGTAGCAGCTCCCTAACACAAGATAACAGCTCCCTGGTAGATCTAAGAACAGTACTAAATATTAAAAGCCAAGTCCCACTGAGACACATTCAGTAATAAATAACAGAAATAACAGCCCGACAGAAAGTAATTCCATCCAGGCACAAGTCACATGACTGGGGCAGCTGGGAAACTGACGAAATGTCTAGCCCCATGTCAGATTTCAAAATTGAATATAAAAAAATCTGTTTGCTCTTTTGAGAAATGGATTTCAGTGCAGAATTCTGCTGGAGCAGCACTATTAACTGATGTGTTTAGGAAAAAACATGTTTTTCCATGACACTATCCCTTTAAACTCACCCACCAGCTTGACACTCCAGGACATGTGGAATCCATCTGTCATCAGATAAAAATTCTTCAGATCATCAGGCAGCATGCAAGAGTTCCTCTGCAAACATATATTACAGCTTTTAAAATGGGCAATAAAGATCTATATTCTACAAGTTCCCAATACACATTCTCCCTATTAGTTAAAAACTTCAATATCAAACTCCTCCTAATCTGTAAATCAGAGACAAAGGCTCCCTTTGTTATACAGGGAGTTTAAGATACAGACAGCAATCAGAAGATTCTGTATTATTATAAAGAGCATATGTTTGCCCCTGTCATGCAAGAGACAGTAATGGTAAAAACAAAACCATAACCCACTTGCCTCTGTTAACAGAAAATAAAATAATTTATTTTGCAAGATAAAAGGGTATTTAATTGGCCCTGTTAGTAGCATGGAAACGGTTTGTTCCAGCAGAAGAAAGTGCTCATTGCTTAATGGAGGTTTACAATGTCTATCATTGTTTGACCTTAATTAGTGACACCAATTATTAGGCATTATCAGCATCAAGGACTGGATAACACAAGATAGGCATTGCTTTATGGCAAACTAGGGAAAGTATAAATAAATCCTAATATTTTCATGATGTCATAAATGTAAACACGGCTTGTCTGGGTGTCATTGAATTGCAGGCTGGTTGTGATTTAAAAGGGGAAATATTTTTACTATATTATAAATTTATACACTCAAGGTAACTTTTCAACTGATTTTAATTGTTGTGCTGTTTGGGGGCTGCTTATTCTGCCCCTTTTAAGTCAGCAGTTTAAAATGGCATCTGGGTTCTGGGTGGCAGCAGCCCCAGTAACAACAATATTTTGTTTATGGATATACCAACTGTATTTGCCTATGAGGCAACTTTTCCCTGTGTCTCAGCAGTGGCGTGCTCTACCCTATACACCGAGTGATACGCCATCTAGTGGTAAACTTGAGTACTTATCTACGTTTAAAGGAACAGTAAAACCAAAAATCAAAGTGTTTTAAAGCAATGACAATATAATGTACTGTTGATTTTGGTGTTACTGTTCCTTTAAAGGAGAACTAAACCCTAAAATTAATATGGCTAAAAATACCATATTTTACATACTGAATTTATTGCATGAGGCTAAAGTTTGAGCTTGTCAATAGCAGCAATGACCCAGGACTTCAAACTTGTCACAGGGGGTCACCATCTTGGAAAGTGTCTGTGACACTCACATGCTCAGTGGGCTCTGATTGGCTGTTGAGAAGCTAAGCTTAGGGCTCGTCACTAATTATCCAGCAGAAAATGAGCTTCCCTGGCTGTAATATAAGCTGATGCTACAGGTTTGCTGATTATTAAATTCTGATGCTAATTGCACTGGTTTCTGTGCTGCCATGTAGTAATTATGTTTATTAATTACTAATCAGCCTTATATTGTGACATTTCTATTCTATGTGTACTGTATATTGTGAGTGGGTCCCTAAGCTCAGTAAGTGACAGCAGCACAGAGCATGTGAATCAGTGAATCAGCAGAAAAGAAGATGGGGAGCTACTGGGGCATCTTCACTGGTACAGAACTTTCCTGCTAAAGCCTGTGGGACCTTGAGTTTGTACAGAAGCCCAAAACTTAATGTACAGCATTTCTACCCTAATTCTTTGATGAGATTCAGTTCTCCTTTAATACAAGAGAACAAATCATACACAGAACTAACAAGACAAGACAGGACTCCCACCTGGGTCCCTAAGCTCAGTAAGTGACAGCAGCACGGAGCATGTGCAGTGAATCAGCAGAAAAGAAGATGGGGAGCTACTGGGGCATCTTTAGAGACACAAATCTTTACTGCTAAAGGGCTGTGGTTGCCTTGGGCTGGTACAGCAGCCCAAAACATAATGTTCAACATTTCTAGCTACTTCTTTAGTTAGGCTTTAGTTCTCCTTTAAGTAAATTTGCTCTTCTGACCTGACCATTGGCTCAGCTGGCAATGCCAATAAGAACTCAATACACATACATTACTGGGCCCCACTTGTGGCCATATTAGCGGCAGGTAGGATTAGCAAATAAGATGAATATGAATCAAGTATACCTGTTCCCAGGAGACAATCAGATGGTGCTTGGCAGGGGTCCTCTCATCAAACTTCACCTCAGAGATTCCAGGGGAAGATTCTATGAGGATTAAGTAGAAGGTAAGAAATGGGGTCATGATGTTAATTATCAGGCTAAATAGGTACAGAGAAATTCTGTATTGAAAGTAAAGGGCCATAAAGTTCAAACTGTTACTCAATTCTAATATAAGTCAAAACCAGGTCAGCAGCATCTGGTTCCAGAATGGAGACTGGTTAAATTATAGATATGGTCTATTTAATAATCATAAAAACACAGGATAGGACACCAGCTAAACACACTTATATATAAATGCATAATGCCAATAGTAAAGTTTAGTGGAGGAGGAATAATGGGCTGGGGCGGTTTCCATGGTTTGGGTTTAGGCCCCTGGTTTCAATCAAACCTTAAGGCTACATGAATCCATCGACATTCCAGACATTTCAATGCTTTCTATTTTGTGGAACCATTTATTTATGGAAGGCACTGTTTGAGCACAATAATGTCCCCATGCACAACACCAAGTCCCTGTGGATTTGGTTGCTGGATTCGATTTTGAAGCCAAAATTGGGAGATGTGTGGGAATTGTGTGAGTGAAGTGCTCTTTTGTACAAACCAATGCTTTAGTTGTAGGTATCAAATCTCCCTCCATTCAGAGAGATAAATTACAATAAAAGCTGAAAGTGCCTTTATGTGCTACACATACATTTGGGCAGCAATATATAAATAACCTTTATTGCATAATCCCCAGTTTATCCTGCCCATTCCCTGCTGCCTGTGAGATGACATTTATAGCTGGTGAAGAGGCAGAGATATGACATTTATTAAGGTTTTATTAGGATGGAAAAATCTCCCACTGCAGTCTTCAAAAGCAGATATTGTCCTAATACTGCTCAATTCCTACCCTGCTACTGGTCTCTGCTAAACAAAGAATCCATTGCGCTGCCAAAAGGGTACTGAACCCAGTCTGTTACTACTAATACATATACTCTATCAGCATTGTGGAGAGTACCTGTGTACTGTTACTGGAACTTATTGTCTATTAGTAATGTGGGAAGATGTCTGGATATCAGAGCCTAAAGTCTATTAGTAATGTGGACGAGTGCCTGGTTACTGTTACTGGATCTTACATTCTATTATTACTGTGAGTGAGAGGCTGGATACTTAAGCTTAGATTAGTATTGGATTAGTGTGGAATACTACCTGGGTACTAGATCTCACATAGTCTATTAGTAATGTGAGAGAGGGACTGTAATGGAGCTTATAATTTATTAGTAATGTGGGAGAGCACATGGGTATTGAAGTTTCAAGTTTATATACTTTATAATACACAAAAGCAATGAATATCCTGTAAATTATATCCTTATAAACGGTGAGTTCTGATGTCATCAGTTATAAACGGTGAGTTCTGATGTCATTTCTGTCACATGACTCCCTAAAACATGTGTATTATAATAAATAAAGTACCCCCAGTTGCAAAATATGAGGATATTAGAAGTTACCTCGGAGTTCCATGACCTGTATAAAAACACTCAGCCTTTGGCCTCGTACTTTTATATGGTCATGAAACTCCTCGGTAACTTATAATATCCTTATATTTTAAAAGAGGGGGTACTTTATTCACTATATTATATATAAAGTAAATATATAATGTACACATGCTTTATTAAACTATATATAGTATACTTATTAAAGTATATAGTCTATTAGTAACGTGCAAGAGTGACTGTGACTGCACTATAGCTTATAGTCTATTAGTAATATGAGAGAGTACCTGGTACTGGAGACTACTGTTAATTTGTAAACAGGGAGAGTGCATGGGCACTAGTGTATTTTGTCCATTAGTAATGTGTAAGAGTAACTGCACTATTAATTATTTTGGAAGAGTGCCTAGGAACTAGAACTTATAGTCTATTAGTAATGTGGACAAATGCCTGGGTACTAGAGATTATAGTCTCTTAGTAATGTGGGAGAGTACCTAAGTACTAGAACTGATATTATATTATTAATGTGGGCAAGTGCCTAGATATTAGAATTTATAGTCTATTAGTAATGTGGGCAAATGCCTTCAGTATTTATTAATAATGTGGCCAAGTGCCTGGTTACTAGAGTTTATAGTCTCTTAGTAATCTGGGAGAGTACCTAGGTACTAGAACTGATATTATATTAGTAATGTGGGCAAGTGCCTAGATATTAGAACGTATAATCTATTAGTAATGTGGGCAAGTGCCTAGATATTAGAACGTATAATCTATTAGTAATGTGGGCAAGTACCTGGTTACTAGAGCTTATTATAGTCTCTTAGTAATGTGAGCAAGTGTCTGGGTACAAGAATTTATAGTCTCTTAGTAATGTGGGAGAGTACCTGGGTACTAGAACTGATATTCTATTATTAATATGGGCAAGTGCTTAGATATTAGAGCTTATAGACTATTAGTAATGTGGGCAAGTGCCTGGGTACTAGAGCTTATAGTCTCTTAGTAATGTGGGAGAGTACCTAGGTACTAGAACTGATATTATATTATTAATGTGAGCAACTGCCTAGATATTAGAACTTATAGTCTCTTAGTAATGTGGGCAAGTGCCTGGGTACTAGAACTTATAGTCTTTTAGTTATGTGGGAGAGTACCTGGGTACTGGATTTTATGGTCTATTAGTAATGTGGACAAGTGCCTGGGCACAAGAATTTATAGTCTATTGGTAATGTGAGAGATTACCTACGTATTGAAGCTTATAGTCTATTAGTAATGTGGGAAAATGCCTGGGTACTAGAGATTATAGTCTCTTAGTAATGTGGGAGAGTACCTAGGTACTAGAACTGATATTCTATTATTAATGTGGGCAAGTGCCTAGATATTAGAATTTATAGTCTATTAGTAATGTGGCCAAATGCCTTCAGTATTTATTAATAATGTGGCCAAGTGCCTGGTTACTAGAGCTTATAGTCTTTTAGTAATCTGGGAGAGTACATAGGTACTAGAACTGATATTATATTAGTAATGTGGGCAAGTGCCTAGATATTAGAACGTATAATCTATTAGTAATGTTGGCAAGTACCTGGTTACTAGAGCTTATAGTCTCTTAGTAATGTGAGCAAGTGCCTAGGTACTAGAATTTATAGTCTCTTAGTAATGTGGGAGAGTACCTGGGTACTAGAACTGATATTCTATTATTAATATGGGCAAGTGCTTAGATATTAGAGCTTATAGTCTGTTAGTAATGTGGGCAAGTGCCTGGGTACTAGAGCTTATAGTCTCTTAGTAATGTGGGAGAGTACCTGGGTACTAGAACTGATATTCTATTATTAATATGGGCAAGTGCTTAGATATTAGAGCTTATAGTCTGTTAGTAATGTGGGCAAGTGCCTGGGTACTAGAGCTTATATTCTCTTAGTAATGTGGGAGAGTACCTAGATGCTAGAACTGATATTATATTATTAATGTGAGCAACTGCCTAGATATTAGAACTTATAGTCTCTTAGTAATGTGGGCAAGTGCCTGGGTACTAGAACTTATAGTCTTTTAGTTATGTGGGAGAGTACCTGGGTACTGGATTTTATGGTCTATTAGTAATGTGGACAAGTGCCTGGGCACAAGAATTTATAGTCTATTGGTAATGTGAGAGATTACCTACGTATTGAAGCTTATAGTCTATTAGTAATGTGGGAAAATGCCTGGGTACTAGAGATTATAGTCTCTTAGTAATGTGGGAGAGTACCTAGGTACTAGAACTGATATTCTATTATTAATGTGGGCAAGTGCCTAGATATTAGAATTTATAGTCTATTAGTAATGTGGCCAAATGCCTTCAGTATTTATTAATAATGTGGCCAAGTGCCTGGTTACTAGAGCTTATAGTCTTTTAGTAATCTGGGAGAGTACATAGGTACTAGAACTGATATTATATTAGTAATGTGGGCAAGTGCCTAGATATTAGAACGTATAATCTATTAGTAATGTTGGCAAGTACCTGGTTACTAGAGCTTATAGTCTCTTAGTAATGTGAGCAAGTGCCTAGGTACTAGAATTTATAGTCTCTTAGTAATGTGGGAGAGTACCTGGGTACTAGAACTGATATTCTATTATTAATATGGGCAAGTGCTTAGATATTAGAGCTTATAGTCTGTTAGTAATGTGGGCAAGTGCCTGGGTACTAGAGCTTATAGTCTCTTAGTAATGTGGGAGAGTACCTGGGTACTAGAACTGATATTCTATTATTAATATGGGCAAGTGCTTAGATATTAGAGCTTATAGTCTGTTAGTAATGTGGGCAAGTGCCTGGGTACTAGAGCTTATATTCTCTTAGTAATGTGGGAGAGTACCTAGATGCTAGAACTGATATTATATTATTAATGTGAGCAACTGCCTAGATATTAGAACTTATAGTCTCTTAGTAATGTGGGCAAGTGCCTGGGTACTAGAACTTATAGTCTTTTAGTTATGTGGGAGAGTACCTGGGTACTGGATGTTATGGTCTATTAGTAATGTGGACAAGTGCCTGGGCACAAGAACTTATAGTCTATTGGTAATGTGAGAGATTACCTACGTACTGAAGCTTATAGTTTATTAGTAATGTGGGAGAGTGCATGGATACTAGGTATTCGAACGATTAGAACGATTCGAAGGATTTCAGCGATCGATCGAACGAACGATTTTACTTCAACTTCCTAGAAGGTCCCCATAGGCTAACACAGCACTTCGGCAGGTTTAATTTGGCGAAGTATTGAAATCGAAGTTTTTTTTAAAGAGACAGTACTTCGATTATTGAATGGTCCAATACTCAAACTATTTTACTTTGGATCGAATTAGAAGTCGAAGCCGTAGTATCCTATTTGATGGTCGAAGTATCCAAAAAATTACTTCAAATTTTTTTACTTCGAAAAATTCCCTCGAATTCACGTCGACCCTTGATAAATCTGCCCCCCAGCGTCTGATGCAAATGGAAGAATGAAATGAAACAATGACATTGTGGTGTTATGACTGTTTCTCCCAGAGTCTCTTCTTCCCAAATCCCAATCTGAACTCCCTTTCCTCCAAATGAGTCCTCTTCTCCTGGGACGCCCCTTACTGCTACTCCCCCCAACTTCTCATCCCAGAATCCCTTTCTCCTCCTCTGGGAACCCCCTTACTGTTATCCCCCAAATACTCACACAGGAGCCCCTTACGTCTAATCCCAGTGCCTAATAATGTGCCTAATAATGTGCCTCTCCTGGGAAGCCCCTTACTGCCCCCACCCCACACTTCTCATCCCAGAATCCCTTTCTCCTCCTCTGGGAACCCCCTGTTATCCCCATAAATCCTACCCCTGGAGCCCCTTACTTGTTATCCCCCAAATCCTCCTCCATTACTTCTAATTCCAGTAGAAAAAAAGAATGTGCCACTAACTCGTATTGTATAGAAATCCCTGTAAAAAGATGTGTGTTACTTGGGGCCAGTGTTGTTAGGAGAGAAAGCCCCATTTGAAGACGGTAATTATATGTGGAGATTTCCAGTCACAGCTGTCTCCTGTGGGATGCTGGGAGTTGTAGTACAACTTGTGCTGAAAGTCCCTGAGAGATAAAATTATAATATGTGGGTTGTTTAGAATCTCCATTCCCTCTCTCAGAGGAGCCTTAGAGGTGCAGTGGTCCCTGGCCTGATATTTGTGTTTCTGCCCCTCCCAGTACTTCCCAATAACCTCCCCTCACAATAACAGCCTCTACTTCATCCACCTCCGTAACCAGGATACACAACCCGCGCTGCATGCCGGGAAAGGTCCTTCCTCAGTAGACAGCCGCTACACCAATCACAGAAAAGATCACGCACCCTCCGCTTTGCATGCCGGGAAACGTAGTTTTCTCTTCCTTTACTTCCCAGCAGGCATCTGCCTGTTAAGAACTACATAACCCGTAGTGCTTTGCAAATATGTATATCCTGCAACAACGCCAAGACCTCCCCTTCCCTCGGCGAAGACATTTCGAACCAATAGGACAGGCGAGCGGGGACACTTGGAGCCAATGAGAGTGGAAAGGGCGGAGATGAACTGTGGTTGCTGTGGCTGCTGACTGCGGCGGTTGTTTGAAGATGGCGGGTGTTGCTGGGTTCGGAATCGCCGGTTATTGGAGTCAAGACGGTATCCTTTATGCGAGAACAGTGGGACCTGAGCCGACTGCACAGACAGAGAGAGCAGAAAGTTTGTGTGTGTTTGTGTGTGTGTGTGTGTGTGTGTGTGTGTGTGTGTGTGTGTGTGTGTGTGTGTGTGTCTGTCTCAGAGCCTGTGTGTGTGTCTGTCTCAAAGGCTGTGTGTGTGTCTGTCTCCGAGGCTGTGTGTGTGTCTGTCTCTGAGGCTGTGTGTGTGTCTGTCTCAGAGGTTGTGTTTGTGTCTGTCTCAGAGCCTGTGTTTGTGTCTGTCTCCGAGGCTGTGTTTGTGTCTGTCTCCGAGGCTGTGTGTGTGTCTGTCTCAGAGGCTGTGTCTGTCTCAGAGGTTGTGTTTGTGTCTCAGAGGCTGTGTGTGTGTCTGTCTCCGAGGCTGTGTGTGTCTTTGTCAAAAATGTTAAGAAAACGTTCTGACACAAACCAAACACAGGGCAATGGTTGTGCCTGTGTTTGTCTCTCAATGGAATAATTGAAATGCCAGTAACACACGTATGTTTAGTAGTAATTATGTGACACAGATGTAACCAAGCACAGACCTTTCTTTGTGCGACTGTTGTTTGTGTGACTGTTGTTTGTACGACTGTGGCTTTTGTATCATTCCCCTTCCTGTTGTGTCGCTTGTCCTGCCATTTGATCTCGTTGGCACCTGCTTGTTCTATGGCTGCCACTGAGCTGGTGACATTTCATTCTCCTTAACGTCGCGCACAGGTTGTGATGAAGAGCAGCAGGTTGTGTACGTCCCAGGTAAGCGCTACAAACTGGCTACTATATGAGAATACTATTCAGCAAGAAATCACGTGTATTGTACTGAGTTGTTATTGGGCTACTACATGTGTGTTCAATAGCAGTGGTGACATTTCCCAAGGTGCAGGTCCTGCAGATGATTGTTGTGTAGGAGCCTCTAGAGGTTGCGTTCACTTCCCAGACCGCTTCCAGGCCAAATGTATCATCCAGGCTATGTATGGGGAACAATCACACCAGCTTGTACTGGCAAATGCCTTTATCACATTTTATTGTACAAGTTTAAGCACAAGTTTTCAGGGACCAGCCCCTTCAATACTATGCTCGGTTATTACACCTAAGAAGGGTTTGGTCCCCAAAAACTTGTACTTAAACTTGTGCAATAAAATGTGATAAAGGCATTTGCCAGTTCAAGTTGGTGTGATTCTTCCCCATAAATAGACTTTTGTCTGTATACATTGAAGTGTAAAGCCTGAAAACAGAAGGTATCATTATGCTATACACACAGCCCTGCCTTAAAGGGGTGGTTCACCTTTAATTTAACTTTTATTATGTTTTAGAATGGCCAATTCGAAGCAACTTTTCAACTGGTCTTCATTATGTATCTTGTATAGATTTTAATAGGGATACACCGAATCCAGGATTCAGTTCGGGATCTGGCCAGCATTCTGCCTTTTCCAGCAGGATTCGGCCGAATCATTCTGCCCGACCAAACTGAATCTGAATCCTAATTTGCATATGCAAATTAGGGGCGGGAGGGAAATCAAGTGCATTTTTGTCATGAAACAAGGAAGTAAAGGAAGTAAAAAATGTTTTCCCCTTCCCACCCCTAATTTGCATATGCAAATTAGGATTTCGTTTGGTATTCAGCTGAATCTTTCGCAAAGTATTCGGTGCATTCCTAGATTTTGAATTGTTTGCCTCCTGACTTTTTCCAGCTTTCAAATAGGGGTCACTGACCCCATATAAAAAAATACTCTGTAAGGCTACAGATGTATTGTTATTGCTACTTTTTATTAATCGTCTTTCTATTCAGGCTTCTTCTATTTTTATTCCAGTCCCTTATTCAAATCAATGCATGGTTGCTAGGGGAATTGGGACCCTAGCAACTGGAGAACTGCTAAATAACTCAAAAACTACAAATAATAATAAAACATCTAAACCAATTGCAAATTGTCTCAGAATATCACTCTCTACATCATACTAAAAGTTAATTCAAAGGTGAACAAACCCTTGAAACCCCCAAAATAAGAGGCTTTAGCATATGGAATTTGAATATGGTATCTCTCTGGGGTCAACTACTACACACCCAGCACCTCTGGTGTTATAGCACAGATACAGCCTAATAATTCAAAGATATATATATATATATATCTCACGTTCCAATGAGTATCCGCACTCCAATGCACTCTGGTATGGCTTCTCCAGCTGGGGTGCGCGGTTAAAATATATGTATTTGTATTCTGTGAAGAACCAGCACTCCCATATATTAAAAATATCAGTTTTTTTATTTCTGTTGCATTCCAATGTTTCGGTCCCTCTTGGGACCTTTCTCATATATATGTATATATCCCTAAATGAACTGATATCGACTCTATTGTTGTTGCACACAACTTGTAGGACTGCACTCAGAAGACAACATGAGATCTGCCCCTAAATCTAAGACCTCCAAATCCGAAGGTAGAAAAACTGATGCCCAAAAGCCTCATCCTGCCGCGAAAATAGATTTTTTACAGAACCATCAAGAGCATCAGGTAACGTTTCTTTCATTTAATGGGTACAATTTACAGTTAGCCTCGTCTGTCTCTTTTCAGAACGGAATTAAAATACAATCTGTGGGCTCAGTTTGCTTTAGAGTGCTCACAATAAAAGATTTAATATTTTTCCGTGTGTAGCAGGCAATACATTTTTGGTAAAGGTAAAAGTCACATGGCATTACAAATGATTCAGGGCAGATTTGTTTTATCCCCCTACTGTGCATATGACCAGTATGGCACCTGCATTTAATGCTATGCGTCTAGTTTACTGTGGCACAGGGAAAGACTTGCTATGTCACTCATGTGGTGGGAAATGCCATATTGCTTATACTTAAAGGAACAGTAATACCAAAATACAAAAGTGTTTTAAAGCAATTAAAATATAATGCACTGTTGCCCTGCATCGTGTGTTTTCTTTAGAAAGACTACTATAGTTTATGATTAGGCTGCTTTGTAGCCACAGGGGCAGCCATTTAAAGGAGAAGGAAACCCTTTTGCAAAAACACCTGTACCCCCCCACCCCAGGTAGACCCTCCTCCCCCAGGCTAACTACCCCCTGGGGAAATGCCCCATACTCCATACTTACCCCTTGGCGCAGATTGTTCCAGCGGGGTTCCATGCATCCATCTTCCGCGTCCTCAGTAAGCTGACTGGGAGATCGGCACTTTCCACGTAATTCCGCGCATGCACAGTTGTTGCAAACCGGCAAACTGCTCCTACTACCAATCAGAAATACCGATCTCCCAGTCAGCTTATCGAGGACACGGAGGATGGATGCATGGAATATATATAATTTAAAGCACACCCCCAGTTTAATCTATTTTTTTTTTTTTTTTTTTTTTTTTTTTTGCAGCATATTGATCATTCTTGGCTCCCTATGTTATTAAAATCTGTACCAATAGCAAGAGCTAGGCCAGAGCTTGGGCTTTATTGAAGCAATTGAGCAGCTAGGTGCAGTTGTTGAAAATGGAAATATCAGCCATAGGGTGGGTGTAGTATCTCAGCGGTGTTCTAGGGTCCTGATTATGGAAGCTTCTCACTCTGGCCTGATGCATCCACCACTCTGTCCCTCCTAAAAATGAAACATACTTTTAGCCACTGTGATAATGTACAGTTTTTTTTTTTCCATACAGGAGTTACACTGATTTATGGTATCTGTAATAAAGTAATTTACTAATCAGATAAAAGCCTAACACAGAAAATAAAAATTCCAAGGAGACGTAAAGTTATAACCAGTGGGGTCTGGCAAGTGATTAATAATTGCTTAAAGGAGAAGGAAACCCAGTCTGTGCAAAAACCCTCCCCACCCTCCCTCCTCCCCCCTGGCCTACCTGTCCCGCTGGGCAAATGCCCCTAACTTGTTACTTACCCTTCTGCGCAGGTCCAGTCCACGGAGTTCACAGGCACCATCTTCTTCCACGCGATCTTCTTCCTGCTTTGACCGGCGTTTTGGCGCATGCGCAGTAGGAGCATTTCGCCGGTACTGATCTACTGTGCATGCACCAAAAGTCACTAAGTTTTCCGATTTCACTTCGTGACTTTTGGCACATGTGCAGTAGATCGTACCGGCGAAATGCTCCTACTGCACATGCGTGGAAGAAGATGGCGTCGGTGAACTCCGTAGACTGGACCTGCGCAGAAGGGTAAGTAACAAGTTAGGGGCATTTGCCCAGCGGGACGGGTAGGTCAGGGGGGAGGGTTTTTGCGCCGACTAGGTTTCCTTCTCCTTTAACTGATACCCCTGTCCGCTGCTCCTGTGCTAAATACTGGCCCATCCTGGGGTACTTCTGTAGGAGCTCATTGCTGCTGTATTATTCGGTTTCTTCCATCTTCTCTGTGTTCCAGTCTGGCTGTGCATGCTCAGTAGTGTAAAAAGTCGAAATTTCATTCACTCTCCTGCACATGTCTACCCATCCCGTGGCTGCGGCGAAGATCGAAGCCATGAAAGGAGATAGTGATGTAGTGTTCTGACAGAAGTACCCCAAGGACAGTGCCATATTCAGTGCACAGGAGCCTCGTCTGGGGTATCCAATAAGTGATCGTAATGTGAATCATGCCTTATTTGGGACGTTTCCTTCTCCTTTAAAGGAATTTTTCAGTATAAAAATAAAAACTGGATAAATAGGCTGTGCAAATATAAAAAATGTTACGAATATATTTAGTTAGGCAAAAATGTAATGTATAAGGGCTGGAGTGACTGGATGTGTAACATAATAGCCAGAACACTACTTCCTGGTTTTCAGCTCTCTTGCTTTCCACTGATTGGTTACCAGGCAGTAATAAGGTATAAGGTATTAAATACGTTTTAGCACAATCTTATACAAGGGGAACATATTTCTTCTAATAGACATAGGCTGATTGTCCTGTCACATTAGGAGGATTATGTGCCGAAGAAATTCCCCAAAAACTGATTGTGTCACCCTATATAACGTGAAGACCATTTCCCACCACTTGTGCAAATTAATTTTAGGCTAGAAATGCACATTTGAGCTTTTTTTTTTTTTTTGGAGCTACATGGGGATGATGAATTCTATTAAAGTCTATGGTACAACAAAAAAGAATCCACCTGGTGTGGCACTAGTCTAGGACATTGCTCTCTGCAGTACTAGTATAAGTGTAATTATGCCGCTACTACATAAACAAGGCCAATCTCTATAAAGGCAGTGTTGCTTCAGTGTTGAGCAAGCAGCCAGTCCTAGTAATCATTTCTCTGCAGGTATCTCCGGACGATGGGGGGATAAAGAGCGCCTCTTTGAAGGATTTGTGTCCGGAAGACAAAAGGCGAATTGCAAATCTAATCCAAGAACTTGCACGGTGAGTCCATTCTGCACATAAACTCTCGCTGTCTCTCATGTACTTCAGCTCAGGGAGATTGTACAGGGATTAGCCAGGCAGAATATATCATCTTGATAAAGATTACACTCTCTTGTTCCTGATTTAAACAGAGAAAATCCAGGGTAATATGTTGCAAACTAACAGATGTCATTCAGGATTGTGTTTCTGATTTCAGAATGCTAAACCTTTATATTCCTTCTCATAGCCACTCTGTCATTATCCACCCTGCTGTGTTAACTGCAGGTATTACATCTACCTTACTCAATTGCTTCTGGATTTTTCCCTTCCATAATTAATGTACTGGCATGCCCTGTCCTAAGCAGAAGAATATCAGCCTCTTTCTTTTTCCTGACAACTTCCTTGACTACTTGTTGGTCAGACTGGTGCGAAAATGACCAGCAGGTGGCGCTGTTGTAACAAAATTAATTCATATTAACATTACATGTATCCCTTAATATCTTGGAATAAAAACAAAATAAATAATGAATGTAAATTACAAAAGTGCTTAGAATAGCCCCCTCATCCGTTTTACATAATTTTTTTTTTTTTAAAAAGTTTACTTATCCTTTAAGGTATAGTGAAGGTATAGTGATCTGACAGCAGCATAAGGCTGCAGATTTACCCTTATTTCTCTCTCTGTTGGTGCCCAGCACTAGAAAATAAAGATTGTTTAGACTTAAAGGGATACTGTCATGGGAAAAAATTTTTTTTTCAAAATGAATCAGTTAATAGTGCTGCTCCAGCAGAATTCTGCACTGAAATCCATTTCCCAAAAGAGCAAACAGATTTTTTTTATATTCAATTTTAAAATCTGACACGGGGCTAGACATACTGTCAATTTCCCAGCTGCCCCAAGTCATGTGACTTGTGCTCTAATAAACTTCAATCACTCTTTACTGCTGTACTGCAAGTTGGAGTGATATCGCCCCCCCTCCCTTTTCCCCCCAGCAGCCAAACAAAAGAACAATGGGAAGGTAACCAGATAGCAGCTCCCTAACACAAGATAACAGCTGCCTGGTAGATCTAAGTACAGCACTCAATAGTAAAATCCAGGTCCCACTGAGACATATTCAGTTACATTGAGAAGGAAAAACAGCAGCCAGCCTGAAAGCATTTCTCTCCTAAAGTGCAGGCACAAGTCACATGACTGGGGGCAGCTGGGAAATTGACAAAATGTCTAGCCCCATGTCAGATGTTAAAATTGAATATAAAAAAATCTGTTTGCTCTTTTGAGAAATGGATTTCAGTGCAGAATTCTGCTGGAGCAGCACTATTAACTGATTAATTTTGAAAAAAATTTTTTTTCCCCATGACAGTATCCCTTTAAGCAATTATAAGGATGACCTAGATTTGGGTGACTATGTGAAATAACACATCAGAGCCCCAATATTGGGCTGTCAGTGCTTTAAGATCACTTGCCCTGTGGTTGCCATATATATTAACAGGCCACAATGGCATTGCCAGAACAGGTGGTGAGAGGTAGAAGCTTGATGGATCCGTGTGGGTAATACAGTCCTGAGTTATTGAGCTCCTATTGGATACAATGATCCCATTAGTCGAGGTTATTCGGCTGAGCATCTAAAGCCCAATAGATTGTGCATCTGGCCCACCCCCTACGCTTTTACGCTTTTTATCTATGCTTAATATTTATGTAGCCATAAAATGCCCCATTAAGTGATGTGCTAACTTCATAAAAACTCATTGCTTTGTTAAAGCATTTAGCATTCAGATGCCCTTCTGCGCTCACCAGGTGTTAGAAGCAATTCCACGAGCTCCACTGAAACCAGACCCAGACATTAACCCCCGGAAGCACCTGAGAAGCGATCAAAGCTGTACCTCACCGCCTCCTCAGAATAGAAACGGTTAATAGGCACCTCTTTGTAATTGGAATGGCCTCTTGTCCTATAGAGAAGGGCTTGAGCTCAAACCTCCATAGTCAATAAACTGAAATTGGCAACGAGTCTGTTGGCAATTAGGAAATATTTTGGCTGATGCTCTGAAATGCCCTCTAGCCCAAGGATAGAACACCTGCATACCTGCGACCCCTCCATAACCCCCTCTGGACTGGGTATTTGCAGCCCACGCTGCTCCTGTTCAGGTGGCCATAATGTCTCCTTCCCTTAAAGGGATACTGTCATGGGGAAAAAATGTTTTTTTTTCAAAACACATCAGTTAATAGTTACTGAAATCAGTTTCTCAAAAGAGCAAACAGGTTTTTTTATATTTAATTTTGAAATCTGACATGGGGCTAGACATATCGTCAGTTTCCCAGCTGCCCCTAGTCATGTGACGTGAGCTCTGATAAACTTCAGTCACTCTTTACTGCTGTACTGCAAGTTGGAGTGATTTCACTGCCCCAGCAGCCTAACAACAGAACAATGGGAAGGTAACCAGATAGCAGCTCCCTAACACAAGATAACAGCTGCCTGGTAGATCTAAGAACAACACTCAATAGTAAAATCCAGGTCCCACTGAGACACATTTAGTTACATTGAGTAGCAGCCTGCCAGAAAGCATTTCTCTCCTAAAGTGCTGGCTCTTTCTGAAATCACATGACCAGGCAAAATGGCCTCAGATGCACCTACACACCAATATTACAACTAAATACACTTGCTGGTTCAGGAATGACATTTTATATTGTACAGTGAATTATTTGCAGTGTAAACAGTGTCATTTAGAGATAGAAACTATATCATAAAAACCATGACAGAATTCCTTTAAGCTGACAATGCAGTTGTTTTGTTTATCAGCATCACTTGGGTTACTGCTGAAATGTTCTTTTTATAGAAACCTTTGCAGAAAATGTTAATTATCAGCCTGAAGTTCAGATAGGGGGAGATTTGGGGTGAGTGATGTGCCCTGGGTACCCCTGGAACTATAGCAGGGTGACACCCCAATGTTTCTATATATCTGTAACTTTGTTATGAGCTAAGGGGGCCCAGTCTGAAGGTCAGTTAGGGGGAGATTTGGGGTGAGTGCTTATTTGTACCCTGGGTACCCCTGGAACTATAGCAGTGTGACACCCCAATGTTTCTATATATCTGTAACCTTGTTATGAGCTAAGGGGGCCCAGTCTGAAGGTCAGTTAGGGAGAGATTTGGGGTGAGTGCTTATTTGTACCCTGGGTACCCCTGGAACTATAGCAGGGTGACACCCCAATGTTTCTATATATCTGTAACCTTGTTATGAGCTAAGAGGGCCCAGTCTGAAGGTCAGTTAGGGGGAGATTTGGGGCGAGTGTTTATTTGTACCCTGGGTACCCCTGGAACTATAGCAGGGTGACTGTTACCCCAATGTTTCTATATATGTGTAACCTTGTTATGAGCTAATGGGGCCCAGTCTGAAGGACAGTTACGGGGAGATTTAGGGTGATTGCTTATTTGTACCCTGGGTACCCCTGGAACTATAGCAGGGTGACACCCCAATGTTTCTATATATCTGTAACCTTGTTATGAGCTAAGAGGGCCCAGTCTGAAGGTCAGTTAGGGGGAGATTTGGGGTGAGTGTTTATTTGTACCCTGGGTACCCCTGGAACTATAGCAGGGTGACACCCCAATGTTTCTATATATCTGTGACCTTGTTATGAGCTAAGGGGGCCGAGCGTGAAGGTCAGTTAGGGGGAGATTTGGGGCGAGTGCTTATTTGTGCCTTGGAACTATATCAGGGTGAATCAGCAGTGGGGCTATTAATAATAATAGACAATAATGTGTCTATTTAAACTCTGCATTGACACAGTTTCCCCTCTGGTTACAGAGTCAGTGAGGAGAAAGAGGTGACAGAGGAGCGGCTAAAAATGGAGCAGGAGTCATTTGAGAAGAAGATCCGGCAGCTGGAGGAGCAGAACAATCTCATTGGGACTGAAAGGGAAGATATCCTTTTATTTTAACCCCCCATATTTGTGTTGATCCCCTCGGCAGCTCCTCCTCTCTCTGTTTAGGGAGTTATGTGACACGGTGAAGCAGAGAGAAATAATAATACTAATTTATGTGGGAGAATAAATCTGCATGTGTTTCGGAGACAATCAGAGCAATGACTTATCAGCATGGGCTGCTTTCAGCTTGAAACTGCCATCCAGCTGTTCCCGGGACACTTTCTCCTACAAAATCAACATTTGTAAATTTGAATTTCCCATTTTTGCCTCTTAAACAGTAACTGGTTCCATAAGGGAAGTGTGTGGTCCTGGGGCTTGATACAGCCATCGTTTCATCAAATTCTCCTGCCAGCGCTCTCTAAATTCAAAACTTTCCTCTGCTTCTTGCTCTGGGTGTGATAAGGGGGAGCAGTGCTCCTGGTGTCCTATTGGTAGACTCCTGTTTTCTACCTGATCATTTAGCCAGGGCTAGAGAGAGTTGTTTGGGCTGCCATTTGTAACTACTGTCGCTGAAAATGTATTCAGGTTCTGACTCCTGAAACAATGTAGCAGAAGCATGCGAGGCCAACTTATGATACATAGAACTTCGAGGTAACTTCTAATATCCTTATATTTTACAACAAGGGGTACTTTATGTATTATAATACACAAGTTGTAGTTAGTCATGTGACAAAAATTACCACTTCTATACATTTATAAGGATATCATTTACAGGAAATACAACGCTTTTGTGTATTATATAACAATATATTCATTTTAGTCTTTCCCATCCTAGTTATGGAGATAATTATGCAATTTTATGTGGGGATAAGGCAATTTCTATATAACATTAGAACTGGGTTTGTAGACTGAAAGCTAAAAGTATTTCTTTAAAAAAAAAAAAAAAATTTGTGTAATGGGATTTCCTTGCATGAGTGAACACATTAAGCAGAAGGGCTGGGAATAGAAATGTGATGTATTGACAGTGTTAGTGGGAATTGGCTGCTCTGAATGGTGTCTGTGGGTTTCATTAGACTGTAAGAGGATCTCATTGGACACATGAATGGTCGTTGTGCATTTAATATGAAAGTCCCCTCTTGAAATATTGATGTGATCAGTGCCCTGCTTTATGGCTGAGATTCTAGTTATTTGTATAACAGAACATTCTGTCCCAGTGGCTGCACAGATCCTATCTGATCCCCATTGTAAGCAGCAGTCCTGTCCTGCTTTATGGCAGCTGAGATTCTAGCTATCTGTATAACAGAACATTCTGTCCCAGTGGCTGCACAGATCCTATCTGATCCCCATTGTAAGCAGCAGTCCTGTCCTGCTTTATGGCAGCTGAGATTCTAGCTATCTGTATAACAGAACATTCTGTCCCAGTGGCTGCACAGATCCTATCTGATCCCCATTGTAAGCAGCAGTCCTGTCCTGCTTTATGGCAGCTGAGATTCTAGCTATCTGTATAACAGATCATTCTGTCCTAGTGGCCGCAGGTTCTTACCAGGTCTGTATTAGCTGCACACAAATATTTTAATGACAGTTTTTTTTTCCGTTGAAAAATGTGCATATTTCTTCATTGTCCGTCAAAGTTTGCGTTTTTTTATGATATGGAGATAATTGAGGGCAACAGGTTTTTTTTTTTCCCTCTGCATTAGCCTTAATGGTAGTTATTTACATAAGCACGCATCCCATTAGCCGTCGTCGGGGCCCGGAAACATGCTGAACTCTTCATATTTTCATATAATTATTGGACATAATGGGTTGGTTTGTATTGCTGAAGCTGCTCTCAGACTCTGGGATTGAGTCCCCGGCTCACTCTTCTATTTCTCTTCCACTTATTTAACATTATTACATTTTATGCTAATCTGAGTCTCATCAGCAGGACAGAAGCCGGCGCCTCACTATGCTCCCCCCTTGCCCCCACATTAGAATAAAGGAGTCCCAGCTTTAACCACATTCCCTATGTCTGGATACACAGAATGGCTGCCCCCATTGCTACACAGCAGCTTGTTTATATAAACTATAGTAGTACTTATCTGTTATCTACTGTGTATCCTGTGCTTGAATGGCTGCCCCCATGGCTACACAGCAGCTTGTTTATATAAACTATAGTAGTACTTATCTGTTATCTACTGTGTATCCTGTGCTTGAATGGCTGCCCCCATGGCTACACAGCAGCTTGTTTATATAAACTATAGTAGTACTTATCTGTTATCTACTGTGTATCCTGTGCTTGAATGGCTGCCCCCATGGCTACACAGCAGCTTGTTTATATAAACTATAGTAGTACTTATCTGTTATCTACTGTGTATCCTGTGCTTGAATGGCTGCCCCCATGGCTACACAGCAGCTTGTTTATATAAACTATAGTAGTACTTATCTGTTATCTACTGTGTATCCTGTGCTTGAATGGCTGCCCCCATGGCTACACAGCAGCTTTTTCAGTGCAGAGAATCTGTTGATTCTATGACCGTCACATACAAAGCCCATATTGCAGTCGCTGTGTATTTTTTTGGCTTCATCTATGGCCCTTATTTCTTTATGATTTCTTTACATGGCACCACATGGCACAGATCCAACAGCCGAGACAAACCACCCTCACCCCTGTGCTCGTCCTGTAGTAATGAGAGAGGGACTGCTCTGTTGGTTTATTGCCAACCATTGAACTACTTACTACAACTATTTAAATCCAACTCCCAGCAGACTTTTCCTGTTTTTAGAGCTGCTGGGAGTTGTAATTAAAGGGAAACTTTTGTGAAAATCAAACTTTAATATAAGCTTCATCATACTGAAATAAGAAACTTCTTACTTGAGTATGATGAAGCTTATATTACATTTCCAGTAAGTTACCCTTTAATATCAGCTGGAGAGCCAAAAGACAAGTTAAGCCCATAACTATAGAAAAATTGTCTCCCCCCCAATGATTAAATTCGTCTCCGAATCCACCGGAACCATCTTGCCACGGGCGCTTTGCGCTGAGAGTCCTGCCGGCCTCCATAGCCGCTCAATGAGAAGAAACAGGCAGTCAGAACAGGCAAACGGCTCCTTAAAGATCTCCCTTTCTTCTATAAAAGGCAAGAAAACGTGAAATTTAAAGCCCCGCTGCTCCTTTCATGGCTGCAGCCTGTAACCATCTGAGGAGCCCTGGACGCACACTGTTTCGCTGGAGTCGGCGGGGGAATTCGGGAGCATTGTTTATTGGGTGACCTGCAATCATATATTCTGTGTGAGTTCTTCTTGGCTCCCCCCCACGTAGCAAAGCTTTATGGTCGGCAGATTTAACAAGTGGCTTGTGAGTTCCGACTCCGCACACACAACCTCCCATTGCAAGTGGCTCCGAGCGAGGCTTCAAAAGGGATTGGGCTTCTTTGAAGTTCGCAGCCCAGAATGCAACTTTAATGATTTGCGCTGGTCCCACTGTGTAGCGAGTGCACAATCATTTTCTGCTTTTTTTTTTTCTAATATGTTTTGGAACTTTTGGGTTTTAACTTTTTTTATTTTTCCTTCCCTGGTTGTCCATATAATTGAGATGGGAGACTTTTGGCTTCAAAAGAAGCTTTTTATCATGTTAATAACATAGCCTGCAGCTGCCTGTACTACTGATGCAAATGCTCAATGTCCTGGCCACCGGCTTTTAGCCCATTATAGATTTAACTGGTTACTGTTATTCCCCCCCGTTTAAATATTGTGTTTCAGATGTTTGCTCTTCTAAATAATGCCAGGCAGCTCTTACTTAAAAGTTTAAACTGCTATAGGAGTGTTTGCTTTGATAAGAATTATAAAATATAAGAATATTTCTCCATTAATTCTATTAAGGCTTCTAAATCCTGTAGTAGTGTAAAGCTTGGGTTATACAGATAGCTAGAATTTCAGCTGCCATAAAGCAGGGCAGGACTGCTTCTTACAATGGGGATCAGATAGGATCTGTGCAGCCACTGGGACAGAATGTTCTGTTATACAGATAGCTAGAATCTCAGCTGCCATAAAGCAGGACAGGACTGCTGCTTACAATGGGGATCAGATAGGATCTGTGCAGCCACTGGGACAGAATGTTCTGTTATACAGATAGCTAGAATCTCAGCTGCCATAAAGCAGGACAGGACTGCTGCTTACAATGGGGATCAGATAGGATCTGTGCAGCCACTGGGACAGAATGTTCTGTTATACAGATAGCTAGAATCTCAGCTGCCATAAAGCAGGACAGGACTGCTGCTTACAATGGGGATCAGATAGGATCTGTGCAGCCACTAGGACAGAATGTTCTGTTATACAGATAGCTAGAATCTCAGCTGCCATAAAGCAGGACAGGACTGCTGCTTACAATGGGGATCAGATAGGATCTGTGCAGCCACTGGGACAGAATGTTCTGTTATACAGATAGCTAGAATCTCAGCTGCCATAAAGCAGGGCAGGACTGCTGCTTACAATGGGGATCAGATAGGATCTGTGCAGCCACTGGGACAGAATGTTCTGTTATACAGATAGCTAGAATCTCAGCTGCCATAAAGCAGGACAGGACTGCTGCTTACAATGGGGATCAGATAGGATCTGTGCAGCCACTGGGACAGAATGTTCTGTTATACAGATAGCTAGAATCTCAGCTGCCATAAAGCAGGACAGGACTGCTGCTTACAATGGGGATCAGATAGGATCTGTGCAGCCACTGGGACAGAATGTTCTGTTATACAGATAGCTAGAATCTCAGCTGCCATAAAGCAGGTAATTTAAGATCTTGGACCCAGATTCCTGTTTACATTCCACACAGGAGAGCCATGTTATTCATAAACTTGAAATAATGAACAACAGTTGCAAAGTTTCTCAGAATATAGTACTCAAGACTAATTTACGGATGAACTGTCCCTTTAAGAGCGTTCTCTCTATCTGGAGCGCAAGCAGTTGGAGAATATGTTGTATTTTGCGCTTGTGCTCGTTGCCATGTTGCAGAGACAGCCAATGGGGAGAGGTATGTGAGAGTGCTAGCGCTCTATTAGACTGCTTATCTGCTCCGGCACATAATCTGCTCCACTTCCAGATGTTCCTGCCTGTCATTTAGATGAGACAGTGAGATGGGAAGGAAAGCAATATGTTAGGAGAGTTTCATTAGGTGCCATACAATTTGGCCCATGGGATACTCCATTCTCCTCGGAACAGCTCAGCAGCTGCTAATACATTGTCTGTATCTGCTGAACATGCTCATGATCCTCCATAACTGCTCATTTGTCACATGAACATTGGGAGCATTGAGAGAAGTGAGTAGACATATTGGCTTGTTCTCCAGATTGCAGACACTTTTAATTGTGTGATGAGTTTCTTCCTCCGGCACACGCAGCTTTTCCTCGGAGACGTTATACAGACTGAGTGCCATGAGAATTCCTTGTTACCCTTCCTGAGCTTCAGTGCCCCCCACGCAGAAAAGAACTTGGATCAGCCCCAAATTGTATCGGGTTTGGTTTCTTTGCTTGTCTTTATGTAGCACCTATGTCGCAATTAGGAACACAAATATATATATTTATATTTTTATATGTATATATAGCTAATCAAGGTGATTATGAGCCAAACTATCAGGAAAAAAAAAAAAAAAAAAAAATTATTTATATATATATATATATATATATATATATATATATATATATATATATATATATATATATATATATATATATATATATATATATATATATATATATATATATATATATATATATATATATATATATAATTCCACATATAACGGCACTCACCAAATAACGTATCACAGCTGGGTGCTAACCATAATTCACATAAGCCCAAATTTGAAAGCACTCACAGCAGATTTCATCAGTGTATAAAAAGGTTTATTCACCGCTCACATCTACGCGTTTCAACCCTCAATGGGTCGTCATCAGGATAGTGTATCCAAGTGAGTAACACACATTTAAAAATTCTCACACCAATCAGTGTAGTGTTTCAATAGTGACATCATCATCCAATTACCCTTAATAATTACCTACACAGCCACTATGTAGATACATCTCAATTTAACCCTCTAACTCAGACACATTCCCAAAGAGGAGGAACCTGTATATCTAGATCGAATATGGTATGACAACCATGCATTATAAATTTGGATCAGTACCACCCATTTCATATTACAAATAATCGAAAATCGCCATCCATATATAACAAACCCTCCAATTTCAATCAATCACTCCCATCGATACCATCCTATCCAGAATGTGTCATCAGTTAGCATATCCCACACCACTATTAAAAGTGAATATGTGCAAATAAAAATTTATCATCTCAATTTTAAAGTGCTAAGTGCATATATAGATATAAGTGCCTTAGTCTAATGTGACATATGCCATATAAATAGACATATACATTAAAAGTTAAAACATTAAAATTCTTCAAAAGTAGTGTTCTGTGATATAAAAGTTAAATCCATCGAGTGCAAATCAGCAATAAATAACAATATCATAAAAGTCGAAAGAGTTGAAAAATTTGATAACACCTAAGAAATTTCTAAAAAGTCCAGAGAGTTGCAAGCCAGCGCTATCAGGCTACCAGTCTCTCAGCGCAAGGTCTATTCCGAATGGTGAGGAGGGCATCCTATAGTTCATTATAAAAAACAGGATAATGAATACATCTCATTCAACCCCTTGGGGGAGATAGTATCCAGGGTTCGTATCCATCTGGCTTCCTTTTGTAGTAAGATCTTCCCCCTATCTCCACCCCTTCTCAATGGGGGAACACAATCAATCAGCATCGCCCGCAATGATGGCAATGAATGGCCACTATTCACAAAATGTCTGGCAAGGGGGATTTCGGTTTTCCCAGTAGCCAAAGCTGACCGAATTGCCGATCTGTGATTGTTCATCCGCAATCTAAAGGATGTAACACATTTGCCTATATAGTATAAGCCACATGGGCAAACGATACAGTAGATCACATGATCAGAAATGCAGGTTAGTCGGTGTCGTATCTGTAACCTCTTCCCACTATGGGGATGGGGGAATGTGTCCCCAATTAGTAGACAACCACATGTCTTACAGTTTCCACAGCGAAAACAGCCCGGTTTTCCTCTTGTTAACCACATGCCGCTGTTCTCTTTCTTCAAATCTGTCACCATCAGTACATCCTTTAGAGATCGGCCCCGTCGATAGGCACATATAGGTGGAGGACTTTTAATAAAAGGTAAACTTGAGTCCATTTGTATTACTGGCCAGTGCTTCTTGATCACTGAATTTATCTGTTTACTCACTGGTGTGTAATCCGTCACAAACACCATTTTGTCACCTTCATTCAATAATCCACCTTTAACATCTATTTCACTATTACTATTGTTGGATGCCCTTTCCATCTCACCATTTAAGAAGTCCCAAGAGTATCCCCGTTCAAGGAATCGGTCTCTCATCTCCAAAGCCTGTATTTTTGCTGTAGCCCCATCCGAATTAACCCTGAATACTCTCAGGAATTGGGTATATGGAATCGATTTTAGAACAGCAGGGGGATGAAAGCTGTGAGCATGTAACACAGTATTGCGATCAGTCTTTTTGCGAAACAATGTAGTGCCAATCCCATTTGCTGTTCTGAACAATCTTACATCCAAAAAATCTATTGTGTCCCTATGGTATTCTGCAGTAAATTTCACAGGAGTGGGTAATTCATTTAAGTAGGTCACAAAACCCTGAGCTCCAATGTGGTCCCCTCGCCAAATAATCAAAATGTCATCGATAAATCTCCGATACAATAACAAATATTGTCCAAATTCAGGAAAAATGTACCGACATTCAAAAGCATCCATAAAGAGATTGGCATATGAGGGGGCCACATTAGAGCCCATCGCTGTACCAGTCTTTTGTAAGTAAAAGGTCTCCTCGAATCGGAAGTAATTGCAGGTCATAAGAACTCCACTTGTCCACCTGGTCGTCCGATCATCTCTGCACGGGGCTCACTATTTTCTAATGTAGCGTGTTTCCTGGATAGTTTCCTACAACCCCTGTGTGCTGGGATGCGTTCCTACATTGCTGACACACCCTCTCTGTTGGATATATTGGGACGGATGGGCACCCTACCGGAGGATGCCTTATTCATTACTATTGATGTGTGCAGTTTGTACACCATTATTCCAACGGAAGAGGGTGTGTCGGCATGTAGGAGAGCATTAACAATTGGACACAAAGGAAATCCACCAATTGAATTCCTTTGCACTTTACTGGAAATGGTTTTGACCTGCAATTACTTCCGATTCGAGGAGACCTTTTACTTACAAAAGACTGGTACAGCGATGGGCTCTAATGTGGCCCCCTCATATGCCAATCTCTTTATGGATGCTTTTGAATGTCGGTACATTTTTCCTGAATTTGGACAATATTTGTTATTGTATCGGAGATTTATCGATGACATTTTGATTATTTGGCGAGGGGACCACATTGGAGCTCAGGGTTTTGTGACCTACTTAAATGAATTACCCACTCCTGTGAAATTTACTGCAGAATACCATAGGGACACAATAGATTTTTTGGATGTAAGATTGTTCAGAACAGCAAATGGGATTGGCACTACATTGTTTCGCAAAAAGACTGATCGCAATACTGTGTTACATGCTCACAGCTTTCATCCCCCTGCTGTTCTAAAATCGATTCCATATACCCAATTCCTGAGAGTATTCAGGGTTAATTCGGATGGGGCTACAGCAAAAATACAGGCTTTGGAGATGAGAGACCGATTCCTTGAACGGGGATACTCTTGGGACTTCTTAAATGGTGAGATGGAAAGGGCATCCAACAATAGTAATAGTGAAATAGATGTTAAAGGTGGATTATTGAATGAAGGTGACAAAATGGTGTTTGTGACGGATTACACACCAGTGAGTAAACAGATAAATTCAGTGATCAAGAAGCACTGGCCAGTAATACAAATGGACTCAAGTTTACCTTTTATTAAAAGTCCTCCACCTATATGTGCCTATCGACGGGGCCGATCTCTAAAGGATGTACTGATGGTGACAGATTTGAAGAAAGAGAACAGCGGCATGTGGTTAACAAGAGGAAAACCGGGCTGTTTTCGCTGTGGAAACTGTAAGACATGTGGTTGTCTACTAATTGGGGACACATTCCCCCATCCCCATAGTGGGAAGAGGTTACAGATACGACACCGACTAACCTGCATTTCTGATCATGTGATCTACTGTATCGTTTGCCCATGTGGCTTATACTATATAGGCAAATGTGTTACATCCTTTAGATTGCGGATGAACAATCACAGATCGGCAATTCGGTCAGCTTTGGCTACTGGGAAAACCGAAATCCCCCTTGCCAGACATTTTGTGAATAGTGGCCATTCATTGCCATCATTGCGGGCGATGCTGATTGATTGTGTTCCCCCATTGAGAAGGGGTGGAGATAGGGGGAAGATCTTACTACAAAAGGAAGCCAGATGGATACGAACCCTGGATACTATCTCCCCCAAGGGGTTGAATGAGATGTATTCATTATCCTGTTTTTTATAATGAACTATAGGATGCCCTCCTCACCATTCGGAATAGACCTTGCGCTGAGAGACTGGTAGCCTGATAGCGCTGGCTTGCAACTCTCTGGACTTTTAGAAATTTCTTAGGTGTTATCAAATTTTTCAACTCTTTCGACTTTTATGATATTGTTATTTATTGCTGATTTGCACTCGATGGATTTAACTTTTATATCACAGAACACTACTTTTGAAGAATTTTAATGTTTTAACTTTTAATGTATATGTCTATTTATATGGCATATGTCACATTAGACTAAGGCACTTATATCTATATATGCACTTAGCACTTTAAAATTGAGATGATAAATTTTTATTTGCACATATTCACTTTTAATAGTGGTGTGGGATATGCTAACTGATGACACATTCTGGATAGGATGGTATCGATGGGAGTGATTGATTGAAATTGGAGGGTTTGTTATATATGGATGGCGATTTTCGATTATTTGTAATATGAAATGGGTGGTACTGATCCAAATTTATAATGCATGGTTGTCATACCATATTCGATCTAGATATACAGGTTCCTCCTCTTTGGGAATGTGTCTGAGTTAGAGGGTTAAATTGAGATGTATCTACATAGTGGCTGTGTAGGTAATTATTAAGGGTAATTGGATGATGATGTCACTATTGAAACACTACACTGATTGGTGTGAGAATTTTTAAATGTGTGTTACTCACTTGGATACACTATCCTGATGACGACCCATTGAGGGTTGAAACGCGTAGATGTGAGCGGTGAATAAACCTTTTTATACACTGATGAAATCTGCTGTGAGTGCTTTCAAACTTGGGCTTATATATATATATATATATATATATATATATATATATATATATATATATATATATATATATATATATATATATATATATATATATATATATATATATATATATATATATATATATATATATATATATATATATATATATATATTTGAGTTTACAAAGTGCAAATGAGAAGCTGAGTGCTAGGAACACTGGCAGGGAAAGGCAGTTTCTGCTCTATACATAGTGGGTAACCCTTAGCTTGGACTTTGGATACCTTGTTGGTGTGTCTATCTAAATATAGTCTAAAACTACAATTTAGAGATGACAGAGGAGGTGCAATTAATTTAACTAGGGGAATAAATAGAGCACAGTTATAGTGCCAGATGTACCGGGCGATATTCTGAGGCCAATTTGCAATTGGTTTTCATTTTTATTATTTGTGCTTTATGAGTTATTTAGCTTTTTATTCAGCAGCTCTGCAGTTTCAGTCATCTGGTTACTAGGGTCCAAATAAACCTAGCAACCATGTTAGAGTACTGCGCGGGTCCATTTTTTGGGACCCGAACCCGCAACCCAGACCCACATTCTTACCCGCTACCCGACCCGCAAGTACCTTATCCGCAACCCGCTGACCATCAAGAATCAGGAAGTGCTGTCATTGTAAACTGGAAATGACATCATCGGAAGTAGACGTGACCAGAAAAAAGGAGTAAATATCGATATTGAGAAGACCCACGGCCCGACCTGCGAACTGCAAATCTACAGAACCGCCGACCCGCGTCTATACTTCTACACGCAACCTGCAGGGTATCGCAGGTTTTTGTGGGTAACCTGCGGGTACCTGACTCGCTGCAGGACTCTAAATCATGCACTGATTTGAACAAGAGACTGGAATAGGAGAGGCCTGAATAGAAGATGAGTAATAAAAAGTACCAATAACAATACATTTGTAGCCTTACAGAGCATTTGTTTTTTTTTTTAGATGGGGTCAGTGACCCCCATATGAAAGCTGCAAAGAGCCAACAGAAAAGGGCAAATAATTAAAATGAAGACCAAATAAAAAGTAGCTTACAATGAGCTATAATTTTAAAATACTAAAAGGTAACAAAGGTGAACCACCGCCGTAAAGGGGCAGATTTATCAAAGTTCGAAATTTCGAGTTTCCATGAATTTGTTTTTTTTAACTCAAATAAACTCATGCAGTCTTCTCTTTATGGTAGACTTGGAAATGGATAATATACCTCCTGGAGACTGTTGTTCACTTGTTTGGCTGTTGTGAAGGGCTTTCTCTTCCCCATGGAAATGATTCTGAGATCATCCACCACTGTTGTCTTCCGTGGACGTCCAGGTCTTTTTGCGTTGCTGACTTCACCAGTGATTTCTTTCTTTCTCACCATGTACCAAACTATCGATTTCGCCTCTCCTAATATTGGAGCAATTTCTTGGATGGGTTTTTTCTGTTTTTGAAGCTTTAAGGGTTGGTTCACCTTCAAACAACTAGTTGGTTTCGGATCGATCACTAGAAATAACAACTTTTTCCAATTACTTTCTATTTTCTATGTCACAGTTTTTCTAATATCGAAGTGTAAAGTGTCATTTTTCACCTTCTAGAGCAGCTGTAGAAGGGCGGGTCGCCGACCCTGTAAACTCATGTCTTATCTTTGTCCCTGCTGAGCAGAATCTCTGGGTTTCATTACAGGCAGCTGTTAGACTTGATACAATAGTTATTAATACTCCAGAGATGCGGCTGAGAAATGGATCAACTAAATGTAGGGATGCACCGAATACAGGATTCGGTTCGGGATTCGGGCAGGATTCGGCCGAATCCTCTGCCCGGCCGAACCGAATCCGAATCCTAATTTGCATATGCAAATTAGGGGTGGGGAGGGAAATTCCATGACTTTTTGTCACAAAACAATGAAGTCAAAAATGTTTTCTCCTTCCACTATGTAAATTAGGGTTCGGATCGGTATTCGGCTGGATCTTTAACGAAGGATTCGGGGGTTCGGCCGAATCCAGAATAGTGGAATCGGTGCATCCATAACTAAATGTTGCAAAATTGTAACAGTTCAGAGTCTGCACCTGAATTACTGACCTGTCAGACTCAAACACCAGAGACATGAAAATTCAACTTTAAACTTAGATTTTGTAAAAACAGTAAAAAAAAAGAAATAATGGAAAGTTATTGAAAAAAGTCTTTATTTCTGGGGAACAATCTGAAAACAACTGAACTGAAAAAAGTGTTTGGAAGGTGAACAAGCCCTTTAAGGGCTCTTACAGACGAGCGTTTTTAGCTGCGCTCCCCTGCATTCCGATTTTATGTGTTCAGCCGCAGGGCAGCGTAGGAGTAGACGCACTGGATTCTTTTCAATGGGGCTGTACTCACACAGACGCATGTTAGCGCCAAACGCAGGTTGGGACGCAGCATGTTGCATTTTTCCTGCGTTCGGCGCTTACATGCGTCTGTGTGAGTACAGCCCCATTGAAAAGAATCCAGTGCGTCTACTCCTGCGCTTCCCTGTGGCTGAACGCATGATCCCACGCGACACGACTGTCGGATGCAGATGCAGCGTCTGCATCCGACAGTCGTGTCGCGTTGGATCAACGTTGCGACTTCATCCAACATTTCTATCTCTTACCTTGTTTCCGTCGCATGCGACTTGTCGCAGGCGTTTTGTCGCAGTGAGTCGGATCGCGCCAAAAACGTCCATGTAGTCCTACCCTTTGAATCGGTGAACAATTACTTTTGAGCCCCTGAAATTAAATGAAGTGATTTGTTTTAAAAAAGGCTTTAGTTCCTCACATTTTTATGAGATTTATGGACCTAACTGTAAACCCGAACATAGAATTTTACGCAGTGAAAGAAAATATAATTCTAAATCATTCTAATATATAATATAACTATTTTCAGGTCTTGGTTATATGTAAATATTCTATTTTCCTATTTGTTTTCTTCTGCATTGCTGGTTCTGTCTCTTGAAACAATGTACCATTAGTGAACCTTGCAGGCTTTTTCTACAGGTCTGTTAACCCATGGCTTCTGCTGCATTGTTTCCATGGTTAGAACTAGTGATGAGCGAAAATATTCACCTGGCCTGAAAATTTGCAGGCGTCAAAGAATTTTGGACACGTGTCTGAAAAGTCGCTCGCGTCAAAATCGCTGTGCGGGCGTCAATTTTCGACTTTCGTGAATTTTTTGCCGTTTCGCGAATTTTGCGAAACGGGAGAAATTCTCCCATCACTAGTTGGCACCACTTGGGCAGAGAGTAGAAAGGCAAGTGGAGAGAGTGTGCAGGTATACTGGCATATAACTTAGGAATGAGTGATGAATGAAATTTGCTTTAGATTTATATTTGCTTTATTTAGGATTTGTGTATTTTTGGTTTTTACACCTTTTTAATGTCTTGAACATAAGCTTGTGTTACTCGCATGTGTCCAGCAGGGTGCAGCCTTTCCTTATTTTTGCGCCCGTTTCTTATCAAGCTCGATCATCCCATCACTGTTGGCAGCTATAATACCAGGTGAGACTCCGGGTTCCTCGTTATTAACCTGTTCAGTGAGTCAGGGAGCCTCTGTGCTTTTGGGGTGCACCCATGTTGTTGGAGAAGAGGTTTATGGGAATGAGCTATATAAAATATCAGTATGGGGCATATTCATGTGTGTGCAGACTCTGCCTTGTGTCTGAAGTTCTCTTTTTGAAGTCTCTTTCCCTTGTGCCGTATCCGTGGAAGGAGCGGGAGAGTGGGGCATGAGGCTCAGAGAAGCTGCTGAAATCTTTCATGTCTGCAAGAGAAGCATCTGAAGATACACATCACCGCCGCCTGTATAATCACATCTTAGTTCTCGCTTTCCCCTCAAAGCGCCAGCTTCTGAGCCGTCTCATTTCATGCGGCCCCTGTATACAGGCATCCCCCGTGCCTTTACGTCCAAGCTTCTTTTTTCATGTTTAATCCTTTGGTTTTGATGTCCTCTAAAATATTCTCTGCCATTTATCCGGCCAGCGTGACTCCGTGACCTCGCTCCCTGTGTTAATGACCTAAACTGCAAAAACTGTCAGTTTGAAGAATGTTATTGCATGTTGATGGAAGCACAAAGGTTCAAGACTGAGTAAGAACAGCAACTGTCATCCTCGGTCTGCTGAATTCCATCTTCCACACTGACCAGGGAGTTTAACAAACCCCTGAGACCTTTTCTACCTATAGGGCCATGACATGCTACACATCTGAGCAGTTCCATATTTATTGCATGTAGTGTACAGTATTTTAGGGATATCTATAGATCTGGAGCATAGAACAACAGCAAGAGAAAGTAGGATAATGGAGCTAACGGCATATTTAGAAGGGTGGAGCCTACTGCAGTGCATGGCAGGAAAGGTGATCGTACATCTGCTAGGCCCGTGGGCTGATCAATTGGATACCGTACATTATGGGCCAGTGTACGGCCACTTCAAATAGATGCGTTTGTGGAAGGTGAGAGTGAAGGTAAGATGAGTTGCCTTCCTATAGAAACTGTATTCGATATAGAAGGTTGTTTATTTCGGTCTCCACCTTAGATAATGTATTTTGTCTGATTGCTAATTTTCATAGTCATTAAGCCTTTGGCTTGGCTGGGTGGAAAAATGGGCATTTATGTGGAGTCTTGTTCGGGATCAATTTGAAGGACCCATGCCCAACCCAAACCCGCTGATCTCTAACCTGACCTGCGCCCGCCACCCAACACATTCCCCTACCCAGAACCACTACCCGGACCCTATAAGTCAAACTTAACACCCGACCCTGGTGACGTCACTCCTCTGCACCTTCATCCGGAAAGGTAAAAACATTTCCTTGCAGCTACCCGTGGACTACTATCAGGGATTTTCTACCCACAACCCGACTGATTTGCAGATGTTCCGCGGGTATCTGGCCCAGTGCAGAACTCTATTTCATGTGCCTGTTCTGCAGCCAACTGCGCTACCCAAGCTCCGTGCTTAATCCAGTTATTGGTCTGAAGGCTCAGTTCAGGCTGAATTGGGCCTGAATATGGGTAGGATGATTGGCCAAAGGTATTTGTATTCACGGAGCTCCAGTTTTACCACTGTCTCTTGCTGTGACTGGCACCTGCAAAAGGACATGTAAAGCCATGGCTGGGTAGGGAGGGGGGTCTGTAGGGTAGGGAGGTAGGGTTTTGTTTTATTAAGGATTTGTTTCTCCTTTAATCTGAGCTCAAGAGAGGTGGTTAGGAGAAAAAAATAGGATCACACAGCTAGAGTTTCTATGGGAACCAGTAATGCTATCTCTTCATTGGCTGTTAGACTTGAGGTTGTGTTAAGTAATCTGAGCTGAGAAGAACTGAGCATGCTCATAAGTCAACAACCAAAGCAAATTCCTGAGGGAGGGGGCCGAGTGGGTTAGAGAAGGAGAAGGATTTCTAAGTGATTAAGGGGATGCTGCAGCCTTACTTTTAACTTTTTAACAACTAGAGTGGCAGTTATCTAAAGATTTCAGAGAGGCTGTTCACTGATTAAATTTTTGTGGAGGGGATTACATGTCCTTTAACATTGGAATTCAAATGCCAGATTGTGCAGTTATCCCTTATTGGGACTCTCTTCTTCTGTGTTCTCTATAGCTATTTGGCTAACTCCAGTTTTTCATATGGAGATGTTTAATATATTTCCTGGTATCTCCAGGCCTTCTATTGTAGGTGTCCTGTTTGTACTGACTCAGGGTCTTCCACATGACGGGTTCTACTGTTTGACTGATGTTTAACCCTTGTGCTTGAGGAACATTATCCATTTAAGTTTGTCATTCCTGATTTGCTTCATATTCCATTATACAGGAATGTGCTTAAGCAGAAATATGCTGATCCTATGGGTTTTCTGAGGCAATGGCATTAATATGGAAGCACATGCTCATGGCATGATTGTAAGCACTTCATGTTGCTTTGGCCAGAGAGCAGATACCAAGCCATGCACTCGGGTCTATCTACTAACTTGGCTTGAGTAGCAACAAAGAGCTAGCACTAAACTCCTCTTGTACAGAATTTATGAGAAATGGAATGATCGTGGCACACTTTCTTGTGACGATGGACTTACCATTAATACCTCTCCCCAATCCAAATACAAAAAAATGCTTTCTCATTCACATGTAGGTGATGGGTCTCATGAGCAAATTACTGTAGATGCTGAAAAATTAGATTTAATTACCTATATTCTATGGGAGTTATTGTTCTGCAAAACATGTATGCAAGTTGAGAGCGAATATTATTGCCCAGTAGTGCACTGGCTGAAAAAAAGCTCCCAACTCGCCCTCCAGACCAGGGGTCCCCAACTTTATATATTTTTTTTTTTTTTTACCCGTGATCCATATTCAAATGTAAAAAGAGTTTGGGAGCAACACAAGCATGCAAGTTCCAGAGGTGCCAAATATGGGCTTTGATTGGACTTGTGGACTTGCAGCCTACAGGAGGCTGTTTCTGACAGTAAAAATTGTTTATTTGTAACCAAAACTTGCCTCCAAGCCTGGGATTCAAAAATAAGCACCTGTTTTGAGACCACTGGGAGCAACATCCAAGGGGTCAGAGAGCAATATGTTGCTCACAAGCCACTGGTTGGGGATCACTGCTCCAGACTGACCTGGCTCCTGTGTAGGTCCAATAAGGGAATGATATCTTGCCAGATATTTATTTGGCATGTTAGAACCCCCCACTGGGCAAGGTATTAGCATGTCGTTGTGGTCCTGTCCTGGAAGGTCTTTGAAGATCTACCGTACAATCTAGATTGTGACCTTGCCAAACATGCTGATTTTTAGGCGTATTGGGCAGGTTTTGCTCATGTTAACGTTTTGACCAGAATGGCTGATTTTAAGACAAATGGGAAAGGCTATGTACAGAAAGAATCCACTGCTTACTGGGCTTGATCAACATTCTTGGCATAAAGACAATTTGAAGAATAGAATTTGGGAGTGATTGCTTATTTACAGCCCTAGATATCACTTATTCCAGGGTGCACAGATGGATCTTCACAAGGGTGTCATATGGCAGTGGTTGATGGCCCAAATGGAGTTGCCCATGCACTTGATGCTGATGACGCCATACACAAATTGCTCGTTATTGGGATGCTCATATAGACTGATGAGTTTACCAGTTGGGTGACCACTATTGTTTCTCTTTCCCTTTGTGAGTGAGTATTTAGTATGGAACAGGGAGTAAATCTTTTCTATTACAGAGGGAGAGATAAACCAGGAACTGTAGGCACTTTAGCTCACACTGTGCCGCGGGAGGGATGCCAACTTCATTAATCTCTTTGTCTCTGAGAGGCACTCGCACTGTATCCATGACTATTGCACCCAAGCTGAGAATTTAAAGTCAGACAGAACCCATGTGCAGAGAAGGCCCCTCCATTTTCCTCCTATACTTACTGCCCAATGCGGCATGGAATAACACCTGGAGAGAACGGTCGCTCCTTGTATGTGACCCCTTGCTGGGCTTTGTTACTTGCATGAGAGGTTTAGTTCGGCTTCTCTGCCCCTCATTAAGCTGGCCATAGACGCAAAGATCTGATCGTACAAATCGAGGATTTGTACGATTTTCGGACCGTGTGTGGAGAGTCCGGACATTTTTCGTCCGGCGGAGATCAGTCGTTTGGTCGATCGGACAGGTTAAAAGATTTCTGTCGGCTGCCGATAATCTCTCTGCGTGTATTGCCGATCATACGATTTTCAGTGGGAGACTGTCACTAGCTTTGGTTGGACATAGATATCGTACGATTACTGTCAGGGGCAGAACATCGTCTCATCTGTTCTTTTACTACTTTATTTGATCTGAATGGTAAGACTTTGATCTGAATGGTTAGTGGAGGGTCGGGAGATGGGAAAGTCTGATCGTACGTTGATTCGTACGATCGGATCTTTGCGCCCATGGCCAGCTTTAGGCACATTTATGTATCTGTGTCCTGGCTTTTACCCTCCAGATTTTCCTGTGCAAATTCCCCCTGTTGGAATTGTATGCTGGAACTTTCATGCTATTACTGCTGTTACATTCGGTAAATGTCCCTAACTTTTTACTTACCTCTCTTTGCAGAATCAGCACAGCGGAGCTCATGGGCGCCATCTTCTTCTTTTCGGTCTTCCTCTGGAACTAAGCGCCGTATCGGCGTCTGCACAGTGTTGTGTATTCCGCAATATATGAGCAGCACGCAGTTCTAGCGATCCTTAGATTTATGACAAGTGCGCATGCACCAAAATTGACGGAAATTACCGAAGCGCTGGAAGATGGCGCCCATGAGCTCCACTGCTCTGAATCTGCAAAAAGCGTTTGGAGCATTTACCAACGGTAACAGCTAAGCTGGGGGATCTACGTAGGGAGGGTGGTGGGTAGGGTTTTTATAATTAATGGTTTTGTTCTCCTTTAAGAAGGTTTGTTAGAGGAATGCTAGAAGTTGTATTCTACATCATTAGATGATTGCTTGTCCCTAGTTAATGATACTATTGATAGCACTAGTAATAGTAGAGATTGGTTTATTAGTCTTCAGGGGATTCTGTTCTTCCAAATTAGTGAATATGTAGGGGAATCGTTGGTTGGAGGCTTTAGGTGACACAGGGGTAACCATTGATCCCTCAGTTCTGGAGTCTTAAAATCAGTTCAAGTGTGGGTCATTTAGGGTGAAATTTGAGGTTAAGGCTCAAGATGGGAACCACCTACGTTTTCATACATTTGTAACCTTGCAAGGGGTAACTGATCTCAAATGTAAGCTTGAACTAAAAAATAGAAACTTCTGCAAAAAATTTTAGATTTATATCAACCATCAACCTGAAGGTCAGTTAGGGGGAGATTTGGGGCGAGTGCTTATTTGTGCCCTGGGTACCCCTGGAACTATAGCAGGGTGACACCCCAATGTTTCTATATATCTGTAACCTTGTTATGAGCTAAGGGGGCCCAGTTTGAAGGTCAGTTAGGGGGAGATTTGGGGTGAGTGCTTATTTGTACCCTGGGTACCCCTGGAACTATAGCAGGGTGACTGTTACCCCAATGTTTCTATATATCTGTAACCTTGTTATGAGCTAAGGGGGCCCAGTCTGAAGGTCAGTTAGGGGGAGATTTGCGGTGAGTGCTTATTTGTGCCCTGGGTACCCCTGGAACTATAGCAGGGTGACACCCCAATGTTTCTATATATCTGTAACCTTGTTATGAGCTAAGGGGGCCAGTCTGAAGGTCAGTTAGGGGGAGATTTGGGGTGAGTGCTTATTTGTGCCCTGGGTACCCCTGGAACTATAGCAGGGTGACACCCTAATGTTTCTATATATCTGTAACCTTGTTATGAGCTAAGGGGGCCCAGCCTGAAGGCCAGTTAGGGGGAGATTTGGGGTGAGTGTTTATTTGTACCCTGGATACCCCTGGAACTATAGCAGGGTGACTGTTACCCCAATGTTTCTATATATCTGTAACCTTGTTATGAGCTAAGGGGGCCCAGTCTGAAGGTCAGTTAGGGGGAGATTTGCGGTGAGTGATTATTTGTACCCTGGGTACCCCTGGAACTATAGCAGGGTGACACCCCAATGTTTCTATATATCTGTAACCTTGTTATGAGCTAAGGGCCCAATCTGAAGGTCAGTTAGGGGGAGATTTGGGGTGAGTGTTTATTTGTACCCTGGATACCCCTGGAACTATAGCAGGGTGACTGTTACCCCAATGTTTCTATATATCTGTAACCTTGTTATGAGCTAAGGGGGCCCAGTCTGAAGGTCAGTTAGGGGGAGATTTGGGGTGAGTGATTATTTGTACCCTGGGTACCCCTGGAACTATAGCAGGGTGACACCCCAATGTTTCTATATATCTGTAACCTTGTTATGAGCTAAGGGCCCAATCTGAAGGTCAGTTAGGGGGAGATTTGGGGTGAGTGTTTATTTGTACCCTGGGTACCCCTGGAACTATAGCAGGGTGACTGTTACCCCAATGTTTCTATATATCTGTAACCTTGTTATGAGCTAAGGGGGCCCAGCCTGAAGGCCAGTTGGGGGGAGATTTGGGGTGACTACTTATTTGTGCTCTGGGTTCCCCTGGAACTGTAGCGGGGTGACCCCAATAATGTATATAACCTTGTTATGAACTTGGTAATAGCTTTGACCACAAATTGGTCCTACAAGGTTCGTTTGAACCAAAAATAGTTTGACAGTCATTGCACTAGTAGAATGTTCTTGTGTATGAATGTTCTGGCAGGAGGTGAGAGGAGTACAGCCTTTCTCCATTTCATCCTAGTTTGGGCAGAAGAACATTCATCCCTTGACCAAGTGTCTACATGTAGAAAGATGGCCACAACACTTGATCCATCAATGGTGTGTGACTGCTCCCAGCTGTGACTATATCTTTAAATAATGGGGCCAATCGTCTGCATAGTAACACAGGATGACTTTACATAAATAATTTAACAGCTAATTACTACATAATGAATTTTTCATAGAGATGCCGTTCAGTGCACCAACCTATCAGCTGCCAGGATCTGCCACTGCTTTGTAAACCGGTTACTGAGGGGCCACAATTTTAAATCTGAAATGTATTTTTCCCTTGTGATGAACCATTAGGTTTTGTGGGTAATGAACAGTTTGGGTCTGTGTGTTTATAAGGACAGAGCAGGTACTAGGGGTGCATCTCCATCCAAGGTGAGCCTTGGGCAAGGAATTGCACTTACTGGTATCCTGATTAGAGTACAACCTACCTACCTGTATGGACCTGTATGGGAAGTGTATAGATAGCCAGAGTGTAGGACTCCAGTATCTGTTCTTGCATCAGGCCTTTTTTTCCATTATCGACCAATTGACTTGCATTGCCCAATAGCATCGGTTGTCTCAATCGTTCATTGAGTATAACCTTCATTAAAAGCAATATATTTTATTTAGATTGTGTTTATCCTATTGTTTGGCCGTTGTGTCCATTACAAGAGAGGCCACTAGAGGAGGCCAATGAACCAGTTTTCCTCTCCATGGGAATTGACCAGTACAAGCCCATTGCACACGGATGCACATATGGCACAATATTATCTTTTTATAGTTACAATTATGAGCAATTGGAGAAAATAACAGCTGACTTAAGCAGCGCTCATTCGACTTGTTTTACTTTTACATTCTCAATTTGTGCAAATGTGAAATTAACACGTGCCCAGCCCCAGCCATACCAATTCCCAGTGTATCCCAGGCAAGTCTTTCTTCTCTTGCACCAGTAAACCTTAGGATTCTGTCATGGAAAAACATGTTTTCTTCAAAACACATCAGTTATTAGTGCTGCTCCAGCAGAATTCTGCACTGAAATCCGTTTTTCAAAAGAGCAAACAGATTTTTTTATATTTCATTTTGAAATCTGATATGGGGCTAGACATATTGTCCATTTCCTAGCTGCCCCCAGTTATGTGACTTGTGCTTTGATAAACTTCAGTCACTCTTTACTGCTGTACTGCAAGTTGGACTGATATCACCATCCTCCCTTCCCCCCCAAAAGCTCCCTGTTTAATATGAGATTAGTAAAATCCAGGTCCCACTGAGGCACATTCAGTTACATTGAGTAGGAGAAACAACAGCCTGCCAGAAAGCAGTTCCATCCTAAAGTGCTGGCTCTTTCTGGCTCTTGCTGGCTCACATGACCAGGCAAAATGACCTGAGATGCACCTACACAATATTAAAACTAAAAAAAAAATACTTGTACAGGAAAAAATTACTTATTTGGTAGAATGAATAATTTGCACTGAAACCAATGCAATTTAGGAATAAAAGCGACACCATAAAAATTATGACAGTCTCCTTTAATAATAACCAAACAGCTTGTTTCTTCATATTCCTGGGTCTCCACATGCCGCAAGTGTTGCCAATTCTATGCATATATGCTACCTGTGTTTCTACAAGACCCGTGACATTCATATTTAAGGGGTTTTGTTTGTCATTCGAGCACACAGGACATCTGGAAATCACTTTAAAAATGACTTTAGCAAAGCTTTGCTGTTCAGTGGTTTTGTGTTCAGTGAATTATTTGCCTTTTTGGATCTTTAGGCGTTTTTTTTTTTTATAAATAAAAAAAAACCAAACCTGTGGTTTTGTGGGACTAGCCTGCTTTTTGGGGTGTTTGCATGGTGTAAACATGAAGTGAATTAGCCATGAACATTTTATTCATATGTGGGGCTAAACTATTGAGAAATGGCATGGTAATGATGTGTTCAAACTTGTGGTTTGCTAGTTTGCGGCAATTAGAGTCTCAATCTCATTGTCTCCATACAAAACTATGCTCCCTTGTCATTGGACATGGGGGGTGACTCTTTAAAGGACATGTAAATCCTACATTTTCCTAGCATGTATATAAGTTGGGCATATCTTCCCCACCCAAGCCACATCATTTGTGCTGCATATTCCCCTCCATTTGCCAGCGCCATCACATTTTCCTAAACAAATAGTTGCTTTCACCCGGCGGCCATTTTCCCTCTGACATCATCAGTAACATTAAGACATATATGCTGTAAAGCCCATGCAATGCAGAATCAAATCGGACAGCTAGAGTTTCTATGGGAGCCAGCGCTGCTATTTCCTCGTTGGCTGTTAGACTGGAGGGTGTGCTTAGTAATCTGATCTGAGAAGAACTGAGCTTGCTCATAAGTCAACAGCCAAAGCAAATTCCTGAGGGATGGGGCCAAGTGGGTTAGAGGAGGAGAAGGATTGATAAGTGATTAAAGGAGAAGTAAACCCCTTATTAAAAAAAACTCCTACCCTAAATAGACCCCCCTCCATCCTCCCCCTCAACCTAGTTGCTACCCTGCGCAGATGCCCCTAACTCTTTACTTTAGTTGTTCACCTTTAAATTAACTGTTAGTGTGATGTAGAGACTGATATTCTGAGACAATTTGCTATTGGTTTTCTTTATTTGAGGATAGGGTCCAAATGACCCAAGCAACCATGGAATTGGTTTGAATAAGACTGGAATACGAATAGGAGAGATGTGAATAGAAAGATGAGTACCGTATATACTCAAGTATAAGCCGAGTTTTTCAGCCCCCAAAATATGCTGAAAAACTCTACCTCGGCTTATACTCGGCTCAAGCGCAAAAACGGTCGCCGGCGTCTCAGAATAGTCGCCGGCGTCCAAGAATAGTCTCCAAGACTATTCGCCGGCATCCAAAAACGAGACGCCGGCACCTTCAATGGGAGCAGAAACCCTCATTTTTTTTGATTGAAACTTACCAGAAGCTGCTGCATTTCTCACCCTAGGCTTTACTTATACTCGAGTCAATAAGCTTTGCCAGTTTTTGGAGGTAAAATTAGGTACCTCGGCTTATACTCGGGACGGCTTATACTCGAGTATA